>NC_135838.1:9470000-9947500 GCF_029677425.1 Wolffia australiana
CAGGACGGAAAAACTGTCCCATCTGCAAGGTTGGACAAAAATTGCAAACGGAAATTAGTCTCGAGATCTCTGGACGGGACGGTTTTCATCCACTCGGACGAAAATCATCCAATCTGGAGGTCTCATTCAAAAAAACCTGCCCATCCGCGTCCCTGCACTGATTCCGGACGTCAGACAGGACAATCTTCGTCCCGTCCCGTCGATCATCCACGTCCCGGACGATCCGGAACTGTCTAAACGTCATCGATGACCGAGACGGTTAACGGGAATAATTTCGTCCCGTTCCGTTCATCGTCCGTCCACGAGCCTTGCTCTTACCGTTGGCGGTCGTCTTCGTCGCCGAGAAGAAACAGAAGAGATCCTCGCCCGGCGGATGCAGAAGAGACCGAGACTTGTTCTCGAAAGCTCTTCTCTCGCCGGCGCCTTGTCCGCGCTCGCCAAGATCCGCGATCTGGTCACCGGGGCCGCCCTCCACGCCGCCATCGTCAAGCGGAGCTTCGACTCTCAGGCCGACGTCTCCAACGCGCTGATCAACCTCTACGCCAAGTCCGGCGCCATCGCCGCCGCCGCGGCGGCGTTCCGATCGGCGGCGATCCAAGACGCCGCCTCCTGGAACTCCCTCATCTCCGGCTATGTCCGCCACGGAGAACTGGCCGAGGCGGTCGCCGGATTCAACGCCATGGCCGCGTCCCCTTCTCCTCCTGATCAGATCACACTCTCCAGCCTGCTCTCCGCTTGCGCTTCTTCCCCCTCCCGGCTCGGAGAATCGATCCACGGCCGTTCGATCCGCCTGGGCCTCCAGTCTCAGCCGTCCGTCGCCAATTCCCTGATCTCCTTCTACTCCAAGTCCGGCGACCTGGAATCCGCGGAGGGCGTCTTCCACGCCCAATCCGAGAGAAACGCCGTCTCTTACAACTCCATGCTCGCGGGGCTGCTCTTTAACGGTAGATTTCTCCAAGGAATTGAGCTTCTCCGAGCTACGCCGCCGGCCCTCGCCGACGCGGTGACCGCCATCGCCGCCGCGCAGATCTGCTCCGAGCTCTGCATCTTCAGCCACGGCATGGCAGTCCATGGATTCTCTCTTCGGAGAGCCTTCGAAGAACAGAATCAAAGCGTCGAGAACAGTCTTCTTCACTTCTACGCCAGCGCCGGGCGCTTAACTTCTGCACAGAACCTGTTCGTCGTAATGCGGCGCAGGGACATCGTCTCCTGGAACACGTTAATCTCTGGGTGTTCTCGCTGGCAGCGGAAGCGGGCGAGGGAGCTGTTCAAGGTGCTTCTTCAGACCGGGCTTCGATGCAGTATCGGGACATGCCTTGCCATTACTCCTTCTTTCTCTTCGCCGGAGGATTGTTTCCTTGGGAGATCCGTTCATGGCTGGACGTTGAAATCTGGGCTCGTTGACCAACTTCAGTCGGTCAACGCGCTTATTCAAATGTACATAAACTGCGGCGACTTGGCTTCTTCCTCTGCCCTCTTCCATGGGTTGGCGGCCGCGTCGGCGCCGTCGCCGCCGGACGTCGTCTCCTGGAATTCGATGATCGTGGGATGCGCTCAGCATGGGCTTTACTTGGACGCTCTCAAGCTCTTCTCTTTGATGCTGGCGTGGTCTTGCTTGAAGCCTGATCATATAACCATGGTCAGCGTCTTCTCTGCTTGTGGACAGCTCAGTCAACTTTCTCTGGGGGGAACCCTGCATGGTTTTTGCATGAAGCTCCCGGTGGCCAGCCACGTCCGCCTTAACAACTCGCTGCTGACAATGTATAGCCGTTGCGGCGACGTGGCGAGCTCTGAGTCAGTGTTCAGGGAGACCAGAGGAAAGAACTTGTGCTCATGGAATTGCATGATATCCAGTTATGTTCAGAGAAGAGAGAGCAGGAAGGCATTGGAGACGTACCGAAGGATGGGGGATGTTGATCTGGATCCCGATGAGATCACGGCCGTTGGATTGCTGTGCTCGTGTGCGCACTTGGGTTGCACCAAGCTTGGGAGGGGCGTCCATGGGTATGCTCTTCGCCATGGGATGACCATGAATTCATATGTTTCCGCTGCCATCATCGACATGTACTGCAAGTGTGGGTGGCTCGAGGCTGGCGTTAGACTGTTTGAGAGCTCGGGCGACGCGAGATCGGTGGCATGCTTTAATTCTATGATCATGGGTTATGGTTTACATGGTCATGGTTGGGAGGCTATAAGGTTGTTCTCTGAGATGAAGGGCAAGAGAATTTCCCCGAATAAGATCACATATATCTGCATTTTATCCGCATGCAGCCACTGCGGATTAGTTGACCAAGGATGGGAGCATTTTAAGGACATGGGTAAACATGGCATTGAGGCGATGGCAGAGCATCATGTGTGCATGGTGGATATGTTGGGAAGAGCAGGAGAGATAGATGAAGCATGTAAGTTTATTGCAAGCTTGCCGTGCACGGCTGAACCGGGGGTATGGGGAGCTCTTTTGAGCGCATGCAAAGATCATGATGATGTGCAGATGGGGAGGTTGCTTGCAGAGTATTTATTCAACTGTGAGCCTTGGAATGTGGGTTATTATGTCTCTCTCTCTAATTTGTATGCTGCATCGGAGAAGTGGAGTGATGCAGTCAGTGTGAGAACTATGATGGATGACAGGGGCTTGGTGAAGGCCCCCGGACGCAGTTTCATCGATCCATGCAGCATATGATGTATAGTCCAACAAGAAACATTCCATGCGTGATCCTTGATACATTGACATTTTCGGTGGTAAAAAAAAACTGACTGGGTATCATAATTAAAGTTGATTTTAGCATTGCAATGATCACTGATGTACTAACATTTCGTACATGGCTCTCTTCATTTCAGATCATTCAATCAGCCCGCCAGAATAGAATCCCAATTTTGGCATTAATTTGTCCTGATATTTTGATTAATCACAAAAAGTTGGCCTTACACAAATAATGAAGTTTTCTCGTTTTCCCTGATCTAATTTTTGCCCTTGCTCTCCTGTTCCATCATGTAGATCTTCTTCATTTCTTCCAGGACGGAATCATTAGTGCTGGAAGAAAAAAACGAAGAAAACGCGTCGTCATCAAACAAGAATCGTCAACAAGATCCCATTAATGGTCAGATTAATTTCTATCAAGGCTCAAAACTATTTGAAGATAGCCACTGAATTAGAAAATCTCAAGTGCTGTGCCGAACCCAAAGTCTACAGTCATACTATAAGATCAGCTTAATAATAACGAAACTTACAATTGGTGAAGACAAGTGTTGAGTTCCTTGGCCTGTTTCCTGCATTGCCATACCACAGATATTGTTCTTCCTGTGGCGCAAACTGCGTACTTCTGGGCAAGATCACTGCATTCTTCGAGGGCTTTTTGCTTCATTTTGCTCCGTAAAGCTGATATAAACAACTTAGGAGGGTCATGCCTCATAAATTTAAAAGAATCAGATCTTAAGTTTCTACGCCTCACAGACAAATAATAAAGATTTCCAAGAGAAAAAATCAAGCCCAATTGACACTGGCGCTACATTTCGAAAGTAGATTAGTTCCGAAGGAAATTCCTCAGATCAAAATAAATCATTTATCGGGAGTGATTCAAAAGGATGTCAATGAACAAGATATGATACGATTCTGTGCTACCGAAATTTAACAAAAAAATGCCAAACAAAATAAATGGAAAGACAAAAAATCTGAAAAATATTCGTATACGAACGCCTTCTCTCGCTTGCGAATTTCAGTAATTCTCGGAATCTTGTATAACCTAGTCAGAACTTGTTAAAAATTAGGCGCAATGTTCGAGAGTTTCAATCGATCTCATACTTGTCATCCCGCACTGCATTTCAATCTAAATATACAGATAATCGACGAAAAAACGGGAATACTGCGAGATTCAAACAGTGACATGCAAATAATTAAAATAAAACGCACAACAGACAAAGTTAACAAACGATGTCAAATTACGGAAGCGAGATTATAAATCCTACAGACCACACCGGATCGAGATTCTTAGTTGAGGGCAAAGATAGAAAGAGAGAGAGAGAGAGAGAGAGATCAGATGCGAAGCAATCGAAGAACGTAGAGATGGATTGGCCTAACCTTCTTCTACTTTCTTCTTCACGTGGTTCTCTCTGGCCTCCTGGACGTATCCCATCGATGGACTGATCGGACTTCGGCGATCGCCGCGAGGAGCTTCTCGACGACCTCCGCCAGGTTTCGCAGGAGCCCTGTAACTATATTTTACTACGACTATTGCATATTATAAAGTTTTTTTGCTCTTCTTGATGTTGGAGATTTTTGAGAGGCAAAAAGTTTGAAAACAAATTATATTTTACTATTCTTCTACATTTTGGGGGTGGAAAGGCCCATATGGTTATTTCTTCAAGCTAGACATTGATGATGATGGCGATGACGGTGACAATAATGATGTTGAAATTTATGGACTGTGATGATGACGAACCATCATCCTTCTGCAAAAGAGAGGTAATTTTTCAGTATGGTTTATCTCTCTCCAAATCTCTCTCGTACTGTGGATAGCGGATAACATCAAATTAGTACTCATAAAAGTGTGCTATTATGCTTGGTTTCATTAGATATGAACACTCATTAGTCATCAGTTGTGGTTAAAAAATGATAATAATGAATTATTTACTAAGTCCTATTTTTTGCATTTATTGATTAATTAGACCAACCCCACTTGACTCCGTTGATCCAAGTAGATAATTCTTACATTTCCTTGGAGTTTATTTGATATACAGCAATTATGTAGCTTTAATGTGAATTGACTCGATTGAAATCAATGAAGAAGCCGAGAAATGACCTAGAAAAGGAGAAACCCAGATCAGAGTCTGGACCAAATGAGGTGGCCCAAACCATTAAAACTATCATTTAGGGCCCAAATCAAAAGTATTTAAAGACTGGGTCAAACAGAATTTGCAACAGCCAAAAAATGTTGCCACTGGCTAGGATTCATCCCCTGCCATATGTCACAAGATGCAAGTCATAACATGAGACAATTATGTGAGGGAAGATGCCTTGGGAGTCCTCCACGGTGATGGATAGTCTGGGGACAAATGACGTGACAGATGACGGATGATCAGAATTAAGGATCAGAATCCTTTTGCGTAGCGCCACACCTCCTTGAATGCGACATTATGAATGCCCTTTTACTCATCATAATAGTCATGCATTCAAAGAGGAAACTCTTAAACAAATGAAACACACAATGATGTCTTTTGTCTCTTCAAGGCTATGCCCCTTTAAATGTCATCGTTGGAGCGCCCCTCCAAGTGGTTGGTCACCTATAGCCTGAGTTATTGGTAGCTGCTTCTTGTCGATGATGCCCTTTTACTCATCATAACGTGAAAGATGACAACCTTTGAAATGACTGCAAACTACATTAGTGCTCATGTCAGGTTGCCGCTTTATTGCTTTCTTCTCAATTTTAGGGTTCTTCTGATGACATAATAGTCATGCATAGTATCCATCACCTATAAGTATGAAGTAGTCTATGATGACTGATCTTTTTGATCATGGATGACTTTGGGTCTCCAACCCAGAGGTGACTTGGGGCAGGATAGTACCTCCAGATGTGGTCATTCTTCTATGGAATCATAAATGTTATCAGCGTTATATAGCCAAACACGCACCTTCTATGTATTTGTCTCTACTAGAGAACATAAATGATTTATGATATAATTAATAACACCCTAAATTCATTCTTAATTTCAAGCAATTAGGGTAATTTTATGCATTTAAAGAGTTTAAAATGGGTTTGTTATCATATATTTACATGTAATTAATGTTTCCAAGTGATTTCTGATTTTTCCCACATTTTCTGTTAATTTTATTAATTTTCTGGGATTTATTTAAGCTTGAAATAATTATCTTTAAATGAAAGTGGCAGTTTAAATTTTTATTTTGAGTATAATTAGTGTGGGGATGAATTAATAAAGTTTCTAGAATTTTCTGGAATTTGCTAGGATTTTTTAGGATTTTATTGGATTTTTCTGGGATTTATTTGAGGAAGAAATGAATTTTTAAAGAGGAAAATGATATATTTATAAGGGGAAAATGATTTTTAAACTTCCAGGGGCTTTTTGTAAATATTTGTTGCAATTATACCCCTAAAATGGCTCTCGGTCGTTTTGGTTGGGGCATAGATACAATTATGAAAAGTTTGCAGGGATTTAATTGAAAATTGTCATTGTATTTTTGTGATTTCAGGAAAAATTTGGAGAAGAGAGAATGCATAAGGGCATGCGCACAATTATTTTTGCGTGGCGTCAAGCGGCAAATGCGTGTTTTTAAAAGGACTTAAAGGCAAAATCTGATGCCGGACGTCTTCCGGTCGTCACCGAGAGTGATGGCGCGGTGCTGGAGAAAGTGACGGTATCGGACTACGACGGAGGATGTCGTCCGATAGTGAACCCTAACGGTAGGGAACTACGATGAAATGCGAAGTGCGTCTACTTATGGTACGTGCAAGCACCAATAAACAATGAATTCCGACTCCCAGGAAACCGACGGAGTCGCCTGCTGGTGGGTGGTTAGACTTCCTGAGCCTCGTCTGAGGGGGTCGAGGATGCTACGGCGCCGAACGGGGTATTCCCCGCTTGGTGTTGCTCACACGGGACGGGCAAGCCCGACTCATACCAAACAGGTAAGACACTCTAGATTTTGCGTGTTTTCACTCGTCCTGTCCCGTTCACCTACGTATAACCTGAGCGCGGTGAAGGCAATAAAGTGCATTGAAGGAAATAAGAGACGGTGGCAGAGTAGGCATACCTCGTCAGTATCTGCTGACCGTCGACCCTAACTTCGTGCGTTCGTCCTAGCGTGGCAATGTGGGAGACGGGGTAGCTGGTGCGCGGTTGAGCAGGAGCTCGGTGAGTAGCCGGTGATGCGATCGAGCGAGCGGCGATGGCGACGCAGTCGGGCACCAACACGAATGGTGACCAGGCTGACGAACACGGCGGCGATGGCTGCTAGGGTGCCGGCGGTCTTGTGGCAAGCACGGGCACGCGGACCGGCTGGGTGGTGAGACGAGCGCGATGAGTGTGGAATACCACGCGCAGACTGGTGGGTGTGGGGCATAGAGACGCGATGACGTCGACGGCAGACAGCGACCGAAGCGTCGATCGAACACCCGGTGGCTCGCAGGCGCGAGGTGAGGTGAGGAAAGGCCTCCACGGGCGCGATGGCACTGTGCCAGCGCGGGCGTCGGCGAGGTGCAGTGACGTTTGTTGCATCGACAGTGGCCGGAGGGGCTCCGGCTCAACATGGGAGGCGCCAAGGGGAGGTGCGGAGACACGAAGCACGGGCGACGGTGTCGCTCGCGAGACGGCGGCCGGAGGCGGTGCAGAGTTTGTTGCACCAGCGGCGTCCGGGCGAGGATCCGACATGGCTGGGTCGGGCTCTGAAGCAGCGAGGCAGCTGGACGCCGGGCCGGTGCGAGTTTTCTGGCGAGCTAATGGCGACTGACGTACTAGCAGCAGCCAGAGTCAGAAGTGCCTCTTGTACCTGACGACAGCGACCAGGAGGTTCGGCGAAGGTACGGAGCGGTGCGCATTCGTCTCACCCCTCTGGCATTAATCCCTCGTCTCCTCCCTCTCTACTACTTCTCCCTTCTTCTCTCCCTTCTTCTTCCTCCTCTCTTCTTTCATCTTCTTCTCCTTCCTCGATCGTGAGCGGCGACCCTCCTCTTTTCAGAATAAACTTCCGTTAAAAAAGATAGTCAAAAGAGGAAAAGAAAAAGAAGGAAAAGGAAGAGAAAAGGGGAAGAAAAAGAAAGGAAGAAGAGAGGGGGGGAGAGAGGGGATTGTCCTACCCCTTTAGTGGCGGTGGAGGGGAAACCTTATAGGTTGGATTTCCCCTCACTACAATGAGCAAGGTGAGGTAAAAGAGGCAGATAATGAGAGATAAAGATGACGGAAAGGAAAGAAAACAGGAGTGAAAGTCCGAACGAAAGCAACGAAGGAAACGAAGATAATGATCTCGTTACCCGGGATATTTGAATCCGGGCGTGCGCGTGGTCGCTTTGGCTTGCCGTGTGGGCTGGACACGAACCGGCAGTGATATTGATGACGAGATTGACATCTCTGAAGACGATCCTGGGGTCTCAGGCTGCGTCGCGCCATCAAAATGACAAAGTGATTTTTTGGCCAACTTACGTGGCCTTACGTGAACTTATGTTGTTGAACCTAGTGAAAAGTAAGCTGCCCTATCATGACCACCAGCTCTGCTCAGATCATGAGGAAAAAAGTTCATGTATTCCTGCGAAGGCTTTGACCTAGATTGTCGAAGGGAAATGCTCATCTAGATATGTGTTTGATAAACCTAACGCTTCATGCAGATACCTTCTTGGTGTAAAGGTCAAAGGGGAAGTCCAAAGAAAATCTATGGGCATTGCTAAGGGACTAGTAATGATCTAAGTTGGGGCGTATTTGATAAATCCAAAATGGTAGTAATATATATGTGCCTTTGTAGCTAATTTATCTACTTCTTTATCTTTATATGCATATAATATCATCATTTATGTTAAGTTGTGAAAAATCATGAATAAAATCACCTTGTTCTAATTTTGAGTTAATTATTGTCATTTGTGGGACTAACCCTACTTAATTCAATGAGCTAAGTGGAATGAATCTCACTCTCTTCTTAGTTTATGTGGTAGATGCATGAATTAAGTGAAACTTTCATGACTAAAGGTTATAATTAAATGAAGTAGACGCTATTTGGCCCAAAGGAGCAGGCCCCGCCACGACCCTGGGCCAAGAAAGGAGGCCCAAATTCAAGACAGCTGGCTTTAATCTAAAGGCCCACAAGGAAGCTCCATTAAGCCCAATATGAGAGGCATCTTGGGCCAAAGAAAGGAGGGCAAGGGGAACGTCCAGTCATGACTATTTATGAGCATTTAAGGTGCTTGGGTGTTGATTGGATGACACCCTTGGATGTGGATCCAAGCCAGGGAAAAAGTTCCAGCCCTTCAATCCATAAATCATCCAAGGGCGGAGACTTAAAGATAGCACCTTTAATGCTAATTAAGGAAAGAAGTCTTGAATGTCCCTGGGGTAAATTCAAAGGTCTCCATGCTGATTGGAGGACCACAATGGACGTGGATCATGACCCAAAAAACAAGATCTGGCCATCCAATGTATTAAAAATCCAATGGCTCTCATTTGCTCTCTCTCCCTATATAAACCCCTTCACCCTATTGTAATATTCATCTTGTGATTCAATCCAAAGTAATGTTTGGTGGCCTAAGTGTAATTGAGTCATAAATCCATTCACCTTGGTGAGTGCCAGGCTAAGCAGGAAGCATCCAGGGCTGAAGAAGCTGATGGAAAGGAGAAGAAGTCCCTTGGGCCTTGGAGGGTGTGACAAAGAGGTTACCTTATTATTTCTCCTTTTTCACTCTTACCTGTTCATCTTTTGTCTTTTGGTTAGTCTTTGGGGAAGCTAGACAACATCCAAATGGTTCCAACGCATCCAACCACGCTCTAAAATTAATTCTAGAACTCAGTCTATAGTAAAGTTACTGCAGGCCATTTTTCTCTCTCCTCCGCCAAGCCGCTTGCCCCGTTTAGCATCTTGACTTAGCCAAATTTTGACTAAGTCCAAAGCGCAAGCCTGTTTCATTTCCTATTTTATTTTGGCTTAAAAATATTCCTTAAAAATCCCAAAATTTTATTTTCTGTCTACTAATGTTTTTATAAATATTTTTTAATTATATTTTAAATTTCTTTGTTTATATTTTATTTGTTACTAGTCTTCATAGGTAACTAAAGCACAAATTCATTAGGAAAAACCCTTGCTCCCTGTTGATCGACCCTTACTCTCCCTACGCTAGTAAGGTTATTAGAAAATTTTGTTCTTGTAATTCGGATAAACCACCGACACTCATTAGTGAAGTTAAATCATCTCCCACCTAGTTTATAGAACAATTACTAGATACTGAGGGAGAGGGAGTGAAACAAGCTCGCTGTGGGGGGGGAGGTTGGCCTTAGTGAAAAGGATAAGGGAGTAGTCTCAACAGTTTTATCTCTCATAAGGTTGTCTCAAATGCTTCAAATTAGGTCTCACGAGTCCTATGTCAATTAATAGTTAAAAGATATTTGTTAATATGCGCCAATGTGATTGGGTGGCGATGACATCCATATGATGGGATTTGAGGGCACATGACGTGTGACAGGAATGTGATGAATTTTTGTTTATTAGATGAGATGAGACAGGAAATGTGACATATGGTATGTCACAACCTGTCATGTTTCCATTCTCATCTATTCCACCACGTCCCTGACATCTTGTCTGAGACGTGTTGAATCCTACATCTGACAACATTTCATATGCTCGATCATTAGGGATCTAGTCAAATTGACTTGACCTATTGTCAACTTGATCCAACAGACCATCTCTGGATTCAATTGACTGAATCCACTGGCCTTGTACTGGCTGATCCACTGCCATTATCTCATTTTCCACACCCACATATGAGCTTCTCACAATTTACGAACGTTTTCTGATGGCCCCATAGTTCAACAAAGGTAGTTTTAATTTTTTTTAGATATTTCTTCTCTAGAAACTTCACTCAAAATTCACAAAATTTAGAAACTATAAAAAAAATTTAGAAAAAACCTAATATCTTATGAAAACTTTAATTATATTTAACTATTTTTTATTGTGTTTGCTATCAATTATGTTTTAGAAATATATAGATTCATAAAAATATTTTGAATAAGAAATTTGCAATCTCACTACATTCTTCCTATGATTTCAGTTATTATTTACCTTTTAATAAAATATTTTATTACTTAAGTTTTACTGAGGAAAAATTAATAAATACGTCACATAAATCAGAGTCTTCAGAAAAAATACTCCTATTTCTGGCTTATCACTTTATTATAATATATCATGCATGTTATCATGGTGTGATTTCAAAAAGGTTTCATCATCCATTCTTTGAAGTCTTGATGGCCATCATTATCATCATTATTGTCATTCATTCAAGTAAACATGGATGATGCCAATGATGATTAAATTTGCACAGAAGAATGCTTATTAAAAATTCACAAACATTTGCACCCCTTACAGGCAAGTGATGCGAGGTCTAGGGCAAAGGGGTCAACCCAAAGACGATCTCTTTTTGGATATGCCCATTTGGTATGCTTAAATGCATATTTCAATTTTTGAATGACTTTTTATTTGGTTATTTGGTAGCCTAAGAGTAAAACATAATAACATCATGCCGTGTCTTAAATTGTGTAAGAATATCAATCCGTAGAGGCACTAGTGTGTCAAAGTATATTTTCAATATCAATTCTAACTCAGTAAAACTCGTGAGAGGAAGCAATGAGTGAAAATGTTGATGTAAAGTGGCTTCCAGCCATTTTATCTTATTTTCCAAACTATTGCTTCTATGTGATATCGTCGGGTTATTTTCGGTAAATTGATGATCCAATATCAATTCATCTCATAAAATTAACTCAAATTGAAAATAAAATATCCCACATTAAGGTGTCCATCCTCAAGATATATCCATGCAATCTTCAGAATATTAGATCTCTTTATGATTCCCTTGAACAATGCTGCATGAAATTTGAGAGGATCTCCTCACCACCTGGTCGTACCGGAAGGCAGAATTGAGAGATGAAAAAAAGAGATGGGAGAACCATCAAGCCAACCTTTAATTGTTGCACAAAAAGGAATGACATCCACTATTAATATCCTATGGCACTTTTCATTAGAGTCCAAAAATGTTATGTTGATGACCCTCTAGGCCAATATATCATAGTATTTAGTATCTTTAATGACCCAAAAACCTTTTTGGCCAACCAGTTAATTAACTATATCGACATACATAAATTAAAAAGAGACTGATTTAACCCAAAAATAGGTTGAGATGCCAATTCGTTAGGCAATAAGATATACCTTGGTCTCAAGCAGATACAAAGGAGTATGAAACTATTTTAAAATTTTGTTTTCATCAAGAATTACCATACACATAAAAATAATTATCTCTGTAATACTCATGAATGCATCAAGTTATGGTTAAACATCATTTATCACATTAGGTTATGGTTAAACTAAAAAGGTAGATGAAAATTCTTCATGTCACGAAGTAAATTCAGAAGAAGAAAAGACATCAAATTAATAAGCTTAACCCAGCCTAGTGGCTGCCTTTATATGCGTAGTCATTGAACGATTGGAATTGAGGAGGAGAGGCAAACTATGTGAGATTTAGATTACAAAGTAAAGTGAGTAGTTCAATTGATTTCCTTAAATCAAAAACCATACACATAAAAATAATTATCTCTGTAATACTCATGAATGCATCAAGTTATGGTTAAACATCATTTATCACGTTAGGTTATGGTTAAACTAAAAAGGTAGATGAAAATTCTTCACGTCATGAAGTAAATTCAGAAGAAGAAAAGACATCAAATTAATAAGCTTAACCCAGCCTAGTGGCTGCCTTTATATGCGTAGTCATTGAACGATTGGAATTGAGGAGGAGAGGCAAACTATGTGAGATTTAGATTACAAAGTAAAGTGAGTAGTTCAATTGATTTCCTTAAATCAAAAACCATACACATAAAAATAATTATCTCTGTAATACTCATGAATGCATCAAGTTATGGTTAAACATCATTTATCACGTTAGGTTATGGTTAAACTAAAAAGGTAGATGAAAATTCTTCACGTCACGAAGTAAATTCAGAAGAAGAAAAGACATCAAATTAATAAGCTTAACCCAGCCTAGTGGCTGCCTTTATATGCGTAGTCATTGAACGATTGGAATTGAGGAGGAGAGGCAAACTATGTGAGATTTAGATTACAAAGTAAAGTGAGTAGTTCAATTGATTTCCTTAAATCAAAAACCATACACATAAAAATAATTATCTCTGTAATACTCATGAATGCATCAAGTTATGGTTAAACATCATTTATCACATTAGGTTATGGTTAAACTACAAAGGTAGATGAAAATTCTTGAGGTTACGAAGTAAATTCAGAAGAAGAAAAAACATCAAATTAATAAGCAGCAGCCTAGTGGCTGCCTTTATATGCGTAGTCATTGAACGATTGGAATTGAGGAGGAGAGGCAAACTATGTGAGATTTAGATTACAAAGTAAAGTGAGTAGTTCAATTGATTTCCTTAAATCAAAAACCATACACATAAAAATAATTATCTCTGTAATACTCATGAATGCATCAAGTTATGGTTAAACATCATTTATCACATTAGGTTATGGTTAAACTAAAAAGGTAGATGAAAATTCTTCATGTCACGAAGTAAATTCAGAAGAAGAAAAGACATCAAATTAATAAGCTTAACCCAGCCTAGTGGCTGCCTTTATATGCGTAGTCATTGAGCGATTGGAATTGAGGAGAGGCAAACTATGTGAGATTTAGATTACAAAGTAAAGTGAGTAGTTCAATTGATTTCCTTAAATCAAAAACCATACACATAAAAATAATTATCTCTGTAATACTCATGAATGCATCAAGTTATGGTTAAACATCATTTATCACATTAGGTTATGGTTAAACTAAAAAGGTAGATGAAAATTCTTCATGTCACGAAGTAAATTCAGAAGAAGAAAAGACATCAAATTAATAAGCAGCAGCCTAGTGGCTGCCTTTATATCGTAGTCATTGAGCGATTGGAATTGAGGAGGAGAGGCAAACTATGTGAGATTTAGATTACAAAGTAAAGTGAGTAGTTCAATTGATTTCTTAAATCAAAACCATACACATAAAAATAATTATCTCTATAATACTCATGAATGCATCAAGTTATGGTTAAACATCATTTATCACATTAGGTTATGGTTAAACTAAAAAGGTAGATGAAAATTCTTCATGTCACGAAGTAAATTCAGAAGAAGAAAAGACATCAAATTAATAAGCAACCCAGCCTAGTGGCTGCCTTTATATGTAGTCATTGAACGATTGGAATTGAGGAGGAGAGGCAAACTATGTGAGATTTAGATTACAAAGTAAAGTGAGTAGTTCAATTGATTTCCTTAAATCAAAACCATACACATAAAAATAATTATCTCTGTAATACTCATGAATGCATCAAGTTATGGTTAAACATCATTTATCACATTAGGTTATGGTTAAACTAAAAAGGTAGATGAAAATTCTTCATGTCACGAAGTAAATTCAGAAGAAGAAAAGACATCAAATTAATAAGCTTAACCCAGCCTAGTGGCTGCCTTTATATCGTAGTCATTGAGCGATTGGAATTGAGGAGGAGAGGCAAACTATGTGAGATTTAGATTACAAAGTAAAGTGAGTAGTTCAATTGATTTCCTTAAATCAAAAACCATACACATAAAAATAATTATCTCTGTAATACTCATGAATGCATCAAGTTATGGTTAAACATCATTTATCACATTAGGTTATGGTTAAACTACAAAGGTAGATGAAAATTCTTGAGGTTACGAAGTAAATTCAGAAGAAGAAAAAACATCAAATTAATAAGCTTAACCCAGCCTAGTGGCTGCCTTTATATGCGTAGTCATTGAACGATTGGAATTGAGGAGGAGAGGCAAACTATGTGAGATTTAGATTACAAAGTAAAGTGAGTAGTTCAATTGATTTCCTTAAATCAAAAACCATACACATAAAAATAATTATCTCTGTAATACTCATGAATGCATCAAGTTATGGTTAAACATCATTTATCACATTAGGTTATGGTTAAACTAAAAAGGTAGATGAAAATTCTTCATGTCACGAAGTAAATTCAGAAGAAGAAAAGACATCAAATTAATAAGCTTAACCCAGCCTAGTGGCTGCCTTTATATGCGTAGTCATTGAACGATTGGAATTGAGGAGGAGAGGCAAACTATGTGAGATTTAGATTACAAAGTAAAGTGAGTAGTTCAATTGATTTCCTTAAATCAAAAACCATACACATAAAAATAATTATCTCTGTAATACTCATGAATGCATCAAGTTATGGTTAAACATCATTTATCACATTAGGTTATGGTTAAACTACAAAGGTAGATGAAAATTCTTGAGGTTACGAAGTAAATTCAGAAGAAGAAAAAACATCAAATTAATAAGCTTAACCCAACCTAGTGGCTGCCTTTATATGCGTAGTCATTGAACGATTGGAATTGAGAAGGAGAGGCAAACTATGTGAGATGTAGATTTTGAAGTAAAGTGAGTAGTTCAATCGATTTCCTTAAATCAAAAACCTCAAAACCCTATTGGATAATAGTTGAAAACCCACCTCTTTATCCACTTCTATAGTCGTGCATCGCGCCTAGATCTACATAAGTATGAATACAACTAAGACCATTCATGGTGTCGTCGAAAGCAGCCTAAGCAGTAGGTTGCGTGATGTAACACGGAGAATGCCAGGAGCGGTCGGCTCGTGTGACAACACAATGTCAAGAAATGATTCTACGCTAGCAACGCAAAATGAGGAATGGCGGATGCAAGTAAATTCAATGAGAGAATAAGCAGCAATGCTGATCAAAAGACCAATTAAATATATGGAGTTTGACTAATCAAACTCAGACTTCTCAACGTCCCTTTGGACCCACTAAACGTCTAAACAATGAGGGGTACTTTAATACCCAGAGGCGTCCACGTCCTCTACCATCAATGGCTAGTCGTATCTCAAGAATATCCTATGTCTCGACAATGGTGGCTAGTCCTATCACAATTTTTTGGTAATAGGCAGAGAAACACACACAATAACACCACTGAAAGAAGTAATTTGACTGTGAGCGAAGAGGAGTCGGTGGATTCTGATTTGGAACCGATGTCATAGTCTGTGGCGAGGGCGAGGAGGCATCTGGAGCATGCACATGGGACGTTGGTGGACGATTGAATGAGTTGGAGCTAGACATGGTCATTCTGTTCTGTTCGTTTAAAATCAACAAAAAATTCGCACAAAAGAACCGCACAGGGGTCTGTTCGTTGTTCTGTTTTTTTGTGCAAAAATTGTAACAGATGTTCGAATAATTTGCATGATTCACATAAAATTTGCACATTTCGCACACAATTTGCACAATTAGAACAATTGGCACAGTTAGAACAATTCACACAATTAGAGCTATTTGCGCAAATAAAACAATTCACACAAATAGAACAATTCAGAAAAATAGAACAATTGGCACAATTAGAACAATTCGCACAAACCAAACAAAATTCACACAAAGTGAACAAAATTCTCACATGGAGTCAAAAATTGCACAAAATTCTGAAAATTAATAAAATCCATCAAGCTGTGACAGAATTGCACTGAATTTGCATAATTAATATTAATTCTCCGGTATAAATGTTTATAGTATTTATTTGTTAGTAAGATTGGTTATTGAGTAACATTACTATTGAATAAATAATATTGGTAA
Organism: Wolffia australiana; assembly: GCF_029677425.1. Classification (NCBI taxonomy): domain Eukaryota; kingdom Viridiplantae; phylum Streptophyta; class Magnoliopsida; order Alismatales; family Araceae; genus Wolffia; species Wolffia australiana. The sequence continues at coordinate 9,486,361 of NC_135838.1, forward strand.
TTCAAATTATCCTAATAACAAGTTTTTAATGGGCATGTAACGTCTAGGTGATAATGTTATTGTTCACATATCTTCATGACTTCATGTTTATGAATCCTGCTATCAAGTATCAACTGTTGGGAATCCTGATGAGTACAGTATCGAGGTATTCATGTTATCCTTCTACTCAGCACTTTGTAGCCGTGAACATAATTGTGGAGCCAAAGAATGTGTGTTATTCTATGCTTGGTTGCCTATTCCTTAGTTGAATTGTTATGTGGATGATGAATGGACAATAGAAAGATATGAAGAAAAATTACAACAATTTATGTTTAATTATTGGCACAACATATGTTTAACGGAGCAAAAAGAGAGAAGGGGACAGTTGTATTATTTTATTCAGAAACTGAGTTTTTGACTGCAGCAAGTGAAACTTAACATCAGATATGGGTCAATAAGATCTTCAAAGATGTTGGCATTTATGAGGATGGAGATTTATATTCTTTGCGTGATTACAGGTCAACCATTTCTATGGCCGAGAATCCTGTCTTTCATGGAAGAATAAATCACATTGAGATCAAGCATTACTCAATCTGAAAATATGACAACGCCATAGTGATTAACATGCAACATTGTTGGGCCCATCATCAAATAGCTGATAGATTTGCCAAGGCTTTGGGTCAATGAAGGGTTGATACGTTTGTAAACTATTTGAGTTTGATGCTTTAAACATTAAGAGATTGTAAAAGTGTTGACGTATGAGGGCAATGAGTCTGCTGCCTTATCCCTAGCTGCAATTAAAAGAATCCGCATCAAAACCACGTGAGAAATGTGGAATCTATAAAGCAAATCTATGAAAAAACTTACACATTCAAAGTGACTGATATCTTGTATTATAGAAGGATTTACGTAACCGTACATCATAGGAACTCTTCCACTACTAAATTAACCAATATGGCAAATCTGATAGCAAAAGTATTATGTCCGACAAGGATGAATGAGAAAGAAAAATATCGGTTTTTCTAAGACAACAAGTATTGACATTGGATTTTGGTGACGGAAAGAGGTCTGGTGCCTTCATTATCAGAGCCTTGATATCTCACCAAGCCCATGAAAGAGAAATCTGAAGCCATCGTTCAAATTCAAAATAACACTAAGATGAAATCTAAAGTTTGCAGAGACTGATGTGAGAGCATTAATGGGAAGATGAATCATTTCTTGTGTCAAGGATGAAATTGCTAATGTTCATAAGACATTTTCTAGCACATTCAAAGTGAAAATAAAATTTTCTCTTTAAACCTTAATCATAAGGAAGTGTGAACCATTCTGCTGGGCAATAAATCCAATGGGTTCTAAATCAATATGAAATGGAGTTGCGATGAACTAACTTACATCGTCAAAATTTTGAAGGAAAAACATTAATATTCAAACCTCGATCACAGATTTCAGTGCTATATCTGAGAAATTGTCTTTCACATTAACTTGCTATAAATTCTTAAAGGTCAGGTGCGATGCAAAGGCATAACCATAAACACGAATAAACTTGAGGGAGATTTCAAGAACATGATGGCGAGCATTTGATCATAACTAATGAAGACATGGGAGAATGAAAATAGGCTGGCCATTTCTGGATGATAAAAATGAAATCAGGATCCAACATCATCTCTGGTCAGTATGATGACGACTATGAACAAAACATAAAACCTAAAACGGAAAGAGAAGAACATTAACGAAACCTAAAATGCATTTACCTATTTTGGAGACCCTAGAATGGTGGTGGCTTTTTTAGTTGGTCCCCTTGGTTAGAAGCCAAAAACCTCCTATAGCCCTTGGCATACTCATTGAGATCTTCTTGAAGGTCTATCATCTGAGTCCTGACACCTATGATGTTTCTAGAGAGGCTATAGATTAAGTTACATGGCCCGGGCTGATGGAGCTCAGTGATCATGTCGAGTTTTTTGATGAAACAGTTGGAGAACTCGGTTGATGTCAAATCCTAACGAGTGCAAGGTCGCATGTCATCATTGCTTGAGTCAACACATCACCATCTGAAATCAATAAAACATATTTTTCAGAAAAAAGAAACATAATAGCTGTAAAATTGGACAGTTTATCATCACCACATATAGGCCCACCATGCATTAGATAGGGTAGTAGGGTTCTCGTTTCATAAACTAAAATTTTTATGTTACCCTTACCGGATTGCAACATGGTGCGATATTGGTGCTCTCAACGTGATCGACGCCGTGCTAACCATAAAAGCATTAGTAAAAATGGAAAAGAGATATGAGGGTCACGACTCATTTAAATTCCAAAAATATAGATCCAAATATGTGAGAAATAGGAGTGAACAATCATCCAAGACACAATAATTATGGAGTGTTCTTGACATGGGAAGGATGATTAGTTTTCCACAGGAATGCTAGAGGAGTCTTGCATCTAGCTCGACGTCTTCTTTCACCTTCGTCGCCGATATCGTGCGTCGGACAACTAATCTGCACCATGAAAAACTGAAAGAATCTACCATCACCATCATCATGATTTTTGTTCACCAAGTCAAGGAGTAATCACACAGTTCTCAATGTGTAAATAAACGGATAGTTCAATACAGCAGTCAAGGAACAATAACAGAGTATATGTCATAAGATGAAGATAAAATATTGATAGTCTAACTGGTGGGTGTATTCACACGAATGGCAAATGCCTCGTCATCATCATCACCATCATCGTCCCCTTTCGCTCTCAAATCACGGTTGCAGTATCACGACTTCAACATCATCAGGATTTCGACGCTCTCTACCATGAGCCTCGGTCGCCTGTAGTTGATTACACGGTGCCCTTCTTAGAATAGACACTCACATGCGGTACTCGTCACTTGAACTACTCGAAATTCCTTCGCCATCAATGATAATGCGGGGTAAGAAACCTGACCTATCATGGGGATAAAAGTAATCATATATTCACGAAGGAAAGGACAATATTTTGAATGAAAAAATGCACATTATATTATACCGGTCGTCCTCCACCAATGCAATACCTCTATACCAAATGTTGGGGGGGCGTCGCATATAAGTCGAGCTCTTCAATCAGATCAACTCTTTGTGGTAGCTAAGACGGCTCTAGTAGTTCTTCGACTCCATTTGTATGAAATCATTTGTCGCTGATAGAGCAGATGGTTCGGTGGACCGATTCCCAAGGTTTCTAGATACTGAATGTGACTCCATGATATTGCGGACGGTAGATAGAACCTCATTCTTAGCCTGTGGATCAATCAAGCAAAGCTTCATAGATGGATCAAGTAGAGGGGCAATGGCGAGAGCCTCATTTCATGTTAGTACAAAAACACATATTTATCTAGCTTTGCCCGCATAGCGGAACATACATTAGATAAGGCGTTCATTTGCCTTGTGGAGATAGCGTGTCCAACTAAAAGCATGTAGGAGTTTGATACTCCACTCTAATTCACTCAAGATGCTTCATCAATCCCTTAATAATGACTATACCCTCATTTGACGTTGGTGCCTTGCTCTGAATAGCAACAGAGGTACCATGCTGGAGTGGTTTGTGTAAGTCGACAAATTTTTCTACTAGGTTCCATTCTGCATCAAGTAAAGCACATTTTCGAAGAGCAGATGACATCATCATATCAATGACTATTTTCATCTCAATGCACCCACGTAGCAATTTGAAAGTGGAGCTCCACCTAGTAGGGCAATCTATTGGCATCCTCCTCATGTTTCACATATTTAACTATCTGTAGTATGAAAAGTACTTCGTCTCTTGCCTCGATGATCCTCATATAGTGATGACCACCTCTCTTAGGCGCCGAACAACATCCCCTAAGGAAATAGCAGGAGGGTGAGACTCCTCTGCATCCAACACATTATCAAGGTTTGTGAGGTCTACTTCATCAATGAAACTTGACTCAGGCCCATTGTTGACGACATTGAGCGTCTTCAATATGGCCTGCATAACTAAGATGATCACATGCGCAATACACAAGACATGTCTCTTTGCAGTGAAACGGGTGTTCACTAACCGCAACTCCCATTCTAACATCGTCATCATTGTTGCATTATTCGAAGCATTGTCTGTCATAATAGCGCATACCTTTGCACTCAAATTCTGCAAGAACCTCCAACACAATCTCGCTCAAGCATTCCCCATTGTGCGATTCTTCCAACTGGCGTATAGCGAGGACACATTCACATATTTTCCATTTTGTGTCTACCCAATGAATGGTGAGACCTATAAAAAAGATTCGATTCGCAGAAGTCCAACAATCTAGAGTGATGGCCACTTTATCAACACTCTCCAATATGTCACGAATACTGCTCTTCAACTCAATATAAAGCTTGCAAGCTTTTTCCTTCACAGCCCTTGTCGATGGAATGGATATCTCCTCCTATGCTATGTATTGAAGCAGTCGTATGAAGTATTTCTTACATACAATGTCGCAATCCAATAAGAGAGGGAAATCAGCAGAGAGAGAGAGAGAGAGAGAGAGAGAGAGAGAGAGAGAAATCAACAGAGAGAAAGAGAGATAGATCAATAGAGAGACAAAGAAAGCGCGAGAGAAAGAGATCAACAGAGAAAATGAGAGATTCATCAACAACTAGACAGAGAGAGAGGGAAATCAATAGAGAGAAAGAGAGATTCATCAACAATTAGACAGAGAGAGAGGGAAATGGACAGCGAGAAAGAGAGATAGATCAATAAAGAGAAAGAGAAAGCAAGAGAGATAGAGATCACATAGAAACAAGAGATTGATAAACAATTAGAGAAAGAGAGAGAGGGAAATCAACAGAGAGAAAGAGAGGTAGATCAAGAGAGAGACAAAGAGAGAGTGAAATCAACAGAGAGAAAGAGAGATAGATCAAAAGAGAGACAAAGAGAGAGAGTGAAATCAACAGAGAGAAAGAGAGATAAATCAACAGAGAGACAAAGAGAGAGAGAAATCAATAGAGAGAAAGAGAGATAGATCAACAGAGAGACAAAGAAAGTGAGAGCGAGCGCGAGTAAAAAAGAGAGAGAGGTAAACAGAGAGACGAGGAACAAGAGAAATATCAACAGATAGAAAGAAAGATTGACCAACAGAGAGAAAGAGAGAATGAGAGATATATATGGATGAATAGAGAGACAAAGAGAAAGAGAGAGATAAAGAGAGATCAACAGGGAGACCGAGAAACAGGGAAACCGAGTTATAAAGAGAGAGAGAGAGAGAGAGCGAGAGAGAGAGAGAGAGAGAGAGAGAGAGAGAGAGAGAGAGAGAGAGAGAAAGAGAGAGAGAGAGAGCAACAAAGACAGAGAGAGATTGGCAGAGAGACAGGGAGAAAGAGGGATCGATAAACAGAGAGACAAAGAGAGAAAGAGAGAGAGATAGAGCAACATAGACACAGAGAGACAAAGAAAGAGAGAGAGAGAGAGAGCAACAAAGACAGAGAGAGATTGGCAGAGAGACAGGGACAAAGAGGGATCGATAAACAGAGAGACAAAGAGAGAAAGAGAGAGAGAGATAGAGCAATATAGACACAGAGAGACAAAGAAAGAGAGAGAGAGAGAGATAGAGCAATAGAGATAGAGACAGATTCATAGAGACACTGGGAGAAAGAGGGATCAATAAACATAGAGACAAAGAGAGTGAATAATAAATTTTCACTGATTTCTGGGTCCATTTCTCAACCAAAAATATTTGAAATGCATCATGAAATCTTTAACTTTTTTCAGTCCCTCAAGTCCATCACCCATCTCATATCTCTCGACAGTCGACCCTACAGGTATTTGCTTAGAAGATATCTGATTCATCCAAACATCACCGGCTGAACAATTGCGGTATTGACTCAACCCGACTGGAGGCGCTAGGCCTTATGATGGTATTAAGGCTTAATGTCACGATTAAATGAAACAATGTGTTGGAGGAATGGTATGATATTGACAAATTGGTCATGAACTGAATTCAAGAAAGAAAAAGATCTCACAGCAACAAATATTCTAACACGAACTGAAATCAATAATAAAAGAAAACTTACCAAAAACTTAGAAATCCAAAAAAATTCCACTTCCTATTTCTGCCTCCACTATGCTCCTCAACTGAATCCGGTGCCGGAGCAGCAAAACTGGCGATGCAAACTGTAGAGACTCTAGGCTCAAAGTAGAGAATAGAAAGTAGAGAGACGGAGAAAGGCGAGAATAGGGTAGCAACTAGAGACGGGCCGACGAAAGACCGAGAGTCTGAGATAGAGGGAAGAATTGAGCGTAGTTTTTTTTTTTTAAATCGCACAATTCGCACAATCCAAACCGCACACGGGTCTGTGCAAAGTTCTGTGCGAATTCAATTTTGTTCTGTTCGGGTAACCAAATAGAACGCACAATCCACACACATTCGCACAGAACAAATCGAATGATCATGTCTAGTTGGAGCACACGAGATGGCGGACCATTGTGTTTGGCTCACGAATGCACGGAGGCGGAAATTAGGAAGGCGTGCGAGGTTGGCATAGGGCGCGTGCGGGCAAGGGATATCTGGTGCGCAGAGAGTAGCCCCGCGAACGCAGTACGCAAAGCCCAAGGGCGCGCGTACACGGGCGCGAGTGCACAAACGCCGACGCGCAAGAGCGCAGGTGAGTGATCGGCGAGCAAGCATGGGCAACAGGCCGGGGCGCACGGGTGCAGGCCAGCAGTTGAGGTGTGTGAGCGCGGGTGGGTGATCTTGCACGTGGGCGCGGGTGCATGAACAAGACCGTGCAGGCGGATGCACAAGGCATCGGCAAAGACGGGCGGCACAAATGCGCAGCCGAGGAAGGGTGCGGTGCGGTTGGGCACACCGTCTGCGCAACAAGGATGAGCGCAGCGAGGTCACGCACGAACACGGGAGTGGCGGGCGATGCTTGGGGTGGCAATGGTGGAAGATACAAGAAATGGTATTCTTGAAATCCAACCACCCGAGAACCTTTGATTGTTGACAATGATGAGACGATCTGTGGGCTGTCGGAAGATAGCGTGGGCAAGCCTGTGACGTTCAGCACCAAAGGATGGGTCTGAGGCAGACCAGCAGTTGGACGAAGGTGAAGTTCTTGAATTGGTTCCATGAATCACGATGAAGGGTGGGATCAAGGACGGCGACGGTTTCCTCATGAAGTGATCTCAACGAGGGAGGGTAACGACGTATCGTGGATGTCTCCACTCTAAAAAAATAAAACTGAAAAGATATCTCCCAAAGGGAGGAGGCGGAGCCGATTGAAGAAAACCTTTCAAATTCAATAAACTCCAAGGCTTCCTTAGGCATGCCATCTCTTTATATAGGAGGGAGGATGCCTAAGTGGGCCGAAATAGGGGAGCCCTCACATGACGAGGATTCCGCACAATGTGCATCAAACATAACAAAAATAACAAAAGGTTGAGGCCCAAAACACGGTGGCCCGATCCAATGAGAAATCAAATTGCAAGAAAATAATGAACAAAGCTTTTATACCCATCATTAAGCTGCATACTTGACGTTGGGGTCACGGACGTCAGCTCAGGCTGCTTGAAGAGGTTGCTGACATCCATTGGTGTTGTTGACGAGATGGTTCCCCATCATTGCGTGTAAAGAACTCTTTTTTTCTGATGGAAATTACTTCCGTCGTTAGTACCACCTTACAGGAGGCATGAGTAATTCCCCATGTTTATAGAACAACCAGGCACGCTATTTGAAGCACCCCTTAGTGTTGTGTTAGGGGCCCATTTAATTAACTTTTTAAACTTAAATTGAATGGGCCATAATGCTCAAGCCTCATTGCAACTCTCAGAGGCAAGGTTCAAGCTGTAGTACTTTAGGTCAAACTTTTATTGTGCGAGAATTCTGGTTCCTCTTGACTAAGCCTAATTTAATCTAACTCGACTTCCCTGACTTCTTACCTACCTAATAGCCCGCCCCCTGACCTTTTGGAATGGGATATTTGTGTTGGCAACAACCATGGTAAACTTATCACAGATTCTTCCATTAGCCAATTTTCTCTTATTAGGGACAAATGATCCCATCTTGACCTAACAACCACCATGAACTTCTTTCTCCATTTGAACTAAGACATTTTGTAATCTGAACATTATGGAATTATAAGCCATTCAAAACATAACTGATGGGGACCATCTAGCACTGAAGACCTGGTCTCAATCACCCCGATGAGCCAATGCGAAGGTGAAAGACCCGACCTTCAAGTATTCGGTCTGGTCAATAGGTTGCGTAAGTTGATGTACCCTGGTTTACATTTAAGCACGTGTTTTCATATTTCAGGCCTCCATGTTCGGACCCATGCCTTGTGTTAAGACTTGGGAAGGCGGATTCCAAGTGTGGGCCCTCTAGAGGCCCATTAGCACCTCTATGTAAGGGGGGTACCTCCTCACTTGCACGAGAGAAAAGGAAAAAAAGGACGATTTTCTTTCATCTTTATTTAAATTTTTACTCTTCCACTTAATTATCATTTTGCATTGCAAATTTGGAGTTCTTTGAAACTTTGAGGGTGCCGCCATCATCGCCGCCGTCACCGATGCTGTTGTCACAACTGTCACCGCCATTGACGCGTGCCGCGGTTGTCGATGCTGATACCACCGTCGCTGACGCTGATGCCACCATCACCAATGCCGATGCCACTATTGTTGATGTCGACACCAAAGCCACGCCGCGCGATTGCCTTCCCAAGCTCCTGGCTTCCTACCTGGCAATAGACATGGTTGTTCTGTTCTGTTCTTTTAAAACGAACAGAAAATTTGCACAAACGAACCGCACAGGGGTGTGTTCGGTGTGCTGTTCTTTTTATGTGCGAAAATTCGAACAAATGTTCGAACAATTCGAACAAACGAACAAGATTCGCACATCCGAACAAATTCGCACAACCTAACAAAGTTTGAACAAACGAACAAATTCGAACAAAACGAACAAATTCGAACAAGCAAACAAAATTCGCACAGGAAGAACATAATTGTTTGGAAATTTCATAAAAAGCTATAACTTGCAAAAAAAATGTTGTGCATAAAGTATAATTTACTATGAATAATCTAATTTAGTAATGACGTTATCTTAATTTACGAATCACAAGTCATGAATCACCATAATCAGTATAAAATTTTAAGTATAAATATAACAGTCATTAAATCTAGTGATAATGGCATTTATGCCATTGATGTAACTTAGATTTAAGAAAAAAAATTGGAATAATTCAACGAATTGATTTGGCAATTTAATCAGAGGAGATTGTACTGAATTCATTTTGGTAATTCATCTCATTTCATTGGGTGGCATAACTGAAATCATTCGTTCTAGAAGGAAAGGAATTAATTAATTTCATTAAAATGGCATGCATGAAACAGAGTGTACTTCCATATTTTCTAGTACTTGGTTAGAGGGTAGAATGATTATGTTTCAATAAAAACATATTTAGGTATTTCAACAATAAAAATATAACTTTTGTTAACTTCTCTTACAGTAACAAATTCAAGATGCTGTTTTTTAAAACAAATGTTAGTGTTCCTGGTTTTGTCAGGAAAGGGAGAGGGAGAGAGAGTGAAAGAGAGAAGAAGAGGGAGAGCGTGAGGGAAGGAATTTAATAGATTTTTTAGTATTAATTTCATTAAAATGACATGCATGAAACAGAGTGATTAGGTTAGAGGGTAGAATGATTAGGTTTCAATAAAAATATATTTAGGTATTTCAACAATAAAAATATAACTTTTGCTAAGTTCTCATATGGTAACAAATTCAAGATGCTGTTTTTTAAAACAAATGTTAGTGTTCCTGGTTTTGCCAGGAAAGGGAGAGGGAGAGGGAGAGAGAGTGAAAGAGAGAAGACGAGGGAGAGTGCGAGGGTGAATAAGGGAGAGGAAGACAGAGGGAATGAGAGCGATGGTGAGAGTGTGGAACAGTGAATTGTAGAAGGAAAGAGATAGGGAGGTAGAGAGATGAAAATAAAGGGGGGATTAAAAGCAGAAAAAGGGAGATTTTGATAGATAGAGAGGGGGAATAAGAGATAGTGACAAAATCAAAGAATTAAAAGTAGAGAGAGAATCAAAGTGCGGAAAAGTGAAGCTCAGCGAATGATAGAAAGGGAGAAAGAGATACTTAGTGCGAGAGAAAGATGGAGAAAACTGGAGATAAAGTTAGGAAATGATAGAAAAGTAGAGAGGAGGAATATCTGTTTTCAAAATAAGTGGGGTACACCATGTCTATTTTGAAGAGTACATCCCACTTTTAACGAAAATAACTGTCTTCAAAATTGAAGTCCCTCTGTAGACCCAAACCTTCAAAATTCCAGTCGGATTTCTGGCTGGGTATTTTGAGCTGCAGAACTAGCTTTCCACCTCCTGGCCAAGTATATCTTTCGACGATGGTTGAAATGTGAGTAGCGCCCTCAGGCCAATGAGGAGCCCTCTTGTTCTGCACATGTAAAGAAAGAGAGGTTTGAAGATGGAGTTACAGAATGAGAGGAAAGTGGAGAGTTTAAAGCAAAAACTAATTTGAGAGATATAAGGAAGCGAGGCACAGAGTTAGAGGGAGAGAGTAATTTAGAGACAGAGAAAGAGACTTTCAGAGAACGGTAGTAAAAAAAAAGAATAATTACTAAGGTTAGAGGAATAGAGAAGAAGAAAGCCACATAATGATGGAGAGAAAAAAAAAGAGTAATAGACAGAGAATGAGAGAGTGAGAAACATATTACGACATACGAAGAGATGAAAAAAGAGAGACAGGAAGGGGGAATGACCGAGAGATAAAAAAAAACCAGAGAATTTGATAGACAGACAATTAGAGAGCGATTGAAAAAAGCGAATCAGACATAGAAAAAGAGGAATTTGGACAATGAGAGTACCCTTGGGAAGGAAAAAATTAGAGCGCAAGGGAGGGGAAGATAAAAATAGGAAGAGAATTAGAGTTAGACAGAGAGAGATGAACGGGAATAAGAGAGACACATACAGAATATCAGAGAGCAAAAGAGCAGATAAGAGAGTTTTTGGGAAAGAACTGAAGAGAAATTAAGAGAGAATCATAAAGCATCAGAGATTTAGAACGAAAGAAAAGAGAATCAAAGAAAGACACGTCTAAAAAAACTTGAAAAAAAAAACGTACCAAATGCCTCCACTTTGACCCATCCCAATTTGGCGACAAATTGACTGGGAGGAAGTCCGATGGTTTCAAGCTCAGGGAGAAGAGACAGGAGAAAGAAAGAAAGAAAAAGCCGCTCTGGAGACTCGAGAGAGATGAACGAGAACGAGTGGCTCAGACTGTGGGTCAAGGTCATTCAGAGCCACTGAGAAGTGAGAAGTGAGAAAGATGGAGAACGAGGGAGGGAGAAGGAGACTCTGGATTCGCACATACCCAAATAACAAGAACTAGAACGAGAACGAGAGTAACGAGGGAGTTTTTTTTCAAAAAAACCTTAAAAAAATTCGCGCAATTCGCACAAAGCGAACCGCACAGTCGTGTGTGCGAAGTTGTGTTCGTTTTCAACATTGTTCTCTTCGGAAATCCGAACAGAACGGGCAATTCGCACCAAATCAAACAATCCGAACAGAACAACCATGTCTACCTGGCAATCAGGTCGCCCAGTCATTTGCTTGTGTTACTTGACCTCCCTCGTTGCCGCCAACCGCCCTCCCCACTGCCTGCTTGCATCGCCTAGTTGCCCCCCGGTGCTCTAGGCCACCCGCTCGCTTAGTCCCCCCTCGTCTGGTCACCCGCTCGCCAGGTCACCCGCTTGTGCTGCCCGATCGCTCGCTTGTCCATGCACTCAACCGCACGCTCGCACTACTCAGTTGCACACCTGTGCCATTTGGCCTCCTGCCTAGCTACATGCCCGGTCGCCCTCTCGTGCTGACCGGCTGCCCGCTCGCACTGCGCTGCCTGCCCATCCATGCTGCTCACCCACACTGCCCAGCTGCCCGACTACCTGCCTGCACTGCTCGGCTGCCCACCCGCCAACGTTGCCCAGCCACCCAGTCGCGCTGCCTGGCCACCCAGCCGCGCTGCCTGGCCACCCAGGGGCCACCTGCCCTCTGAAAATTCAGATTATAGGGGTAACTCGTGATGATTTAACTTCACTAATGAGTGTCGTTGGTTTATCTGCATTAAAACAACAAAAAATTATAATAACCTTACTAGCGTAGGGAGAGTAAGGGTCGATCCATAGGGAGCAAGGGTTTTTCCTAATGAATTTGTGCTTTAGTTACCTATGACGACTAGTAACAAATAAAAATATAAACAAAGAAATTTGAAATATAATTAAAAAATATTTATAAAAACATTAGTAGGCGGGAAATAATTTTTTTGGATTTTTAAGGAACATTTTTAAGCCAAAATAAAATAGGAAATGAAACAGGCTTGCGCTCTGGACTTAGTCAAAATTTGGCTAAGTCAAGATGCTAAACGGGGCAAGCGGCTTGGTGGAGGAGAGAGAAAAATGGCCTGCAGTAACTTTACTATAGACTGAGTTCTAGAATTAATTTTAGAGCGTGGTTGGATGCATTGGAACCATTTAGATGTTGTCTAGCTTCCCCAAAGACTAACCAAAAGACAAAAGATGAACAGGTAAGAGTGAAAAAGGAGAAATAATAAGGTAGCCTCTTTGTCACACCCTCCAAGGCCCAAGGGACTTCTTCTCCTTTCCATCAGCTTCTTCAGCCCTGGATGCTTCCTGCTTAGCCTGGCACTCACCAAGGTGAATGGATTTATGACTCAATTACACTTAGGCCACCAAACATTACTTTGGATTGAATCACAAGATGAATATTACAATAGGGTGAAGGGGTTTATATAGGGAGAGAGAGCAAATGAGAGCCATTGGATTTTTAATACATTGGATGGCCAGATCTTGTTTTTTGGGTCATGATCCACGTCCATTGTGGTCCTCCAATCAGCATGGAGACCTTTGAATTTACCCCAGGGACATTCAAGACTTCTTTCCTTAATTAGCATTAAAGGTGCTATCTTTAAGTCTCCGCCCTTGGATGATTTATGGATTGAAGGGCTGGAACTTTTTCCCTGGCTTGGATCCACATCCAAGGGTGTCATCCAATCAACACCCAAGCACCTTAAATGCTCATAAATAGTCATGACTGGACGTTCCCCTTGCCCTCCTTTCTTTGGCCCAAGATGCCTCTCATATTGGGCTTAATGGAGCTTCCTTGTGGGCCTTTAGACTAAAGCCAGCTGTCTTGAATTTGGGCCTCCTTTCTTGGCCCAGGGTCGTGGCGGGGCCTGCTCCTTTGGGCCAAATAGCGTCTACTTCATTTAATTATAACCTTTAGTCATGAAAGTTTCACTTAATTCATGCATCTACCACATAAACTAAGAAGAGAGTGAGATTCACTCCACTTAACTCATTGAATTAAGTGAGTGATAAGCCGAAAATAGGGGTGAAAATTACGCAAATTTTTTAGCCCTTGTCGTTGTGAATTTTTGGATTATGCAATAAAATTTATAAAACTCTGCTTAATATGTATAGTGATAAGTATGAGTGTCGTCCAAGGGAGGCAAGTAGGAATTTCAATTTGATTTAATTTTTGGTGTTTTAGATCCTAGTTAGAGTGAATTTGATCTTCAATGAGGATCAAGTCACCCTGATTAGGTGAGAATTTAGAGAGGGGGATAGAAGAGATGAGATGAAAAGAAGAAATGTGGGCTCTAGATTGAATTAATTGATCCAATTGGATGGATCAAAGAATTCAATTAGAGAGGTTGGAAGAAATTTTTGATTTAAGTTTTGGTTGGTTTTGAGAATTTGCTAAATCAGAAATAAAAAGGGAAATCTTAATCTCCTAATAATTAAAACTAAATTTTTTAGAGTTTTCTTTTGGAATGCAATTGAATGCCAAGGTAAATCCCTCAATTTCTCCTCTCAATCCTAATCAGGGCTTGTACATGCCGCTCAAGCCAAGTGATTTAGAAGTTCAGATCAGAATAGAGATGAAGAAACAAACAACTTAACCTAATTCATTCAAAATGCATAAAAGTTCAAATACAATCAAGGAAAAAAAAGTACCAGATAACTTGATCCAAGCTAGAGCTCCTCCCTGTCTTGCAGCTGTGATAGAGCACCATCCAGAATGAGCTCCCCCTCTCGAAATTCAGCTTTTATACTTAGGTTATAGGGTAAAAATTACCATTTTACCCCCGTTTAGTACTTAATCTTTATCTATCAATGTAGGCTAGATCTGAATGATCTAACCCTACAGATAGAAAGAGGGGATCACGAAAAACAAATCCATAAAAAATCATCTCAATCGGACTTCAGGATCAAAAGTTATTAATAAATCAATTTTAAACCAATTTAATCCATTGGATTTAAAATTGATTTATTTATTAGTTTTGTTTTTAAACATGCAATGACGTGTCGCTCTCTCATTGGCTGGCGCATTTTGAATCCTCCTTTTTACAGAAAAATCCTTAAAAAGCCTGGAATTGCTTTTGGACGCCGCCCAAAAGTAATTGCGTATATGCCCCTAGCGCACTCTCTCTCCTCCGATTTCTCCTAAAACATTAAAAATATATATTAAAAATTGCAATAAAACCCTGAGTGATTTTAAATAGGATCTTTATGCCTGCCGTGGCGACCGAGAGCTGTTTTCAGGGTCTTTTTGCAACGAAACGTTGCAAAAAGGCCCCGAAAAGTCTAGAAATTGCATAAATACATTTTTTCTCTTATAAATATGCCCTTTTTCATAGAATAAATGCATTTCTTCTTGAAATAAATCCCAGAAAATTCCTAAAAATTCGTAAAAAATTCTAGAAAATTCCCTGATTAATTCCCATGTTGATAAATGTCGAAATAAACTTTTTAATGTGCCATTTTCATTCAAAAATAATTATTTCGAGCTTCAATAAATCCTTAAAAATTCATATAATTAACAGAAAATTAGGGAAAAATCATAAATTACTTGGAAGCATTATTTTTGTGTAAATATATGATAACAACCCAAATTTAAGCCTTTTAAATGCATAAATCATGCTAATAACATGAAATAAAGACCGAAATTAGGGTGTTATCAGTGAGGTTAGTCCCACAAATGACAATAATTAACTCAAAATTAGAAGAAGGTGATTTTATTCATGATTTTTCACAACTTAACATAAATGATGATATTATATGCATATAAAGATAAAGAAGTAGATAAATTAGCTACAAAGGCACATATATATTAAGATCATTTTGGATTTATCACTTGCCGCCCAGTCGCCTACCTGCCCATCCACCCTCATCACCCGGTCGCCTGCCCATGTTGTTGGCTACTCGCATGCGCTGCTCGGCCACCCCACTACGCTGCATGGCTGGCCCCTGCGCCACATGACCTCCCACTCGACCCTCCATCTACCCCGCCTAGTGCCTGCATGGGTGCCTGTTGGGCTGCCCCGCCACTCCCTAGATGCTGGCCCACACCGCCCGACTGCCTGCTCGCACCGCACGACCACCTGTCTGGTCGCCTGGTTGCCCGGTCGCCTGCTCAGACCGCCTGACCACCACTCGGCTGCCCGCACGCACCGCGTGGCCACCTGTTTGCACCACCCGCATCGCTTTGGTTGCCTACACATGCCTGAGTCACACACAACGCCGTCATGCCACGTCGAGCCACTACCTTGCCATGATGTCGTCACCCACAACGTCGTTGTGCCACTTTGCGTCAACGTCGCCCGCATTGCACGGCTATCTCCACATTATGTCGTATCAACCCTATATCAATTTGTGTGCCCCTACCTCACGCAGTCATCGCCAGCTTTGTCGTGCCACCTGCACTGTCGTTGAAAGCCGTCCACATCCTTGACAGGTCACCTGCCGGCTTCTGTCATTGTTGGCATGGATGACAGGATCACAATTAATTTGGTACACTCCACATCTCTCCCCATTTATGCGTTGATTATTTCCATTAGTACCTCATGCGCACATCTCCACCTCCCGGGTTAAGAGAGGTTTAGATAGGCTTTATGTTTCGAGGGGTAGAATTTCTATTGTTTCGTCCTTGGTTGGGCCCGTCGCGGGCGGACTAGCAATAGTAGGCGTGCTTACGTCGTTGGTCTTCAACCCGATGACCAAG
The DNA here is from genome assembly GCF_029677425.1 of Wolffia australiana. Taxonomy (NCBI): domain Eukaryota; kingdom Viridiplantae; phylum Streptophyta; class Magnoliopsida; order Alismatales; family Araceae; genus Wolffia; species Wolffia australiana. The sequence goes on from NC_135838.1 coordinate 9,502,393, forward strand.
TCATTGGGAGCCTAGCGGCATACCGAGGACCCTCTTATAGTGATTTATTGGTTGCAGGTGTTTTTTGACGTCGGGTTTATACTTCTCGTTGATTTTTGCACACACATACCGCATCCTCTTCCACTTGCATTACATTCACCCAATTGATGCTAGAATAGACGGTCAATCCCGTTCTTTCATTTTGTATCAATAACTAGCCATCCACAATGAGCCTTTGGTGACTTGTGCGTGATGACCACTTACACAACTATGACATGAATTTACTTCACTAATATATTGGTATAAAATGATTTATGGATGCATAAAGGTCAATTAGAAAACTCTATCACTAAAGAACACAATATCTCTAAGTGTGCCCACATAATGTTTAACTGATCTACCATCATGATCACATGAGCAAGATCATATAGTGCTATCCTATGGAGATATTGCAATGTCATTATATAATGCCATATAAATGTGAATATTTAAGATGTATATTTAAAGAGAAGTAAATTATTGTTGTATGACATCATCATTGCACATATCCTTGGACTTCATGATCAACCCACACACATATAGTGAATGTATATTGAACTGGATTCAAGTAAATTATAGTATTTTTATAGTAGAACTTAAGTATGTACCGCATTGTTCTAGCCACACTATTATCTTTATTCAAGCCGTGGATTATTCCCTATCATTGACATGATAGGAATTCAGTCATATTATTGTGAGTTCAAACCTTTGGGATAACAAAAATTCCATGAGAACAATTCGATCATAACTAAAATATAATAAAATCATTTTTTTCTACAATACAATTCACTAATATTCATGTCTTTTTTTAAACCCCATTTTTTATATAAAATTACAGACCAACCATCCTTTTACCTTTTAAAACCAATCATGCGTGCGCTACTATTATTTTTCTTGATCTATTTTCTAAACTCAGAATTTAATGATCACATGGCTCATGTAGAGAATTAAAGGAAAAAACCGAAGTACAAGGCAAGAACTTCTTTATTCTTGAATGGTAATTCCGGTCCTTTCGTGGGTCAAAGAAAGTATTCTGAGAACAGGATAAATATTCCCAATAATTCCATTAATTTGATATAAATTAAAAACGTCTACATATTGCATGTCTACTGTTATTAATTTTATTAATCATGAAAATTTTCAAGTCACATTTGTAGAAAAGTTTCCTAGCATCAGACTGAAGAGTTTAGATGGGCGCAATAGTTCATTCCATGTGACATTTACTGCTATTTCTTTGTGTTATTGGAACAGATAGGCACATTTTGAGTTCTGAACTTCCTAAGGGCAGTTGGAGGGGTATGGACCAAGTTTTGGATCTCTCCAATAATCCTCATAATTTCACTCCTTAAGAGGGGTGTGGAATTCAAGTGATGGAGCTGTTAATCCATGAGAAAAGAAGAAGAATTGGCATGGAGATAAAATGGAAATTTTAGAAAGTTATTTTAGTAATCATTGCAATGTACAAATATACCATACCTCTCACTCATTTCATAATTTTGGACGTGCTCCTGAAATTTCATTTCAGGAGAATTCTGTGTAAATTGGTTAATGCAAGGGTTTATTATTTTCTTATCTTGTAATTTTAGAAAAAGAATAAGGATCTAAGTCTAGGAAGAGACATTGGCGTCTTAAGACACACACATCAGAACTTTAGGAACCTGTAGTTAAAATTTTGCCCTTCCCCCTCCATTTTCCCCATTTCATTGATTTATATCACCTTTTTCTCTCCCTCCACCCAATTTCTATTACTTTCAGTGTCTAGGATCTTTTTCCCTTCCAATTTCTTATCTCAATTTTCTTCGTTCAACTTCCATTAAAAATTATTATACTCCCATTTCATATTGTTTTTGTTCTTAGGATCTTCCTCAGACTTAATCAGATTTTCTAATTCTGGGTTTCTCTAGGTTGATAAGTTACGTGGGAAGTTACCCTTGACACAGATGCCCACAACTGTTGTAAATGCATCTTCTATGCATTCTAGTATTTAAATTTTAAATAAAACCATACAAATAAATGAAAATCATATTTATTATTTCTAGTCTTCCTAGCATAAAATTAAATTATAGTAAAATTTAGAAATACTTTTTATCACTTCGAGCAGTTGTGTTGAATTTAGTTTTATCAAATTCCAAAAATATCATAATGAAATTAATAACATTATATAATTTATTTTTTCTAAAAGTTTTTAACTTTCCACTTAAATATAAATCCTTAAAAGTAATTCTATAAATTCCAAAACAATTCTAAAAAAATATATTCACCTCTAAACTTATTCCTTTCCCTTCCAAGATAAAATTTAGAAGCAAAATTTTTGCCTTCCAGCTGATCAATGCCTTTCTGATCATATATTTTATAGTGAGTGTTTAGTGAAAAGTTACTATAATGATTCTTCCCTAACTTTAAATGCAGTCAATGACATAATACCACTAAATTTAGTCTTATGTTATATCAATTGATTATCTTTGAGATTAATAATGTTGGAGTTCTGATTTTACTATGGAGAATGAGAAGCAAAAAGACGATCATTTGTGCCACTTCTAATATTGGCATTGTTACAGAAAACGAGAATAGTCTTTAGTTCCATGGATAAAAAGGAAAGGATGATGGTGTTATATTTCCATAAATCAAGTCAATTCTCAAAACTAATTCTTCCGTCAAAAGGGAGTTCAAAGAAAAATTAAAATATTACTAGGCCACAGCTTTGTAAATGAGAGGATCAAATAAAAATCTGAATTGAAGAAGTAATAAATTTGCGTTTCTATTACATAATTAATTTTGTAATGATTATTTGATTCTATAAGAAATCATTTGAGGCTTAACACTTTAAATATGGGCTGAAATAAATATAAAACCATAATAAATAACTGAAGTAACAATAAAAGATAAAATTGAATTGGATCTAGGAACTAGACAAAATGGTGACTTGATACTGATCCAGCTGTCAATCGTTTAACGAATGGCGCGATGGGCCGGATAGGGCAAACGGGACCCATGCAACAAATATCTTATGCTTACGTCCCTACACGTGTATTATGATCCGTAAGGGTGGCTTTGATCCGATCGTGAGCACTTCCCCGAAGCCTGCAATGGAGAAGGATCTATCTGAGGAAGAAACCCAAGAACCCACAGGTAAGAAGCTACTTTGCCCAAAAAAGATTACAGAAACATTTTTCCTAAATATTTCCGTCAATACTTTGCGAGGAATCCGCTCTGTTTATGCAATCTGATCATCACTCGGTATCAAAAATTGTTTTTAGAGGCCCCCAGTGCGCAGAAATAAAGCAAGAGCAGAGGATTCTATCACAACCCCCTGTTGCAATATAATGATTTTTACTTAATCAGAAAACATAAGCCTAATCATAAACCGGAAAAAGCTTCTAATTTATATTTAATGATATATTTCTTCATGCTATCAGAGAAAAGTTTTTGGCCGGAGTTGGTGGGATTAACAGGGGAGGCTGCCGCTTCGACAATCCAGAAGGAAAATCCTTCGTTGAAAACAATTATAATTAAAGATGGGACGCCAACAACGAAGGACTACCGTATAAATAGGGTGCGGATATGGGTGGACGAGAAGGGTGAGGTCGTTCAAGGTCCTTATAGAGGTTAAGATATGGTTAAGGAGTTTGTAATGTTACCTATATACTCAAGGAGTTGCCTGCTTGATACGTATCCTCTGTTGAACATTTTAATTGTGAACATTATCAATTCCGTGCTTTCCTGGGGAAAACCAACGCCGTGGCTAAGTTAGTTGACCACATGTAGATTTCTTTTACTTTTGTTGTGGGAAATTTCAATTGTTAACCAAATAAGTCTCCATGATTCTTTCGTGTTTATTCCATGCCGAATCGCTGGGTACTATTTATGATATTATCATAAGTTTTATTCGTATGCTTTGTTTTTCCATTCTATATCTTTTAAATCCATACTTTATGGTATCGATTGAACTCTCCTAATAAACTACAGATTCTAGGTTTGATTTATGGGTTCTCTCAGTATTATTTCGGAGTTTCTTGCATTTAAAGGGGGAAGGAAGAATGTTGAATTTATGTTTGCTTAACTTAATCCGCACAAGCAATTTAGAACTTGAGAAAACACAGAGTACGGGAGTTGACACTTTTAGGAGACACTGAAGCTTAAATCAAAGGCTGTATTACGTACCTCGACGAATATTTTAGCCCCTAAAAATGGACTTATCAGGAATCTCTGTGCTGAGTCAGAGCGTGTCTTTGTTCAGTAAAAACCTAACCCTAAAAAATGGACTTCTAAGAATTCTCTATGCTGAGTCAGAGCGTGGGTTTGTTCATTAAAAATATAGGGTATTTAAAATTTATACGTAGGACCCTTAAAAAGATGAAATAAGTCAGGATAAGATATTATAAATATTTTTAATGCTTTTAATATTTTAAATATTTTAAATATTTTTTTTGTGCTAGATATTAACATTTAGTGATGCTCTTTATTGAAAGAACCAAAAAAGGCTTGTATTTGAATTCCAAGCCCAGCGTTTTGAATTAAACAAATAAGAATGAAACAACCAAGAAGAAAAAAACCAAACAAGGCTTGTATTCCTTACAGATGATGAACTCTGAAAAGCCTTATTCTCCCAGCCCTAGGGGTGACTCCAAAAACTGTAGGAGAGAGAGGATAAACCATTAATATATAGGACTTTTGATGCCTACAATACCGCTTACATTCTCCTTCATTCTAATAAAACCCTAAACCTGCAGACCAGTTTTTGGTATCATGAGAACCTTAATTTGTACTCCATCTAGTCCATCTGAAGCTCAAGCTCATTTAATTTTTATTTTTCAATGTTTTCAGATGGACTAGGCAGGCAAATATTTTGGGCCCTTAGATTAATTTCTTGATCTGAAAATTATCTATATGGATGAGTTCAAAATAGGGAATCCATGTGGCCCAAGCCCAGCCAGAATCATGCCAATAGTGCACATGTATTATGCTTGTGTGTCGAAGTATGAGACCATTGCGTTATGTCATTGGTCTGTATGCCAGTGTGGTCAGTGAGTGAAGCTATTCATGCATATCTGAGGATTGGTTGTGCTGGCCACCAGTGAGGGCTATGTTAAACCCCCAGCAGTGGCTACAGTTGAGCCCAATGACGACTGCTCGGCTATGTGGCACTATGGGCATTCATTATAAAGTCTTAAATGGGTATTTTAATTTTTAATAGATCAGTCCTTGGCTTTAGACATGTGATGATACCTTTATAATTCTCTTATTAAACTATCCCAATTTTAATAAGGGACTCAAATTTGAGGCAAATCCCTAGGGACGAGGTTGATGAACCTAAATTTAGGGTGTTAATTTGTCGTTGAATTTTGAGTTAATCAACTAAATGTTTTTAAGGCATTGACTTTGAAAAGTATGATTACCTAGTGATGCACAATGGCCATCTTCAAATGAGACAAATATTGGGGAATTACTGCCTATTGAAGCAGTGATAAGGAGATGATAATAGATATTTTAGAAGATAATAAACATTGTGAGATGAGAAGGTGACGAGAAACGGTTTCAATGAAGATACATGGAATCATTAGTTGATATAAATATTCACAAAATTAGAATAAGGGGGGGTGCATGATATTAATTAAAAATTAGTAGAATGATGAATGAAGATGGATGGTCATGGATGGGTGTTGAAAAGAAGGTGACAAAATATGTGCAAGTTGTTCAATGTAGATACTGATATTCGACCTGCAAAAAAACAATTTCTGAAACTGGGAGAACCCCCCCATATCTCCTTTGCCCTCTTAACTTTGATCGAATATTTTCACCACAAAAATTGATGTAGCTCAATATAGGAGCATTTTCAAGGTGATTTTCACACAGATAAAGATGTCTATATGTACTCAAGGGTATGGACAGATAAAGACGAGAACAAAGAATCTACACTCAAAATTTCAGCCCAAAAGTTATTCTAGATCATTAGATGTTATGTTTCAAAATAATATCTTTCTAAGCTGTTAGATTTTTCTCTCTCGTCATCAATCCATCTGCTGAATCACTAGTGTATTAGTAAAATCATCAGATTCCATTTTGTCCAATCCGTAAATACAACTCTATAATTTTCCAGATTTTCAAGTACATTTTGTAGTGGTAACTCATGTCCATGTTTAAATCATATTATTTCCAATAAAATATTTGTTCACCACCCACACATTGTGCACAATAAAATAAACTATCAGCTTGTGATTGATCTATGATTGCTTTGTAATTTCAATATTCTCGTTCCAACATTTTGTAATTATTGAGGCTGCAAGTGATTGATGATTCACAATGGTTTTTATATATCTAATAAATTGGATGGAGATTCATGGAGTAACTTAGAATAAACCTTGAAAATAAAAAAAACGTTCAATAATTCTATAAAAGTTTATTTTATTTTAGATAAATAAAAAAATTATGTTCTGATTAAAAATTATTATATTTACAAACGTGAAATGGAAAATTTCCGTAAGAGTATTTTTTGATTTTGACGTTGCAAAATTTAATAAAAAATTGAGAAATCCAAAAAAAATAGAACTTAATTTTTAAATAGAATTTGAATCATTTAACAGTGAAAATGCATCTATATTCTTATTTTTATTCAAGTAAAAAGAAAACATTCATGGTATGAATATAGAGTTATTATGTTCAAACCTGCTATAACTTAAATTATGGATTAGTGTAAGTCGGTCAGATTACATGAATTCTACCTTAGCAAAGTGTCTCTGCGCAGAAAAAGAGGGCAAAATAAAGTTATAGTTGATCACGAAATCACGATACAATAATGAAACATTTTCAATATTGATTCTGCAGACTGACAATTGGATACAATCTTGACAAATCATAATGAAACTAGTAGCAGAGCATAAAAAATCATAATAATCTTAATAAAATACATTTAAATCCATAAAATAGTTTATGAATTTATGAACCATATATTCCAATTTTTATTTAATTTATTTACTGATTTAGTATCATCAAATTATTTAAATAAAGCTAAAAATAAAAAACCTGATGATATCAGTGTTAACATAAACTTATTTATTTGATCATGTATAACATGCATGTATAACTTTTGTAAAAATAAAAATGTATAATATGTGTTATTTCTATAGTAGGTAGTATTTTATTTATGATTACAATAGGTAATATTTTATTCATTGTCACGAACTTAATTACAGATAGTCCCCAACAATTCCCATCACACATCCATACCTTATTTGAATTCATTATTAAAAATTATATTTATTATTATCATTATTGTGAAATGACAAAAAAGTGATAAGTAATTTTTTATGACATAAAAAATGATAAGTAAATTATGATGAATTTATAATATGGTGATCAGATATCTTAACACACATCCTAAAATTTTCTCTTCATATGGCAATTGAGAAGGAATTCAAAATATTCGAATAGAATATCACTTATTAATCTTACTCGCATGAGAATGATATTTAATTCTATAACCATGTGCATGGAGACATTAAGGACCTGTAGTGGTTGTCATTTACGAAAGAGTTGACTGAATTGGTTCTTATGAATCCTGGGTGGTTTTATACCTAAAGTTTATCCAAGTTGTGTAAGCTTTCCTTCAATCTAAGATATGGAGGACATCTCTTGCATGGATGGTTATATTTTTATGATGTTAATGAGGTCCTGATCTTGGGTTCCAAAATGTTTTAGCTAGGATGAAGCAAGATCTCAACAAAGGTAAATGGGTAGTGAAGATTAGAGGAACATGGTGAACGAAAATCTTGACCAAGATAGTTGAACTATTAAAATAATAATTTTCCAAGTGTTTCCAAAGGTATATGTCCTAACTAGGATAGTGAATAGGGTTTAAAACTTAAACCATGACTTAAGTTCTTCGAGAATGTTAAGAAGATCAGGGGTTAAATAAAATAGCAAAAATAAATACTGAAAATTTTCATAAAGAGTTGATGAACACATTTTTACCATCTGAATACGGGGCGCATCTTGCACCTCAATTATTGATGATTCTAGCAGTCAAATGAGTTAATTTTTTCTGTATTTAATGAATAATTATATTATATAGAGTTAATTAGTTATTGTTGCTAACTAGGCAGAAATGGGTGTTAAATTCGTCGTTATATTGTTTTCACCTTGATCAAATACAATTTTTAATTTGTAACATTACTTAAAAATGTATAGGGTAGAGTAAGGTCGCATCCATAGGGATTGGCTCTTAAAAGTACAATTAACCAATGCATTGGGAGAGTAGACAGGAAGGATTTATTAAGACCTCAAATTTTATGATGGATATTATGTGGTCGTCTGGCCAATCACACTACCATGTTTATTTAAGTTCATTGAATAAAATATTTACGTTCATTATTATTCCGTGTGATGTTTATAATGAAGTCCATGAATACGTGCAATGACTTAGTCTTTAAACATGTATTTTAAATATTCCTGTTCAATGGGTAGTCGAGATGGACATCGAATTATCCAGATAGAACATCACTAGTTGATCCTACTTATACGATAAGTATAGCTGATTCTATGGCTATTAGTGTGGCAACACTAAGGACAGATAGTGGGTGCTCTTTGGAGAAAGATAGTGGGTTCACTGAATTGATCCTATGAATCCCTGAATGGTATTATACCTAAAAATTAATAAAGTTGATCCAAGTCACGGTTGTATAAGTGATCCACTGGCTTGAGACACCAAGGACATCTCGTAAGTGGATGACTACGTTTGACTTTGACTTAAGAGTTTCTAATCATGGGATTCAAATAATTTAGAGATGTATTAATAAGCTTACGAAGATGATTGAATGGTCGAGCCCTAAGTTATAGAACGATTGTAGTAATATGCTTACGGTATCGTCTGCCCTCGGTATAAGAGGAGATTGACTCAAGAAAGATGATGCAAAAAAATCCCTGGCCAGGGTATTGAGGATATTGGAGAAGGCATTCTCCAATAATCCCCATTACGCATCAGTACTAATCGAATAACTTATGTGGGTTTGATGATAAACCATACCCTAAGTCGTTTGAGAGTCTCGAATGAATGATGGATTATACATAGACGGTAACCGATGACGATAAAGGTTCCATGAGAGAGTTTGAGACTACTCGGTATCTTCTAAAGAATGAGATGTAGGTTGGCACCCCACTGGCTAGAAACTTAACCTATCGATTGGGTTAAATTGACCCCTATTTAATTAATCTATATGTTGAAATAGTTAATTAATAAGGTTGGTCAATAAGTATTATTGGGTCACTAAAGTTATTAACTAGAATGATGCATGGGCCTAGAGGGTCACACGCACAAGGTCATAAGGGCATTGATTGATATATTTTAACTTCTAGGGTTTTCGAGAAAAACCATAAGTGAAATATAAAGAGGGGAAGGGGTCTCATTGTAAGCACCCATGCAAGCCTGATTTAAGAGCCCTCCCTTCTCCACTCTCTTCTCCACTCATCAAAGGAAGAGGATATTCATGGTGAGGAGATCTTCTAGAGTTTCAAGAAGAGTCAAAGAAGAAGACATGGAGATCTAAGTGCTGAGTGATCGCGTAGATACTTCTAGTGGCCACACGCGTGAACAGCTTCAGAACGATCTCAGAGTGGCAAAGTCAAGGGTGGAACGAGTTTCTAAAAGATACATCCGTTGTTTCATTTTAATGATCGATTGTGAATCGATCGACACGCATCTGCATTCATGGAAACGTTTTTTCCATGGACGATCCATGGCACCGAACCCAACTGTGTATCAGAGCCAGGTTTTGAGTGCCTTGATTAAAAGAAAATGGAAAAATGTCTAAAAGGACGTCCAAAAATTTGGATTCGGGACGTCCTTAAGGACATTTTTGGCTTTCTTGAGCAGCCGATGCTGGCGCCGGCCACCCAAGGGGTGTCAGCGGCCACCCACGGCCTCCTAGGGCGCCCAAGGGCCGCTCAAAGCCACCCGCGACCACCCAGGGGTGCACGCGGCTGCATACGGGGCCCCCCAGCCGCCCATGGGCCATGCGGCCACCCACGGGGCCCCGCGACCGCCCAACGGGCACAGCGGTCGCCTGTAGGCCCACGTGCCCGGCCGCTTGCGACCACCCATAGCCACCGCATGTGACCGGCATCAGCGGATAGCAACCGCTTGTGGCACAGAGCGGTCTAACCTGGGTCAAACTTGGGTCGGATAGTGTCGTCCAGGTTGGACCCAGGTCAACAGGGTCAGATCCGGATCGACGGGATCACTCGGGTTGACCAATCTAATTGGGTCTATATGGGGATTGGATTCAATCTGATCCGATCCAATCCAATCGTGTTGGAACGGGTTGAGTCGAATCAACAAAAAGTTTAGTTTTTGGTGAAATGCGGAATCCGAGATCCGAACCCGGCTCTCGCACTTTTGAACGAACAATGGGGTGGCACTACCTTGTGCTTTAATATATATATATATTCCTTGGTGACTCTTAGGAGATTTTTTGTTACTTATTGATCTATTATTTTTTCTTTATTTCTTTTCTATTTTCTCGATGGGTTACTTATTATATTGTAGGCATGCAAAAATTAATTAAAAATAGAAAATTTTCATAATGTATGATTAATTCCAGGAAAGGGAATTTACGATAACTATGTATATTAATTCCATAATATTAACCTCATAAAACGTTAAAAATTGTTAATTTGGAAGCATGAGTGTTGCTACATCAGTCTCCAATAAAAAACATTTTATTGTGGAGTTATTGATTATGCTGGCACATGGTCCATGAGGACAATACACATTAGGATTACTGAATAAGAAAGCATATAGTCAAATTTTATTAGTTTTTTTATGGAAATCAACAAATTTTATGTAATGAGCAGGATCCATGATTGATAAACACCCTTAATAGTTTCTTCATGGTAACACCACATAAGGTTAATAATAGTATGATTTTATAACTCATATTTTAATTTTACTTTTACGTATACACTCACATTATTCACTTCATACAGATAAGATAAGTAATTTATGATGTTTATCCTAAGCTCATTTTTATGTAGTTTATTATTTTCGGAGACCAACTCCACAAGGATCCTTAAGGTTAAGTGGATTTCTCACATCTTCTTGAGTCTTATTTGAAATACATAAACCATAAATTGGAGGGAAACAGAAACCACAAACCATCTCCCAGATCAGTTAAATGCAAGGATTGTGGAGCTAACCCACAATTTGATTTTGAAATGTCTATGTTCAAATCTGGGAGGGAAAGATCATGAATCCAAGTTGGAAATCAAGTAATCATAGCCCTCCAAAAACCCTGGAATTAAATCTAATGACTGGGAGACTTAGGGCACATCAATTTAAAGTTTTATCCCCTCTCTTTCTATCTCATATTTATTTCTACGCCCAACTTATTGTTGGTATGTGATGATGGTTAATTAGGTGTTAATTGTAATGTTGTCTTAAAGTGATTTGTCTAAATTAAATAAAAGTATTCATTATAGAAGCTCCCTCAAATATGTATAATGTGAGTGTTGTCATCTCCACAGGGGCTGGCCTTTAGAGATAAATACAAGTGTTGAGTTACGTTAGGAAAATAAGTTGATGATTATGATAATCACATAAACTAGTTATATAATTGTGTAAGAAAAGGGATAAGGTAATACAAAAATAAGATAGTGATAATATAAACACTAGTAAGTAAAAGTTAGAGAGAAATAAGGAAGGTAGAAGTGGCGTACGTGTAATATAAATCTATTATCTTATTTTGGAATTAATTTTTTATAATTATCAGATATAGTGAGTAAATGGAGAGTTAAATTTATTTCTATTAGATCAAAGAGGAAAGATATTAGTGAGCAAAGATAGGTTTTGGAAGATTTGTTTTTAGATTTTTCACTAATATATATGATAAAAAAGGTGAAAGATATTAGTAAGGATGTTATGATTAATTAGTAATATACTTATTACAATAATATGTTTTGATTGATAGTAAGTTATTTGTAAGACAGGAGAAATATATATCATAATGATAGATATATTAAGATGTAGGTTAGTAGTGAAAGGGAAATTTATTTGGGTAAGATGTACGAGAAAGAATGAAGTAGAAAATGGAGCAGAATATTAATAATTATAATAATAAATATTATGTTTGATTCTATATGTTAATTGGGGAAGGTAATTTTAGATATATATATATACATATACAGAGGAGTGTACGAGTGGGGAAGATAAGATGATTATAGTTTTTATTTAACTTTGGAAGGAATTAGCGAATTAGGAAGAGAGAGAATGGTAGAAGACACTGAGGTTGAGTAGGAGTAATTACTAATTGATTATAGGTAGTAATTCATAGTTACAGAATATCCAATATTATCAAAATGCAGTTTATATTATTTATATATTTAAAAGATGACGTAGGACAACTATGGGATGGACGATTTAGGGCGGATGACGAGGCTATGGGTAGGAATGGGTAAGGGATAAAACAATCCACAGAAATCACGGTCGATTCTCGGACTTAAAACCGATGAAATCTGGTGGTGCAGCTCCGACCCTTATCGAGGGCGGGAGTACTGTCTTCCCCCACCGCGACGATGCCTAAGCACCGAAATCAATACCTCGAATTCACGTCGCGAAGAAACACTCGAGAAAAGGAGAGAAGAAGAGGAAATCCAAGCCTAATTCTGACGGCGGTGGAAACTTCCCGAGAAAATACTGAGCGGAGAACACGTCGACACCACAGGGTTCAGGTATACCTCAGCACCGTAGTGCGTGTAGAGGCTGCAGGTAATTCTGCTCGTGGCGACGAAGGCGGCGTGATACTGGAACGGGCGCTCCGGGCGTTGTCCGGCCCTGGTTGGCGTTATGAAGCGGGACGCCGGGTCGGGCGCGGCGAACTCCAGCGCGGCGCGCGCGTCGCGGAGCGCGCGAGCGGAGGCGCAGCGCCGGAGTGCGGAGCGCCGCGAGCGCGAGGCGCGCAGCGCCGAGTGCGGAGCCGCGAGCGTCTGCGCCGAGTCGCGGAGTGCGCGAGTGCGCGGAGTGCGGCGAGCGCACCAGCGCTGCCAGCGCGCTTGAGGCGCCGCGGCACGCAGCGCCGCGCGACCGCGCGTCTGAGGCGCAGCGGCGCGCGATGGCACGCGTGGCGTCGCGGTCGCGGCGTGTGACCGCGCTGCCGCGCGCGGTGATGACGACGGCGGCAGCGGCGATGGCGGCGGCGGCGACAGCGGTGACGCACGGCGACGGCGGGAAGGTTAGGGCAAGATAAGGGTAGGGCAATCCTCCAAGAAGAGTTAGAAAGAAAACTCAATTCTTGAATTATGATTGCCTAATGAGTTCTTGAAACAAATGACCTTATATAGGCCTTGGAGGAAAGAGAAAATAACTAGAAAATAAGACACGCAAGGGAAAACGTGCATCACGTCACGCCAAAGGGCAGTTGTGGATCTGCCTTTGGCGTCGTGTCATGACGCGCGTGGAGACGCGGCGCGGTGGTGACGTGGCGGATGACGGTTGTGGCGTGTTGACTTCTTCGTTGACTCCTGTTGACCGAGGTGGGTTGACTTCTGTTGACTTCATCTTTGGATCCGTAACGTCTGTGTTGACCCCGTCTGCCTGCGGTGACGTGTCCCGGGCTGATGCATTGGCGTCCTCGCCATCAAAAGATACTTTTATTTATTTATTGAAAGATAATGTTGGAAAGAATGTGTCATAAATTCATGTAAAATATTTAATTCCCAGTAATTGTTTGTAAAATGCCTCACAGAGGCTGCACTAAGAAATGAGATTAAAATCTAATTTAATGCATGATTTTAACTCAATTCATGAATGGGATATTTGGAAAGGGCAAAACTATTCTGGTTTCGGAGGGACCCCCATGCGAGCACTCGATATCCTGCGCCGGGTCAAGCAATGGATAAAGCGTACCCACTATCTCATACCGCGCCTCGCCCGCAGCTCAGCCCTCACATGCGACCTACTTCACAATTAGGGCATTCTAGTAACCCTCGCCCCCATCACCATTTGGCTACATATTATCTATTGGCATCCACCATCAATCGGCATCCTCAAACTGAATGTGGATGGTGCAGCCAAAGGGAACCCGGGGCCAGCGGAGGAGGCGATATTCTCCGTGACCATACAAGGAGCATTCGCTTTGCTTTTTCGTCTTCTTATGGCATTCAAACTAATACGGTAGCTGAGGCTATGGCGATACATGATGGTTTAGTCCTTTGCGAGGAATGAAACCTTCACAATATCGTCTTAGAATCGGACTCATAGGTGTTAGTTGACATGCTTCATGCAGGTTTATGCTCTCAATGGTGGCTACATCGCGTATGGCAGGACATCATGTGGTGTTGCCCTCGCCTGACTGGTGTTCGTCACCAGCTGCGCGAGGGCAACCAAACAGCGGATGCCCTTGCCAACCACGCGGTATGCACACAAACTCTTCCCTCTCTCTTCATCTCTTGTCACGAACTCCCTCAGCCAGCTCGTGGATGTTATCGCGTTGAGAGCCTCAGCTTGCCGGCTCTTCTTATGCATCGCACATTATCGAAGGAGGGCTAGTAGGACTTGTGTGTTGCATGGAGTGCTGTAGGCGGGAGAGCTCGCCCTCTTGCCTGCTAGGCCTACTTGTCGTGCACCACAAAGTTGACATCTGCTGATGGCGGGGGGGACTGCGCACACTCTATGCATTATTACGTTGCAGGCTCCAGCACACTAATGATGGCGCGTAACCTTCTCTTGGCTACTTATAGGTACCACTCATGTATTTTTTCTTTTCTGCACCAAGGGCGTGGGCAAGTAGGGTATGTGTGTAATTTGGACATGTACTCTCACTCCACACTATAACGCAGTTGAATACTACATTTAATAAATAAAAGCTCCCTAGGTGGCGTCTAGGGCACGGTTGGATCGGTCTACATGCACAACCCTAGGGGTTGGTCATAACCGGCACCGTGTTTTGTGCCGATAAAAAAAAAGAACTATAAACTAGCAAAGTTCTACCAAATGGAATGTAGCAGCTCACCTGAATTGCTTTAATTTAGGTCTGTGTAGTGTGGGGATGATGAGATTTGTCCTCTAGTTTTGGAATGTGGCTCCGGGTGCCTTCACATGGGATGGAGCAAATACAAAACTACTCACATTTGATCAGTACTGTCATGAGCTTCCCCAGTTTCTAGAGAGCTGTGACCACCCATAGACGACCAAGAAAACCCAAGGACAGGTCTTCCACCACCCCTGATAAATTTTTTTGGAAGATAGCCAAAATTGGGATAAAAATGCCTTATAAAGCCTTAGGAGGATCCTGTTTGGCTGTAGATAGGGTCGTCGAGCAATAGGGGTCTTCCAAAGGCTGTCAGATAACTTCTGGTAGTCCCCCACAGTCAGAAACTACCGTTTGGGCTATGGAGTTAACAAAGAGGACTCCTGGATAATTGCCATGAACAATGGACAGGGAAAATGGTTCCACCAACATGGATCACTTTATTCTTTCATTCCTTGAACATATATATTATAAAATATAAATGCTTGATTCTATTTTTTATATTTTCACTTTGGGTCACAATAGATCGATCTATAGCTTGAAGATCGAGAAAAAGTTATTTGGGCTATGCAACTTTTAATACTTTATAGATTGTCGCTAGTATAGTATGGATTTTTTTTTAGTCTTGGATAAAGTTTAACAAGTTACTCTACACATGGGAAAATGCCTCACAGAAATACGTCATTAAAAGGCTAGTTGGCATCTAGGAAAAAACAATTTATGGTCTATGACATAGCTTTTCTAGGGGTGTTCATTTCTAGAAAAGACATTTAAGCAGATAAAAGGAGAAACTGAGGAACTTATGAACGTTGATCCTGGAAGAGCTCTAACCGTTGGATTTAGGAGCAAAGAGAGCACTCTGACTCTGCGTGCTTGAAGAGGACAGGGTAAAGGGAGCTCAATTCCAGATACAAGAGAAAATATGACCTAAAAAAGTTGTTTAAAGTATGTTTTTACATTTCTTACCATAATCCGGCAGGGAGTCATATAAGAGACCTAGTCATAAGTGATGCTTGCTTCAATCAGGATGTTCATCTATATTTTCAAATTTAAGAGAAAAAAAGTTCAAGTTTGTTACATGTCTCAAAAAAGAGTATCCTGATGAACAAAACACTGCTTTATGGGGTCTAATACAATAGAATGATCGATATGCTTCTGATTAACGGTGTGAACACCATGCAAAAAGTATTGTGCAACCCTTAGCTTTTGGATTTCAAACACTGCATGAAATTCATAATGATATGTTGGAAGTCGATTCTCCTTTTACTTCTCTCGCGATTACTACCCGCCGCTATGTCGTTGGGTTTCCCCCAGTGAGCATGGAGTTCATGGCGGCAGAACAACTGTTATTCATACTTTAAGCGTTCAACAGAGAATAGTGATCCAGCGATCAATATACTGGCATTTAACATAAGATATCTATACCTGCAACCATTTTTTGTCTAACCTATCGAAGGGATATGGACGACTTCGCCCTTCTCGTTCACCCATATCCGCACCCTATCCACGCGGTAGTCCAAAGTAGCAGGCATCCCTTCCTTCATTACAACTATTTTTAGAAGAGGATTCTCCTTCTCCACAATCGAAACGGCGGCCTCCCCAGTGATTCCCACTAACTCCGGCCACGAACTTTTCTCTGATACGACGACACAAATAAAATGAAATCTTAACTAGAGAGTTTTCTTTTCCTTCTGAATTTCCCTCTACTTGTGGCCTCCACTAAACTAAGTGGTGATCGAAGTGCATGAAAAAATGTTTCTGTATTTTCTATTAGGAAAAATTACTCCTTACCTGTGGGTTCCTGGGCGTGTTCTTCAGAGAGATTTCTCTCCATCGCAGGCTGTGGAAGCGTGCGGGCTGCCGGAGTAAAGATATGCTTACAGGTTGTCATACGAGAGTAAGGAAGAAAGGATAAGATATTTGTTGCGATGGGTCTCATGTTAGATGTCAGTTCTATCCGACGGCAAGACAAGGCCTAATCCTATTTCTATCCTATTTCATCCTGTGTCCGATTTTGAGCGATTTTTATTTTATTTTTTCACCTTTTCATCAAAGATGAAGAGATCGAGAAAAAAGCTGATCAATAGACATCGAAGTTCTCCATCGATCAGAAAATGACGGCTGATCTGATCTGAATCTGATCGGATAAAATTCTGTTCTTGATCGAAAATGGAAAAAATTTAGATCGTGAAGTTGATAGATTCTGTTCTAGATCGAAAATGGATTGATTGATCAAATCTAAATTTATTAATAAATTTCTAAATCTTTGCTAGTCGTTTTTTGGTTTGCTGGCTTCTGTTCTAGATCGAAAATCGTCCCATCTTCTGTCCAACGATCAGAATTTTCTGATGAGATCAGATCAAATATATCAAATCTAACCTAAATTTTGATCAGACGTAAATTCTGATTTGATCGATCAAATCTAATTTCATCAATAAATTTATTCTGCTTTTCATCAAATCTAAATTTCGATCGATTGATTAATGAGATTTAGATTTCATGTCAGATTGAGACTGTGATCAGGAGATTGATTGAGATCACATTCTCAACTCAAAATTGACTGAACTTGATGAAACTGTCGACATTTCATCAATCAATTTCATGAATCGATTTCAAAATTTGATCAACCAATTTCAAATTTTGGTATCAGCATCTCGATCTAAATGTCATTTGATCTCGATTTCAGAATCATATGATTTCAAAATAGGGCATATGACTCGATCTCAGAATTTTCAAAATTGACCTAGATCAAGACTCTCAGTCAAATCGATCATATGTCCTATTTTGATCAGAAATTGTGATCAGATGTCGAGATCTAAAATTCTGAATTCTTATCTAACTTCAGTAGACTAACTTCAATCAGCGGATTTAACGAATTCTTCGAATTCATATCCGATTTCTCCCGCTCCCAGCTGCGTTCTCCTGCCCTACGATCGCCAAGGAATTTTGAAATCTGATTTCTCTCTCCGATTGAATCTATTTTCCGCTGAAAACGGAACAAGGGCAGGTGCTGTTGAATTTTGATAGGCTGTCAAAACATTCATTCTGCCTCCAAAAAAACTCATGTCTCAATTCTATTACGAATTCTTAGAAGAACTCTCTGATAATCAGTGTTGAGGTTCATCAGTTTAACATACTACCCTTTATGCAGTCCAAACGAAACAAAGAAGTTGGTGCATTGAGTGAACTGTCTGACATAAGTGCTTGGGAAAGAAGAACGGCGAAGAGTAAGATTTCAATTCAAAAAATGGTTGTCGATTTAATGGAGCTTTATCTGCATATGCTAAAGATAAAGACAACACCGTAACCAAAAAACTTCGGGCCTGGAACAGTTCAGCTATTTTTTTCCGTTTGAGCCCACTCAAGATTAAAAAAAAGGCACGCCAGCAAAAATAAATCTGTGGCACTGTATATGATCCTCGATTTTGTAGTCATAGAAGTTGATTCATCTAATTATTTTGATTTTTATATTTGCCTGTGAAATTTTGCACTATTGATATCCAATACATAATTCTTCTGAAACAACGTCTACGAATACAGAAAGAAAATCATGTATTCTAAAAACTAATATGAAATCAAAAATCTAAAATCTATTTTTGATTTTATAAAATCTTCAAATTCTACGGAAATCTGTGCTTCAATCACAGAACTCTATGGTGTATTGGATTCAAGATTTCAAAGTCATCTGCAATATTCTACAAACGGAAACACCAGAAATCATATTTGAATATGAAATCTAAAATTGATCAAAAATCATGTCATGGATTCAACCATCTAAACAGGAAATCAACGGAAATCAACAATTATATTTTCCCGTACTATTTTGGATATTTCATTCTAAACATTTATCTATACTTCTAATGTCTAATACTAATCTCTACTAATAATTATAGGAATTCATGTACCCGTGTGGACGCTGATTGCGCCCGCCATTGATTCAAGATTACGACCGTATGGCCGAGCGAATTGCATACCGTCACTCTACATGATCAGCCAATGTGAGGACACTTCTTGCAGCTACCCGCAATGTGTCAAACGTTCAACCACATTCTCTCGGAGGCATGATTGCAACATGCCCTACGTGCCAATCGAAAATGTGGATGCAAGAACGCAAACATGGCCCTAGTCAGCGAAACCCAGTGTTCCACTTATGCTGCAAGGATGGCGAGGTCATGCTTGCGGCATTTCCCAACCCCCCGGCACCGCTTCTTGCTATGTTCGAGAGGAGGGAGGAGGAGGCTATGCACTGCTGCAACTTTCTTCGAGCCTACGATTCAGTTTTTGGTTTCATGCCCAGCGGTGCAAATTTTGACCGTTCCCTCGCCGACATCCATGCCAGCGTGCACACGTACCGCATTCAAGGCGGCGTCTATCATCAAATCTCAAATGCTCTACTGCCCCCTATTGGTCAAGCTCCCTGCTTTGCTCAAATCTACATCTACGACACAGACTACTAGATCAAACGACGAATCTCCATCTTCCTCGATCTGCATCGCAGCATCCTTGAAAAGATCTACTATTGCCTGAGTGAGGCCAATCCCTTTGTTTGCCAGTTTCAAGTGAAAAATGAAGAAGTGCTTCTCAATGCATCAACCCAAGAATTCGAGCTACGAGTCGGCAAGCTTTCTGTCCCCGACCACCGTTATGATCAACCCACAAGCTCTGAAGTCGGTGTTCTTATGCCTACAGTTCGTGAATCAACTCGACGGAAATTATGATCCACTCCACTTTGTGCTGCTCTTTCCTTATGGTAGTCTGGGGTGGAGCCTAAAACTAAAGGAAAAAGCAAGGTGATGATGAACGAGTTTTTTTATGCCTACCACTTCATGGTTCGAGACTCATCAAGAGTGCTTCATGTTTCTGGCCAGCTTTTTCAAGAATATGTTGTGGATGCTTACACCAAGGTTGAAGAATCTCGCTTGCACTGGATTCTCTGGAACCAGGCAACATTGCGTGCAAGCCTCTACCGAGGGTTGATTGATCAAGTTGCTGTCGACGATGTTGCCGTGCGCGCAGGGAGGATGATCATTCTCCAACTTTCCTTCACCAACGGCCCACGCTACATGCAAGGGCTGTACGAGGATGCCATGGTCATCACACGAAAGATGGGAAAGCCTTCATCACGATGACTTGCAACCCAAAATGGCCCAACATCACGGAAGCTCTACTACTTGGCCAGAAGTCGCAAGATCGATTTGACTTCTACTGTTGTGTTTCCCAATTAAAATTGAGGAGCTACTCTATTTGATCATTGACAAGGAAATATTCAGCAAAGTAAAAGGTTTTGTGTATGTTGTCGAGTTTCAGAAACGTGGTCTCCCACATGCACATATGCTCTGGATAATAGATGATCCGTACAAGCCAAAGACCCATGAAGACATCAACAAGATCTTGTGTGCCGAGTTACCAGATCCCAGCTACAAGGAGTTTGATAAGCCAAAAATAGTGGTAAATTTCACTAAATTTAATCCCTTGTTGTTGTCAATTTCAGCTTATACAGTAAAATTTATAAAAACCCTACTTAAGATGTGTAGTGATAAGTAAAGGGTATCGTCCAAGGTAAGCTAATAAGTTAATTCAGTTGATGATCTAATTGAATAATTTGACACTAATTAAAGTTAATTTGATCTTTGATGAAGACCAAATCACCCTAATTAAATGAGAAATTTAGAAAGGAAGGTAGGAGAGATGAGAGGAATAGAAGAATACGGGGCTCTAAATTGCCTTTTTTAATCCAAAGAAAAGGGTCAAAGGGTTCAATTAGAGAGGCTGTGAGGATAAAATTTTCATTTTTTTTGGTTGGTTGTGTAGGCTTGATAATTCAAAAATAACTACTCTATTAAATAATAAAAGGGAAATTTAATCTCCTAGAAATTGAAGCTTTTTATAGTTTTGTTTTAATGTGCACTTTGAATATCTAGGTAAATCTCTTAGATTCTCCTCTCAATCCTAGTAAGGGCTTGTACATGCCGCTCAAGCCAAGTGATTTAGAAGTTCAGACCAGAATCAAGAAGAACAATCAAGAAATTAAACTAACATCATCCAAACTACACCAACAATTCAAATACAAAGAAGGAAAAAGTACCAAATAGGTTGATCCAAGCTGTAGCTCCTCTCTGTCTTGCAGCTGTGATAGAGCACCATCAAGAATGACCCTCTCCTCTCAAAATTTGGCTTTTATACTTAGGTTAAATGGTAAAAATGACAATATAGGCCTAATATGAATAATCTAAAATACAGATACAAACAGGGGATTAAGACGAGCATATCTATAAAAAAATGATCTCAATCGGACTTCGGGATCAAACGTTATTAATAAATGAATTTAAACCAATTTTAGCCATTAGATTTAAATCCATTTATTTATTAATTTAATTCTTACACATGCCATGATGTGTCATTGGCTGTCGCAATTTGAATCCAATTTTCGGGTTGAATATCTGAGCGCCACATAAAAACCACATCTGGTCCTGGATTCAAAAATAAAGAATAAACAATAAAAACCACATGATATGAGGTGATTTGCACATATACGTATGCGCTTCATAATTTAAACCATTCAAACGATGCCATGTCATCTCCTGTGCATGCGCTTTGCATGCACAGCACGAGAGGTGAGCTTATCTCTCGGAGAGAGACCGGCCTCGATTTTTGCAATAAAGTCCCTGATAAAATGGTGGCATCCAAATGGATGCCGGTCAAAAAATATTTATGTATATATTCATTTCAATTTCTCTCTCCTCTTTTTTCTCATAAAAACCATTAAATTTTTGTTGATTAATTGCAATAAAACCTTGTAAATATTTGAACTGCTTACAACCACGACCGAGAGCTGTTTTAAAGGCATAATTACATCAAAACTTTAAGAAAAACCCCCTTTACTATTGAAATCGATTAAATACTCATATTTTCCATAAATATATCATTTTTCTAGTTAATAATTCATTTCTTCCTTGAATAAATCCCCAAAAATTTCAATAAAATTAGCAATTTTATTGAATAATCTTCCTAGTTAGAAAATTCTGTTATTCATCCCCACATTAATTAACATCAAAATTAAATTTTAAACCTGCCATTTTCATTTAAAAATAATTATTTCAAGCTTAAATAAATCCCAAAATTTTCATAAAATTAACAGAAAATTATGGAAAAATTAGAAATTACTTGGAAACATTAAATATATGTAAATATGTGATAACAACCCCATTTTAAGCTCTTTAAATGTATAAAATTGAGCTAATAGCATGAAACAAAGACCAAAATAAAATTGAGCAAAGAAAATTTTAGGGTGTTATCAGAGTTGTTTGACTGTGTGGTGACACATATGATTCATGGCCCTTGCGGTTCTGCAAACCCAAGATTCCCGTTTATGAAGGTTGGAAAGGGCTCCAAGAAGTTCCCCAAGGAGTTCATCGGCTCAACTCAAGTAAACAACGATGGGTACCCTCTCTATGTGCGCCGCAATAATGGCCGCATCGTCCAGAAGGGTTCGCATCACCACTGGGTTGTTCCATACAACAAGTATTTGTGCAAAGTGTTTAACTGCCACATCAACGTTGAAATCTGCTCTTACAGGTAGTCAGTGAATTACATATACAAGTATGTCTGCAAGGGGCACGATCGCATTCAAGCCAAAGTATCTTCAAATGATGCTCCAATAGACAGTGCCATTGCAGGTGCAGCTCAAGACCCTTCATCTCGTGATGAAGCCCAACAATATCTCGATGCCCAATACATGTCTACATCAAAGTCTTTTTGGCAGATCTGCGAATTTAGCATGCATAAAATGTATCCAACTGTGTACACCCACCAAGTTCACGGCGAGAATATGTGATTTGTGGTGTATGCAGAGGGCTAACTGGTTAGTGAAGTCATGGACATGTCGGCACGTACACCCCTCACAGAGTGGATGCAATATAACGAGGAGCATCCAGAAGATGAAGTAGCCAAACAGACGATGTACAGTGACTTCCTGTCTTATTACACGTGGAACGATTCCACTCGACTTTGGGCACGACGTCAGCGAATGTAGTGTATTGGAAGGGTGCACTTTGTGTGCCCTCAGGACAGTACGCGATACTACCTTCGGTTGATGCTTCATCATGTTCCAAGCGCAATGTGTTACGAAGATTTGTACACCGTTGATGATGTTGTCTACGACGCATATAAAAGAGCTGCTGAAGTGCGTGGCCTACTCCACTCCACGTAGAGTTTGACAACGATCTCGCACTGGCGTTAGTGTTCCTTCTCCCTGTCAAGTTCTTGGGCTCTTCGCGATGATGCTACTCTACTGTAAAATCTCCCAACCAGGCGTGCTTTTCGAAAAATACCTTGACGCCATGTCAGAGGACTTCCATTTCGAGAACTGCACTTCGCAAGTGACTACCCAGATATGGCAATAAGTGTTGAACGTCCTTGATTCAATCCTCTAACACAACGGATCTTCGCTCGCAGCATTCCCGAGGTTGCCCCAAGGCATCCAACTTTAACTGGCACATATAGAATGCAGGCCAAACAATGGAAACAACATCCTACATGTGATCCTCACAGCACAATACCTACAAGGCATGCTGAACGTAGACCAGAGAGAACTTTACAACATAGTATTTGAAGCCATCCAATCGACATAGCGCGCTAAAGAGGCCAAGGTCTTCTTTGTTGACGGGCCTCCTAGAATCTGGTAAGACGTTTCTCTACTCAACTATTCTTGCACAGACCAAGGCCTATCCTGATGGCGCAGCGCAACCCGCAACCCCAGAAGCATCTTCGGAGACGTCACCTTCACCCCCGACATCACCACCGGTATGCGTTCAGCCCGCCTGGCAAGCCCAGGCGACGGTACGCACTCCTGGATTCAGGTATTCTGGTTAACGAGCACTCAATCTTCATCCTAATTTGTCGTCCTTTTGTCAGTCGCTTTATGTTTACTCGTGTGTCATTTTAGTTCCCCTACGCTCTCATGTAGAGAGGCGAGATCCAAACCTATAAGAATCCTCCCCTCCATCAATCCTAAGGGATGCTCTTTCTCTTCCCTCTTCCATGTGTTTGTCTTGTGTTGTAGGGGTTCATCCACGTTCACGTATAAATAGGAACGTTGGATGCCCTAAAACACACCCCTGTGTTTTTGAAGAAGAAAGTTTTCTCCCGTTGAGGAAAGGGGTCACGATCCAAGAGGAGAAGAGAGGAAGGACGAAGAGGCGGAAGAAGGAAGAAGAAGAGAAGGAAGAAGGAGAAGAGAGAAGGGAAGCACTGCCGCCGCCTTTGGCTCGCCGCTGCCCGTCTGCGCAGACAGATTGCGCACAACTTTCGTCGCTGCCTCAGGGTCGCCGCCGCTGCCCATTGCCCACCCGCCTCTCGACCGCCGCCGCCACTCGCCCGCGCTGTCCTCGCGCACGCGCTGTCGCTGCTGGCAGCCAACCGCGCCACCTCCAAGCGCACTTACCTTTTAGTCTGTTCCGCCCCGTCACCTTCGACGCCGTGCGTCAACTCTCCATCCTCGAGTCGGGAATGTCTGTTGCCGCACACACCAGTCAGGGCATCGCCACCATCGACAGCAAGTACCTACCGCCGCGCTCGTGTTGCCAATGTCGCCCGTGCACGCTGCACCGCGCTGCCGCCGTTGCGCCATGCACCTCGCCTGCGCCCCCGCCACCGCCGACCGTGGCCACCGCCGCACCTGTATCGCCCGTGTCTCCTGCGCACACCAGCGTCGCATCGCGTGCCTCCCCCGCGTCGCCGCGTGCCAGCTGCCGCATCCGCCGTAGCCCGCGCTGCGCTCTGACTATGCTCCGGCGCCCGTCCGCACTCTGGGTCTGTTGTCCGCTGCCGTGGACCATCGTCACCAACGACGCCGCAACCGATTGACGCACAAGACTTAGATGACCCGTCCCTGGACGACGACGAGGTACGCCGTTCTGTCCCGTCTCTTATCTTTGTAGTGCGCTTTCAATTGCTTCCATCGCACTCTGGTTAGACGTAGGCAAGCGTTAAAGGTTGAGCGAAAAATTACCGCATCTCGAGCGCTACCCGGCCGGAACTTTCTCGTCTGGCACAATAGCGTCCTCGTCCCTCCCGGACGAGGTTCAAGAGGTCTACCAACTGTCTTCGGGAGACCCCATCGACATCTCGGAAGTCGGCACCCCATTTGCTTGTCGATAGTCACACGTACTAGACTCCCCACACCTGTGCATTGCATCATAGGTCTTCTTCGTAGGACCCCTTTGTCGGATGACGACCCGGGTCGACGTTCGACATTGTCACTTTTGACACTGAGCCCATCCACCTCGGTGACGGCAAGACCTCATCCCTGACATTGTCCTGCATTATATTGGTATCAGAGCAGGCTGTGGTTGCTCACAGCACGTCTCTGACGCTGCATTTGCATCACTAGCTACATCCACATCGCATCGTTGTTTTTCAAAATTCATATAGGATTCCCTAGAGATGGCCATAGAGACACGATCAAGCCAGAGAGCTCAACGTGGAGGTTCTAGCTCCCCGCGATGTTCAGAATTGTCGCCCGATGAGAGAGGCAACATCACTGCCCTCTCGGAACATTGTCCCGTGACACCAGTAGCCGGTCCAATACAACCGCCTATCGAAGCTGCGCGGACCGCACCCCACGACACAAGTGCCCCCAAGTCTTCTGGACCACGCGAACCCACCCAGACGTTTCGTGGTCAACGGGGATCTCCCCACGACTCACCACAAACCCGTGATGAGCCCTCACCGAGTGATGATGATGAGACGGCGACCGTAGGTCGCCGACCACACGGGAAGTCTCCCGTAGGTGAGGTCATACCCCGGACTACCGCTACACATGGCCGAGGAGCAGGACACGGACGAGGAGGAGCCCACCGCCAGCATCAACCCCGGGAGGACCCGCCTGAAGACCAAGGGGCGTATATCCGCGCCATGGCGGCTAGGATGGAGCGCATGGAGGGTATGCTCACGTGCCCACGATCTCTAGTACACGACGCCGATTCGGCAATCGCCGCTCGAGGACGACACCGCGACCTGCCCAGGGTCGCCCGACACAGGCATCGATGGAGGAGCCCCTACGATGACGACGACGAGTACGAGGACTTCGACCGCCAGCACGATAACATCCCACTGCGTGGACGGCCCATCCGAGACTCGGCACGAGACCCACATGATGTTCGTGCTTGGGATAGATGACAACCGCGGGACGACCATCCCCGCGGGTACGAGGCCGAATGACTGGCCCCTCCAGACCACTATGTCCGTCGACGTGATAACGAATTTGATGCCAACCACCGGCCCGGCGAGATGACCCCGTCCCGCGTGGATCAGCAAGTAGTGGACCTACCTGCTTGCCGGGACGACTATGTCCAGCCCCACCACCGTCAGTACATGGAGGCCAATGATGCCCCTCGATACCCGCCATACGCGATGCCCAACAGCCGCGCACCTCGCGAAGGTCACCCACACTACTGGAACGACCCCGACCACGAGTTGACCCCACCTCGCCGATGTGCCAACCCACGTCTCGAGGACTACCCGGTGCCCGAGTGGCACTCGAACAACGAAGAGTGTCGACGGGAGGAGCACTGCGCCCGCACACAGAGGAGTGTGTGTGCTGACGTCGCCGTCTTCAAGGATTCACGGAAACCCAAGGAGTTCATCAACTGGGAGTCGAGCATGAAATCCTACTTTCAATGGTACCACATGGAGGACAACTTATGCGTCGAATATGTGGAGACGAGACTTGGCGGTCAGCCCAAGATCTTCTGGGAGAACGAGCATGTTGCCATCGAGCGACGAGGACGACCCATCACATCTTGGGTCGACATGGCGCAGAAGCTACGGAGCAAGTACGTTCCTCGATAGTATCAGATGTCACTATTCCTCTCGTGGCTCGACCTTAGTCAAGGTTGACTCACCGTGATGGAATACATCGAGGAGTTCGAGGAATGTCGGATGCCCTGCCGATTCGTGGACTACCCGCGAATCATTATCGGGTTGTTCGCCCAGGGGCTCAGACCGGCCTTGCGCAACGAGGTGCTCAAATGCAACCGGGCTGAGGTTGACGAGGCATATCACCTCATCGAGCATATGGACCCTCCAGGTGACGAGGCCACACCACCCAGCATGAACACCGCGCCCCGGACTCCACTCGCGCCACCCCGCCCGTGACCATACGGGCTTCCCAGGCCACCGGGGGGCAAGGAACCGCCCCCACCACATCCGTGGGGTCAACCCCACTAGCTCGGGCCATCACGACCGACACCCCAGCCCGTAGCATCACCGTCAGGCAACCACACGTGACGTGCTTCAAGTGCCAAGGATGAGAGCATAGGGCGAACCAATGCCCATCCTCAGCACTATTGATTGACGCTGGAGACGTCGACCCCGGCCATGTGGATGAGGTGGAGCCCCCGCACGATGATCACTATCAAGGGGAGGAGGAGTTTGTCATCGAGTACGAGGAACCCGACGGACAGCTCGGGTACATACAGATCACGGTACCTCGCACGACCCCCCCCCCCATGGCACCAAGAGCCCATGGCCGCCCGCTGGCCAACATAGCTGTTGACCAACCCGGCACCAGTAGAGTGCAACCAATACCCCGGACCGCTCCACCTACTCGGACAGCTCCAGTAGAGACCCGACCGGACACCATGGTAGACGTGTCGCTCCGCACTTCGATCTTTTACACTTATGTCAAGATCAATGACAAAGTGTGTAAATTGATCGTCGATAGTGGGAGTTGCATCGATGCCATATCCGATACGATGGTTACCCAACTCGGGCTAACCCCGATCCCACATCCGACTCCTACGACGTATCGTGGAAAGATGCTTCATCGCTTCTAGTGAAGAGTCTGTGCCGCGTACCGCTGAAGGTGAGCACCTACGATGAGAGCGTCCTATGCGACGTACTTCCCATGAAAGTGGGAAGCATCATCTTGGGCCGTCCCTGGCTATATGACCATTACGTCACCCTATCCGGGAGGACGAACACATGTTCGTTCCTATACCAGGGACAATGGGTCACCTGGCACACGTACACGATAAAACCGGCGAACAAGCCGGTCCCGACCAAGCTCGTAGGGCTAATGGTTGTTCGAGGCCCCTTGTTCATCGAGACTTGGGCCGCGAGGGTGACAACACGTCCCTGTGCCTCGCCGTCACCCTCGACATCTCCGCTGACCCACCCATAGAGCACCGACCGCCCAAGGTCGAAGCCCTTGTATCGAAGTTTGGCGATGTCTTCCCCAAGGAGCTACCTGGTGAACTACCGCCAATGCGTAGCTTCTAGAACGCGATTTGATCTCGTGCCTAGCGCATCATTGCCAAACCTGCCCCACTATTGGATGGAGCCACAAAGATACGAGGAGCTACTACGACAAGTCCAGGACCTACTCGCTAAGGGCCTCATCCAGGAGAGCCTCAGCCCTTGCGCAGTACCCACTCTCTTAGCTCCGAAGAAGGACGGCACTTGGCGCATGTGCTACAATAGCCGCGCCATCAACAAGATAACGGTCAGATACCATTTTCCCATTCCTCGCGTCCAGGACCTCTTCGACATGATGGCCGGTGCCACTATCTTCTCGAAGATAGACCTACGTAGTGGATACCATCAGGTTCAGATACATCCTGGTGACGAATGGAAGACCACCTTTAAGATAAAGGACGGGTTGTATGAATGGAGAGTCATGCCATTCGGCCTCTCCAACGCGCCGAGTACCTCTCAGCGCCAAATGAATGAGGTATTGTGTGCATTTATTGGGAGGTTTGTCATCGTCTACTTCGACGACATCCTCATCTATAGTCGCTCGAGGGAGAAGCACCTTGATCACCTCCGGTAGGTCTGCACCATCCTACGACGCAAGCAGTTATACGCACACCCCAAGAAGTGTAGCTTCCTCGCTTCGGAAGCTGCCTCCCTATGGTTCATTGTGTCCGCCCAGGGCGTTGCCGCGGATCAGGAAAAGGTCCGGGCCATTACGTCGTGGCAGTCACCAGCTTGTCTCCACGACATGCAGAGCTTCATCGGTCTTGCTACTTTCTATCGACGCTTCGTATAGAACTTCAGTTCTATCACGACTCCCATCACTGACTGCCTCAAGGTGGATCCGTTCACTTGGACGCAGGCTGCCGAACGAGCTTTCCAGCACGTGAAGCTCTTGATGACCCAGGCGCTTGTCCTTTGCCTACCTGACTTTGGAAAGGTGTTCGAGGTTACTTGCGACGCCTGAGGCGTCGAGATCCGTGGTGTCCTCAGCCGGGAGGGTCACCTCGTCGAGTTCTTGAGTGAGAAGCTGAACGACGCTAGACTCCACTACTCGACATATGACAAGGAGTTCTATACAGTCGTCCAGGAACTGAGACATTGGCAGCACTACCTCCTCTCCAAGGAGTTCGTGCTCGTCTCGGATCACAAGGCACTCAAATACCTGCACTCTCAGCAGAAGTTGAGTGACCGTCATGCGAGATGGGTCAAATATTTGCAGGACTATCCCTTCATCGTCAAGCACAAGAAGGGCAAGGATAATGTCATCGCTGATGAACTTAGCCGACGAGCGCACGTGCTCAACATCATGAGGGTGAAGATCTTCGGATTCAAGACCATCCGGGAGGGATACGACAGTTGCCCCGGCTTTGGGCTGATCATCGTTAGAGTTTGACAGGGACAGTCTCGTGACTCCCGGGACTATGTCATCACCGACAATTATCTGTTCTACCAGAACAGACTATGTGTGCCACGCACATCACTGCGCAACTTCCTCACGTGGGAATGTCACGCCGAAGGTCTTAGCAGTCACTTTGGACGTGACAAGACCATATCTGCCGTAGAATACCAATTCTATTGGCCGTCGCTGAAATGCAACGTAGGCAACATTGTTGCCCAGTGCCGCGTATGTGCCTTGGCCAAGCAGGTCAAGAAGAGCGCCGAGTTGTACACCCCACTACCAACGCCTAAGCGTCCCTGGGACGACATCAGCAAGGACTTCATCCTAGGATTACCCCGGGCAGCACAAAGACACGTCTCCATCATGGTCATTGTTGACCGGTTCTCGAAGATGGCGCACTTCATGCCTTGCACTCAGACCTCCGACGCCACAAAGGTCGCACAACTATTCTTTTGAGAAATTGTGCGCCTCCATGGCCTGCCAGTTTTGATCGTGTCCGACAGAGACGTACGCTTCACGAGCTACTTCTGGAAGACCTTGTGGAGTCTTCTCAGCATGAGGCTCAAATTTTCAGCTGCCTACCATTCGTAGACCGACGGTCAAACGGAGGTCGTCAATCAAATTTTGGGCAACCTACTACGTTCCTTAGTTGGCGAACACCTCGCGACTTGGGATTTGATCATCCCTCGTGTTGAGTTCGCATACAACTCCTTGGTGAACCGAACCACCGGCTTGAGCCCCTTTGAGATTGTTTATGGCCAAGCCCCTCATCGCCCACTAGACTTAGCACCCGTTGACCCCCATGTTAGGGTATCAGAGGATGGCATTGCATTCACCTAGCATATTTCTACAAAGCTACACGCTCGTTGTGCCGGGCTGTTATCAATCCTCCGAAAGGTGGGCGACAATGCCTACGTCGTCGAGATTCCTCCTACATGGGGAATAGGCTCCACGTTCAATGTGGCGGACTTAGCTCCATACCGGACCCCTTCTCATGCCCTCGACCTGGCCTCTCTAGACCCATTCAACATGAGTGAGTTTGCCGCGACCACTCCCCCGCTTGTTCCACCCGATTGGCACGAGGCAATTGATTGTGTACTGCAGGAGATAATTGACTATGCAAGGGATGAAGTCTCGAGGAGGTTCTTGGTACGGTAGCTGGGAGGGACCAGCGCAAACAACACGTGGATATCAGAGGCAGAGCTCCTCCGTCTTCGACCGGATCTACTCCAGCCGCTGCCTTTCTTCCCACCCAACTCGCCGGAGTCGGGTTCTTACGACCTTGGGAGGATTGATGGCGCAGCGCAACCCGCAACCCCAGAAGCATCTTCGGAGATGTCACCTTCACCCCCGACATCACCACCGGTACGCGTTCAGCCTGCCCGGTAAGCCAAGGCGATGGTACGCACTCCTGGATTCAGGTATTCTGGTTAACGAGCACTCAATCTTCATCCTAATTTGTCGTCCTTTTTTCAGTCGCTTTATGTTTACTCGTGTGTCATTTTAGTTCCCCTACGCTCTCGTGTAGAGAAGGGAGATCCAAACCTATAAGGATCCTCCCCTCCATCAACCCTAAGGGATGCTCTTTCTCTTCCCCATTCTATGTGTTTGTCTTGTGTTGTAGGGGTTCATCCACGTTCACGTATAAATAAGAACGTTAGATGCCCTAAAACACACCCCTGTTTTTCTAAAGAATAAAGTTTTCTCCCGTTGAGGAAAGGGGTCACGATCCAAGAGGATAAGAGAGGAAGGACAAAGAGGAGGAAGAAGGAAGAAGAAGAGAAGGAAGAAGGAGAAGAGAGAAGGGAAGCACTGCCGTCGCCTTTGGCTCGCCGCCGCCCGTCCGCGCAGACAGATTGCGCACGATCGTTGTCGTTGCCTCAAGGTCGCCGCCGCTACCCATTGCCCACCCGCCTCTCGACCGCCGTCGCCGCTCGCCCGCGCTGTCGCCGCTGGCAGCCAACCGCGCTGCCTCTTAGTCCATTCCGCCCCGTCACCTTTTAGTCCGTTCCGCCCCGTCACCTTTGACGCCGTGCGTCAACTCTCCATCCTCGGGTCGGGAACGTCACCGCCACCGCCACTGCCGTTGAGCCACCCTTGGCCCTCGCCGCTTGGGTCACCAACCGCTCGAGTTAGACGTAGGCAAGCGTTAAAGGTTGAGTGAAAACTTACCGCATCTCGAGCGCCTTTCCTGTTTAGTAGGAGTCGGGTCCGCCCGTCCATGCAAGCACTACCCGGCCAGAACTTTCCCGTCCGTCACAATAGCGTCCTCGTCCTGCCCGGACGAGGTTTAGGAGGTCTACAAACTGTATTCGGGCGACCCCATCGACATCCCAAGAGTCAGCACCCCATTTTCTTGTCGGCAGTCGCATGTACTAGACCCCCCACACATGTGCATTGTGTCGTCGGTCTTCTTCGTAGGACCCCTTTGTCGGACGACTACCCCGGGTCAACGTCCGACATTGTCACTCTCGACATCGAGCCCATCCACCTCGGTGATGGCAGGACCTCATCCCTGACGTTGTCTTGTATCATCTCGCCTCACTACTATATCGACTACGACAAGTGGTATCGCTGCGCTTCTTCTGGAAGGAAGGCAAACGGTGCACTCCACATTCAACATTCCTATTCCTGCCACTCACATCTCAACGTGTGGAATCTGACCTGACTCCATGATTGGCCGCCAAATTCTGTTAGAAAGTATTATAATTGTGGACGAAGCTCCAATGATGCACCGCCACGTTTACGAGATGCTCATTGGATCTATTCGAGATATGATGAAGACCATCGATGCAACTTTGGGAAGTGATGTATGCTGTCATTGCTCTGGTTTTTGCCGTAGAACCAATGTCCGCGTTTCACCTGACCAACAAGTGTGGACCGATTTCTTACTTGCCGTTAGAGAAGGATGCATTGGCCCTGATGTCTATCTTCCATCTGAGATTCAGCATGTCTCCTCTCTATCTGATCTGATTGCCCAGGTTTATGGTACCTTTAAAGATGGTGCAACTTAGTTGTTAGCGAAGACGATTTTGACGCCTCTGAATGATGATGTGATTAAGGTCAACAACATGGTGCACAACGTCTTTCCAGGTGAAGTGATGGAGTACTTTAGCTTCGATGCAATCCCTCCTGGAAAATTCAACAACAAATCCCTCTACCCAACCGAGTTCCTAATCACAATTGATGATGCGACAATGCCGCTCCACAAGCTCTGACTCAAGATCGGCTGCATCGTGATCCTTCTCCGAAACTTGAACACACTGTAAGGTCTATGCAACGGGACCACGCTTTGAGTTGACAACTTTTTCCTGACAATGCTACAAGCCACAATCTCCAACCAAGGAAATTTCTACGGTGAAGTCCAACTCCTACCACAGATTGTGCTCTACCCGTCTCAATCGAGGCTTCCGTTTTGATTCAAGCGCCTTCAGTTCCCAGTTTGACTGCCTTCGCAATGATAATTAACAAATCCCAAGGTCAGACTCTCGACACGGTGGGGTTATATCTACCAAACCCACTTTTCACTCACGGCCAACTCTACATCGCTCTCTCAAAGACACGGATCGGTCCAGCAGGAATTGTTTTATGCAATGGCGGCGCGATCCACCTGCCTGTGACTAACCTTGTTTACATAGAGGTTTTCCATTAGTATATGTCAGGTAGAAGGACATGGAAGACGAGCTTCTACGTTCTCAGGTACAACCTCAAACTCTCTCTCTCTACCTTCTCATCACCATAATCTTCCAAAACTAAGATCCTTCATAATTTTAGCTTCCAGGAAGTTGTTCCCTCATCTGTGCTTAACTAAACTCATCATCATCATCATCATCATCATCGTTGACATCATCATCATCATCATCATGGGGCCAGAAGATCCGTTCTGTGAAAGAGGGCCAAGCCGAGGAGTTCTTCACCATGACGAGCCAACACGGTTGGAATCCTTTTGATCGTGTGGCTGAGAGATAGCATGAGGAAGAATCTTCGCCATCTGAGATTCCCCGTTGTTGCAATGCAGCACTATGGGCTTCCTGGGCAATAAGCCTGGCAACTTCTCCATTACGTTTTCCCCCTCCTCTCTCTCCCTCTCTATATAAAATCTCATCTTTCCCTACCAGGTCACATCTCCGTTAGCTTCTTTCTTCAGACTAAGCGCTTCTGCTACGTTTGCTGCCATCTTTCATCCAGCGGGGCCGCAGGAGACAATAGGCAGTGAAACCGCGTCGCCGCCAAGACGTTGACTGCATCTCGATATTTACGCCTACAATCTCAGGTAAACCCTCAATCTCTATATCTCCCTTCTCAATGGAAAAATACCCCAAAACTAACATCCCTTTAATTTCAGTTTCCATGAAGTCGTTCTAACATCCATGCTGCATTTAACCAATCATCTTCATCATCATCGTCATCATCGTCGACATCGTCATCATCATCGTCGTCATGACAGAAGATCCACCCTATGAAAGAAGGCCAGGCCAAGGAGTTCTTCATCATGGTGAGCCAACAGATGGTGGAATCCTCCAAGTTGTGTGGCGGAGAGGAAGCCTGCTGAGTTATCTGCGCCGTCTATGCTTCTCCACTGACCCAATGCAGCACCATGGGCTTCATGGGCAACGAGGCAAGCAACTCCTCCCTTACCTTTTTCCCCTTATCCTCTTTCTCCCTATGTATAATCTGATCTTTCCCTAATAGGGCACCATCTACGTCACATTCTTCCTTCAGAAAAAGAGTTTCTACTTAATCCGCTGCCATTTGTCGTCCAGTGAAGCCATCGGAGATGAGCGATGGTGCAACCGCGTTGCTACCAAGACGCGACATGTATCTTGATATTTAAGTACCGAGATCCTCTCTCGCCCTATCCTCCTCCATCTATAGCCAAGGAAACTCCTTGACCACAATTGAGAAACATTCGCTAAATCAAGACACTAACTACACATGATACAGAACGTAGTATTATAATCTACTTTATTTCAAATTATTTTTCTTAACGTAGCATCCGGATAATTATCATGGGGGATCTGAATTACAGAATTTTGTTGGCGGCGACGGTGGTGAGAAGATTCGATGGAAAGAAGGAATGGGCAAAATTGTCGCATAAGGACAAAGTGAGGTCTGCTCCGCCACCCGTAGTCTATGCTACCCCGGCATGTAATCCAAACAAAAGAGCCTTCATTTTTTCCTTATCTGTCGTCTGTCTACGAGCTTCAGATCTGTGTGGTTCGTCTAAGTGGCTGAAGATGGGACTTTTTTCTTATCTCCCAGAAGAGTACGGCCCTGCTTTCTATCTCTTCTCTCTCCACCCGAAGCAAGCATTGCAAACGGGCCCCCCTGATCGATGGAGAACTTCGATGTCCATCGATCAGAAATTTTCTCAATCTCTTCATCTTTGATGAAAAT
Source organism: Wolffia australiana (assembly GCF_029677425.1). Classification (NCBI taxonomy): domain Eukaryota; kingdom Viridiplantae; phylum Streptophyta; class Magnoliopsida; order Alismatales; family Araceae; genus Wolffia; species Wolffia australiana. The sequence goes on from NC_135838.1 coordinate 9,537,478, forward strand.
ATGAAAAGATAAAAATAAAAATCGATCAAAATAGGACTTCTCAATCGAAATAGGACGTATAATGAAATTTTCTCGATTTGATGAAAAGATAAAAATTTTGGGTTTCTCGAACGAAATAGGACATATGAGAACGGAATGAATCACCTTTTGCTTGAAGCAATCGCTCGAGGAGAAAAACTGTCAACGACAAAAAAGTTTCAAGTTGTCGACAACGAAAGCATTCTCAAGCTTCTTCTCTCTCTCTCTTCTCTCTCACTCTCTCTATCTTTGATGAGTCGGAATTTCATCAGCCTTTCATAGAGGACAGATGATTTCAATGGCCTTATTTTTCCATCTTTTAAGTATTTACTAAGGTCATTAGTGCTCTGAAGAATGCCAATGCCTTTGATTTGGTCAGATTCTTTGTCATCAAAGGAGTCGCAATCGTTGGTAGTCGAGCTAGTTCTTATTACAGGGTTGTGTTTGATGTGCTGGGCACACAGCTGATAGACGAAGTTGCCACCGGAGATGACGATTTCTTCGGCATTCTGCCAAAGTTTTCCCAGTCTGTTGACCTTAGTGACGCTGACTCTTAGTGACATGAATACGAATTTTGATCAAGAGCTCTAATTTTTAGTTGTTTTATTTGTTTCACAAATCAAAATGTTTGGCTCATAAACTTAAATTCAAATATTTGTCTTATAAGCCAAAATTCAAATGTTTGGCGAAATTCAACCAAAAGTCGAGCAAAAGGTGATTTCTTCTAATCTCAATCTGAGATCCTAAATTTCAACCAAGAAACGCTAAATTTTGATCCGGAAGCCCCCTAATTTGTTTTGAATTTTGCTCTAAAATTTAGATCTCAGTGATAAAGAAGGTCAAAGAGATCTAGAAAATTTCTGATCGATGGACATTGCCATATTTACTGTCATCCTTCTTCATAAACTGATTTAAAGAATTTTTCATAATCTGATTTCCTTTTCTCCCAGGATGAGGACAAGCGAGCATTGCGAGCGGGCCCTACTAATGTGCATAATAGACATATATTTTACTTCCTTCCATTTATGAATCCTCTCATTTTTCAGAGTCAAGATGTTGTCTATTGGAACGAGTGATCATGAATAAAACCAAGAAGGGGTTGGATCGGGATTTTATAATATTATGCAATGTGTTCTGAAAAAATATGTTTGCGCATTCTTTCAGTAATGCTCCCTTCAGTAATCAAGCAAAAATGTGTGATGATAACTCTGAAAAAATATTTGTCTAAAATAAATAGATTGTTCTAATTTTAGATTCAATATGTAGTCTTTGAACTATCCCTTTACAACAATATCAGAAGATCTGCATAATGGAGACATCTTTAAAACATTGTCGACACTCCTGCCCAGGAGCACATCTAACTTGTGATCCCTCTATGGTGTCAAAGGTCCCAACATATCCTATATCTCCAACGTTCTATATGTCTCTTCTAGACAAATCTTCTTGACCTCAGTGCATCAACCAGAAATATCAATACTGCAGTTAATATTTACAGTAATCCTAGTTTTCTCTTTCATGTTTCCAAGCCTTCTCCAAAAGATAGTTATCTCAGTTTCAGTAAAAATTACATAAATGGTTTAGAAATTTAAAATGCAGTAACGTTTTAGAAAAAAACTATTCATGAATATCTTACATAACACAGTTTAAATTCATTCTGTCGAAGATTTGACACTTATCAATAAAATTTGCTAGATTTGCTTCAAACTTTACACTCCAAAAAAATTTAGATAGCTTCCAAATTCAGTACGAGAGAAATTTCAGAAAGATATGTAATGCAAAGTGCTTCCAAAATTTCAAAAGATATTAAATGTTCACTATCATAAAAATTTTCTGAGAGAAATGCAATGTTATTTGCTGTTAAAGTTACACACATAATTAATATTTAGTGAGTCAGCAAATAATTAATGTTATGTGTTTAATTATTACTAGCAACTGTTGATTAAGAATCCTATTGATCCAGCTGGCTGCTGAGGAGATGTTGTGTTTGCTGACCCACTTCACCCCCCTGTCAAGTGCAACACAGGGTAGTGATGTTAATCCTGTCCTTGAGAAATTCAAACCAAGATTTCTCAAGCAGTTTTGTAAACGCATAAGCTAACTGATCATCACTTCACACAAATTTGTTTCTTATGTTTTTCCTCTGCACCAGCTCCCTAACAAAGTGAAATTCTATCTTGATATACTTCTTCATGATGTAAAAAACTGGATTTAGATCAAGATAGGTTTCTCCAATGTTGTCACACCACAGAACTGATAGTTTCTCAGTGATGATATTGATCTTTTTTAGTAGAAATTGTATCTAGAGAACTTCAGGAACAGAATTAGCAAATTCTTTGTACTCTGTGTCCGTGCTTATTCTGTAACTGTCAGTTGCCTTTAAAGATTCAAGGAAATAAGATTTTAAATGATGTAGAATAGGGAAGCATTCGTTGATTGTCTATCACAAGTGTCTCCAGCCAAACTATGTCACTAAAAGCATTAATAATTAGTATGGAATTTTGATGAATAAGTAAATTACAAAGGATATTTCCTTTTAGATGACGAAATAGATGCTTCTCAGGTCGCCAGTCAGTACTTGTCCATGAATGCATTTTCTGATAGGCTTGTTTTTTTTACCAAAAGCTATACCAAGTCAAGTAACAGTACGATATTAAAGGGAACCTACCAATCGCCAATATTGAGTGAAGAGGAAATAATACATGGTGTAAATGTTGGTTTGGAATATTTTATATTTGAAAGGCCTAGAATGGAAGGTATATAATTTGATTGATATAAGATGTAGTCATTTTCCTGTTTAATAAAATTCATTTCTTAAATATAATGTGCAAGTCATATGTCATTGATGGCTAATTCCACATGAAGATGCTGAAGTGTTTCCAAGTTCACTTTTATTGAGATAGATAATTAAAATGCCATCAACAAATATTAAGATAAAGACAGGATCATGTTTTAATTTTAAAAACAATGATCTACTGGTGTTTGTTTTAGCTTTAAAAGTAATGTTAACTGATAGTCCGTGGGGCATGGGATGTTTAATTGAATAAATTCTTACCTGTTTGGCATGAGTTTTTCTCTTCATTTTATTTCATTTTTTCTTCATTTTTTCTTCATTTATTCTCATTTTCATCTTCTGCTATTCTTCCCTTTTTCTTCTTCTATAAGTTAGCTCTTCATATTTGTTTCTTGTTGCTCTCCTTTTATTTTCTTTTTCTCGTCTTCTCTTGCTCCTTTAATAAAATATGTCATCATCCTTTTTGATTTTTTATACTGATCTCTCCTTATTTTTGTCTATTGTCATTTTTTTTGTTCTTTTTATCATTTTGTTGTTTTCATCTTTTTTTTCTTCTCTTTTTCCTTCGTTCTTCTTATCTTCGTCCTCTCTTCTTATTCTTCTTGTTGTCTTGTTCATTGATTCTTATTTTTTCCTCTTTCCTTATTTGATAATCACATTTTTGTCTCCTTTTTCTACTTATTTTTTTCATATTTTTATTTTTCTTTCCATATTATATTTTTTAGATTTCAACAATTTTCAACTTATTAATTTTGATATAATGAGAGCAAAGTAGTGAAAACTAATTAAAAATTAAATAAAGTTGTATTTTATGTAATTTTGTCGACAATTTTAATGATGTTTTGAAATCATTTTCAAACCCATTTGATTCAAATTGATTCAGTTCCAAAAATTTCCAACCCGTTTGTACCATACCAAACTATTTTGCCATTTCAAAACCATTTGAACCTGAACAAACTGGTTTGAACAGACCAAACCGAGTCAGTTCCTTCTGAATCATATTAGTTCAGCTTTATTCAGGTAAGTTCTGTTCAAATAAGTGTGGTTTAAATCTAACTGCATTGGTTCTGTTCAAATTGTGAAAGATATGTTTGAATTGTATCAGCTCAGCTCGACAGGAGTCGGTTTGGTTTCAATGGATTGCGTACGAATCGAATATGGTTAGTTCAGTACGAGTTGGGTCAATTCCATTTCATTCGGGCTGGCGACGTTGGAACATTATCGATTCTATTCGATTTGGGCTGGTCTTGTTTGAACTGGGGTGGTTCCTTTCATATCGGCTTAGTTTCCTTTCATATTGGTTTGACAAATGCTGTACCTTTTGGTACGTGATAAAATTTTCACTTGGTTTGAAGCATTAGAAATAATGTCATCTAGGCTATCAACGAAACTTTTTATTAAGGAAAAAAGGATAAGAACATGAGAAAAAACATATCAGAATTTATAAAAACCTAATTCTCCCTTTTGTTCAAATTGTGAAACATATCAATAGTCTGCTTCCTCTAAGAATATTGATCAACCTTGAATCATCTCCCATACTCTTCTCAAAGTAGAATATATCAAAGAAATTTGATACTACAATACCAAAGATAAGCTGAGATCAAAAATCAAAGATGATATACAAATAAAGGGAGAAAAGTTCAAATAGGGCATTCCTTACTCTCTCAAATATTGGATTTTTCTTTTGGTTTTAAGAGCAAGGAATCTTGTATTCTAGCTACGATCAATGTCCTCAATGGTTCAAATTGAAAAGCAGGCTTTCCGAAACTGAATTTTGGGTTAGTTCCACGATTCTGGGATTTAGTTGACCTATATGTCAAAAAGCTTTAAATGGGATTCAGAATGGTTGGATCTTCGTTTGAACCAAAAAAATCTTCATTTGTTTTAGATATTTGACCTATTGCTTAACCTATTATCAAAACTATGTATTTCTGGAACCTGGTAATTACTTTCCCTGTTATTTCACAAAAAATACTCTTTATAGTGTTCTATCATCTTATAAATATGAAATGGATAGAAAATTGATGATATTAAAGGGATTGGGCCAATTATTTGTGATCATAGAATTTCTGTTGAAGAAAATTCATGTTATAAGCTTTAAATGATTAAATATATTTTTAGAATGAGTTTCAAATTTTTTTGGATTTTCGGAGATATTTCTAACAATATATTCTAAAAGAATATAATTTTTGATGTAGAATAGCACACCCACACGTATCGGATCGTTTTGATTTTCGTGGGCACGTGCTTCTTATGTTTCGTGTTTTATCGCGTTCATGTGTTCGTGTTTGTCGCGTCCGTGTTTGTCGTGTTACGTTCGTATCATTGTCAGTAGTGTTGTTTCATGTTGTAGTGTTCGTGTCATTGAACACGTGTCAAAACATATTTTAATTCTGTGTTAAGGGGGTCCTAAGGGTACCCCGGCCCTTAGTAAGGCCTAGGGAAGAACACGGCCTGACCGAAATTCGGTCAGACCGGACCAAACCAGACCATTGGTCAGCCTTTTTAGGGCTGACCAAACCATCTGATCCGGGTCAGGTTCGCATGTCAAAACCAGACCGAACACCAGCCCTCTCTCTCACCCTCTATCCCTCTCTCGCTCTCTTTTTTCTCGCCCTTGCTCACCCTCTTCCTCTTTCCTTCTCATTTTCTCTCTCTCTTGTGGTCTCTTCCTCTCCCACTCGTTCTCTCTCTCTCTCTCTCGTCCTCTCTCCCCCTCTCCTGCTCATTCTCTCTCCCTCTCTCCCGGTCGTTCTCTCTCCTCTCTCTCACCTCTCTCCTGCTCGTTCTCTCCCTCTCTCTCTTTCTCGTGCTCTCTGTCTCTCGGCATCTCTCACCCCTGCTCTCTTTCTTGTTCTCTCGGTCTCTCGCCTAAGTCTCTTCTCCTCTCTCTTTCTCGTTCCCTCTGTCTCTCATCCCCTCCCCCCCCTCTCTCTTTCTCTTTCTCTCGGTCTCTCGCCTAAGTCTCTCCCCCGCTCTCTTTCTCGTTCCCTTTGTCTCTCATCCGTTCTCTCCCCTTCTCTCTTTCTCTTTCTCTTGGTCTCTCGCCTAAGTCTCTCCCCTCTCTCTTTCTCGTTCCCTCTGTCTCTCATCCGCTCTCTCCCCTTCTCTCTTTCTCTTTCTCTTGGTCTCTCGCCTAAGTCTCTCCCCCTCTCTCTTTCTCGTTCCCTCTGCTCTCATCCGCTCTCTTCCCTTCTCTCTTTCTCTTTCTCTTGGGCTCTCGCCTAAGTCTCTCCCCACTCTTTCTCGTTCCCTCTATCTCTCATCCGCTCTCTCCCCTTCTCTCTTTCTCTTCCTCTTGGTCTCTCGCCTAAGTCTCTCCCCTCTCTCTTTCTTGTTCCCTCTGTCTCTCATCCGCTCTCCCCCCGTCTCTCTTTCTCGTTCTCTCTCTCTCCGCCCCCTCGCTCTCGTAGTTCCAGTGTCATTCTCCCAATTGTTTGCTCTCCCTCTCTCATGTTTCTCAACACCTCCTCCTCGCCCTCTCCCTCGCTCTCACTCTCTCGCTCTCGTTTTCTTTTCCTCTATCTCTATCTCTCTTTCCCTCTCTCTCTCTCTATCTCTCTCTCTCTCTATCTCTCCCCCTCTCCCTCTCTCTCTCTGACCCCCTCTCTCTCCCCTCTGTCCCTCGTGCTACTTCTCTAGACCTCTCTCTCGCTCGATCTATTTCGCTATCTCCCTGTCTCTCTTTCTCCCTCGTTCCTGTCTCACCCTCCCTCTCGTTCCCTCTCCCTTCCTCCATCCTGATGGAAGACCAACCAGCTGATCACGTCCAGACTCATCGCCAGCCCTTACGCGGAGCCACAGCTGACGTGAAGAATAAACACTTCCACTATCAAGCTTGGAGCAAGTCGTGTCGTCTTGGAGAGTTCCGAGACGTCTTGGTGTATTTTTTTATTTTCATCGTTTTTGGAGTGTCGGAGGCCCCTCCTGCGTGAGTACCGGCCTCCCCCGTCGTTCGTGTTTATTTTAATTGTGTTTAATTGTCGTCTTTAGGGGGGAGGAAATCCCTAATGGGCTTCTTCTCCCCCTAAAGAATCCCTTTTAAGGGGAGGCCCAATAGGCCTTCCCCTTAAAGGGGGCCCAATTGGGCTTCCATAACTGCCACTTTCCCCACCTTTAAGAAGAGGGAGAAGTGGAAGTTAGAGGATAAGTCATTGTTGTTCAGAACTCAGTTCTCGTTTCTCAAGTTGGCAGTTATTTTGTTTTCTTCTGCTTCATCGTGCTTTTTCAAGAAGAAGAAGCAATCTTGATAACATGCAAATAGACTCTAAATAAATGCTAATTTCATCATATTTTTGGGCTTTTTTATGCATAAACATGGATTTTTAACGCATGTTATCATCATTTTAGGTTAAAATAATAAATTCCTTGAATTGCAAGTTAAATAATACTTTTAACCAATATTGTGGTCAATTTTTACACTTTAAATGTTTTTAAAATAAATTTCAAATGAAATTTAATGATTAATTGACCTATTTCTATAAATAAAAAGAAAAGAAACAAATTAAGCGAATTTTAGAAATTGATAAAATCATTTTTTGGCATTAATAAACTTTTTTTACGATTTGTTCCAGTTGTTTTTTTTTAACTAAAATGCTTTTTTTAATCTAAACTGGCCCTTATTGGGCCAGTTTTAGCACTTAAGTAGCGCAGGGCGTACACGAGTTGCGCGAACCAGTCAGAAGGCGAGATTGTGCCTTCCGTGCGTGACACGCATGCACGCGCGCCGTGCTTGTCGCGCATCACATGCATCACAACACGCAACACACACACTGCGACGTGGACCAATCAGAGCGGACTTTATCGGTGCGGCGCGATATCGACCAATAGGAATGCAGATCGAAAATGAAAGGGAAACCGTCCTCCGTGCGTTTCACACGCACGCGCCGTCGCGGGCACGACGCCACTGCGTGACGTGGACCAATCATAACGCTCCGTGCGACCTGTGTGAAAAGCAAACAAGATGAAATCAGTAACGGAATCGGAAGAACCTGTTCTTCCGATTCCGTGGCGATAAAAGGGAGGAAATCGAAAAGATTAAAGGGTTGTTCTTGATTTTGAAGCTCTAGGAAGGATCGCCTACCATCCTAGAAGACTCAAGACCCTTCTTGGAGCGATTCGGAGCTCGACTGGGACAAGAATTTCGTAGATCCGTTGCCGTTGTTCTTCATCGAGTTCAAGCCAAATCCGAGGAAAAATTCGGTATTCGTTGCTCGAAATTTGTTCAAATCGATTTCCTGATTACTCCTGGAATCTCTAGGCACAATTTGAATTCAATCTTCAGTAAATTTTGTGTTCAAATCTTCAAAAAACCATAGTTCAGTTAAGTTCGCCGTTTTTCCTTAATTTCCGATTTTAGTCGTTTTATTTCATAGATTTTAGTTCGTTTTAAAATCATTTAGTCTTAGTTGACTATAAATTTTCGATTTCGAATCCTATCTGTCCATTGAATCGCATAAGAATCCTGAATCGTTTTCACGGTAGAGTACTTCTTAGGTTAGCAAACTGTGAATCATATTCACGATTTGCTAAATTGGGACATATTAACAATTTCAAATGAATAAAGATAAAATAAGGGCAAATATTCCCATATATCCCAGGTTTTTTAAATCGTCCGCGATCTATCCCAGGTTTTTAAAAAGTTCCGCGATCTATCCGCATTCCGCGATCTATCCTGAGTTTTTTAAATCGTCCGTGATCTATCCCCAATTTTCTAAAAAAACCGCGATCTATCCCGCTTTTTCCCGACGATGACGTGGCGTCCGACGCGGACGCCGAAGTGGGCTGACCGTAATAGACGTGGCATCCAAGTCGGACGCCACGTCATCGTCGGGAAAAAACCCCACTCTCTCTCTCTCTCTCTCTCTCTCTCTCTCTCTCTCTCTCTCTCTCTCTCTCTGTCTCTCTCTTCCGCGATCACCTTCGCACTCTCTCTCCCGCGATCTCTCTCTAATTCTCTCCGGGTCTCCCTCTCTCTCTCCCCGTCTCTCTCTCTCCGCGATCTCTCTCTCTCTCTCCCCTTCTCTCTCTCTGCGGTTGCTCTCTCTCCCTCCCTCTCTCTCTCCGCGATCAGTCTCTCTCTCTTCCGCGATCTCTCTTCCCCTCTTTCTCTCTCTTCCGTGATCTCTCTCTCTCTCCCCTTCTCTCTCTCTCTCTGCGGCCTCTCTCCCTCCCTCTCTCTCTCTGTGATCAGTCTCTCTCTCTCTTCCGCAATCTCTCTTCCCCTCTTCCCTCTCTTCCGTGATCTCTCTCTCTCTCCCCTTCTCTCTTTCTGCGGTCTCTCTCTCCCTCCCTCTCTCTCTCCGCAATCAGAGTCTCTCTCTCTCTTCCACGATCTCTCTTCCCCTCTTTCTCTCTCTTCCGTGATCTCTCTCTCTCTCCCCCCTTCTCTCTCTCTCTCTGCGGTCTCTCTCTCTCTCCCTCCCTCTCTCTCTCCGCGATCAGTCTCTCTCTCTTTCGCCCTTGAATGGATCGCTCGTCGAAATCACCGGAGAGATGAAAAGGGTTTTTTTCCCCGGCGATTTCTGATCGAAGATGATGACTTATTAGGGTTTTTCGACGCGGACGTGGCGTCTGACTTGGATGCCACGTCTATTACGGTCAGCCCAGCTGCCCACTTCGCCGTCCACGTTGAACGCCACGTCAGCGTCGAAAAACCTTGGGATAGATTGCGGAACTTTTAAAAACCAAGGGATAGATCGCGTGAAAAAAAAAACGTGGGATAGATCGCGGACAATTTAAAAAACCTGGGATATATGGGAATATTTGCCCATAAAATAAAAATATAATAAAAATGTTCTTAAAAAAAGTATAAAATTAGTTTTCTGATTCTTTAAAAATGGTGAAACATCCTCTGATAAATAAAACAAAATAAAAAAGAAAAAGGAAACTTATAGTTAAATCCATTTAAAAATAGATTTCAAATTCACTAAAACAAACTTAAAAATATAATTCAAAATGACTAACGATTTTAAATCAAATACAAAGATAAACTTAAGTGATTTTATATCTCCGTTATTTAATAACAGAGAATCATTAAAATCACTTAAGTTCAAAAGGATAGAATGTTAGTTAAAATTTACAAGTATTAACATTTAAATAAGTAATTGAAACATCATTTCATTTAGGTTTGGAATTCAAAACCCTAATTAGAAAGAAAATTGAATGTTTCCTATAGCCTCCCTTGGGTTCGACCCCTTACTCAAGCATTAAGGGAAAAACAAATTTTAGTGAATAAGTTCAAAAAAAACCCCTAAATAACGACAGGTAAGCACGTATTTGTGAGCTTATCAAATCTCGTTCTCGTTGGCTGAAGAGAAGAAAAAAACAGCATTCATCAGAAAAGAAGAATCAGAATTCATCAAGGAAAGGGGTTTGCGTGTTGTTTATTATCGCCAATCCTGTTCACGACTTGGTGGCTTCGTTCCAGCAATTATTCCTTTGTTCTGGTTGAAGAAAAGGAAGGATCTTCAGCTCAATAGAGAAGAAAAGACGACCGTCCCTCTCTCATCTGGACTTTTGCTTTCGGTAGAAAAAAAGGAAAAGAAAATCAACTTTCCCTCTTGGGATCTCTGTGTTATCAATCGTCCTTCTCTGGGAAATCGGCACTTCCGGAGCCATCTCTGCCGCGGTGACTTTCATGCCTAGTTAAACATCTCCAAGCCAAATTACTTGGCGTTCCTGTCGATTTTCACTGACTGGGATTGGAACGATTCTATCACCGAACGAGCTTTGGTTGAAGCGCCATGTTCCCCTTTTGATCAAACTTCCAGTCGTCTCTGTAGCATCGAGCACTTGTGTCAAGATATCTGTGACGTTCAACGACGAGGATTTCTTGGAGCATTCTACAACGAATTCCTTCGAGGATCGTGCTCACTTACGACATTGACATCATCAATCGAGTTTCTTCAACTCACGACGACAATCACGCCACGCAATATTCGAATCCGACTACAGACGCTTCCCCAACCTTTGTCCAGTACTGAGAATTGCTAGACACCCACGTACGGAGTTGATCCACTAACGGTGCATTCGACAACCTATGCCTGGTTGTCCCCTGCTCCACCGGTGGAATAACCGCTCGATCGATCATCTGATTTGCTGATCCAGACGACACCTTCAAGATAAGGGCAAACTCATAGACCACTTCATTTTGGAAGCATCATCTCGTGGATCTTTCTTTGCTTCCGTGGATCTTTCTTTCTCTGCCCCAATTACTCCGAAGGTCATTCTCCATCACCCCCCTTTCTTATTCAGTATTAATTGCGTCTTTCAGTGCCGGTCTCTAGATTGCTCATCGCCGTTGAGTGGATCTATACGTGAATTTTGGATTAGCCATTTATTTAGTGATAGTGATTCTCATTGACGGTGCCTGTTCTGTTTGTTCACGCTGACAGTGTAGACGCTCACGGACAGTGAACGTTCCCCATTACGTTGGCTCACAAACTGAACACTCAGATCATTGGGAGCTTGACCGGTGACAACACCCGCCACGTGTTGTCTAATTGAATTACGTCTCAGATCATCCGACGACTGGCGTACTTTTTGTTAAAAGTTTACTCAAAAATCGTATGCGTACTTTCTTGTTATCTCATTGCGTACTTTCTCCCATTCCTCTTTCCTCCCTCTCTCTCTCTCTCACCGGCTCTCTCTCTCCTTTCTCAAAGCCCTCTCTCTCTCTCACCCTCTCACCCTCTCGCCCTCTCTCCCACCCTCTCTCCTGCTCTCCCTCTCCTCTCTCACCCTCACTTTCTCTCTCCCTCTCTCTGTCAACCTCTCTCCGGCTTTCACTCCTCTCTTCCTCACGTTCTCTGCTCGCTCGCCCTCACTTTGGCTCTCCTTCGCTCCCTCTCTCATCCTCTCTCCCTCTAGCCTGCTCCCTCTCCCTTGCGCACTCTCTCCCTACTGAACTCTCTCTGTCTTGCCTGCTATCTCTCCCTCTCTCCCTCTCACTTCCCCTCTCCGGCTCTCCCTCTCACCCTCTCTCACTCTCTTGCTTTCTCCGTTTTCTAGTCTCTTAACTACTCCCTCTATCCCTCAACAACTCTCGCAGTCTCTCTCTCTCTCTCTCAGTCTCGCCCTCTCACTCTCTCACTCTCTCACTGTCTTACTCTCCCTCTGGTATTCTCTGTCTTGCACTATCTCAGTCTCACTCTCACTCTCTCAATCTCTCCCTCTCACATTCTCACACTCTCACTCTCTAATTATATTCCTCTCTTTCTTTCGCCTTCTCTCTCTCATTATCCAATATTGCTTTGGCTCCGGAGAGAGATATAGGGAACTTAACATGTAGATGTGGCGAGACGGCCAAGTAAACTTAACATAGAATTGGACATTGACTAATCAACTTGACCGACCGAAGACTGGACCGGACAGAGATCGAACCAAGACCGAGATCGGACCGAACTTCAGGTCTAGGTTTAAGTTTTCGATAAAACCGAACCGAGACCAGACCGTGTCCTTCCCTAGTAAGGCCCATCGTGCCCCTATAAAAGGGGGCACGATGGCGCCCTAGAATTTCGGACTAGATTATCGAAGTTGAATTTTTGTTTAGAGTTTGGTCTCAGCGAAAGAAGAGAGAAAGGAGGAAGAAGAGGAAGGGGAAGAGGAAGGAGAAGAGAAGAAGGAAGAATACAGGGTGCCCACGTCACCGCCGAGTGCCCCTGCCAGTTGACGACCCCGCGCCGCCCCGCGCCATTTGAGCGCCCCAACCGGACGCCGCGGTTGGTTTCACACTGCCACGTCGTCGCTGAAGATGCACCGTGCCTTCGTTGAATCGTGATTGAATCGCGATGGTCGGTGTCACGTCACCTAACCGTGCTCCTCGTGGTAGAATCTAGCGACGTCCTCTATTGCGCACGCAAGAGATTCATGGGCATCTGGTCAACCTCCGCCGTGGTTGAGTCTCAACACCTGCCGCTCACCCGGTCATCGCTGGGTTGTTCACGATGATCGAAGTTTTAGGCAAAGCCTGGCGCCCGATCACCAACTCCTTTCCCGCGCTGGCTGCGGGCCTTTTCGCGATGGATTTCCCACGCTCGGTCAACTTTCAAGCGTCCTTCTCAGCGGATTGAGGCAACCTTGCGGGTCACGGTGATAGTGCTATTGATGTCAACCCCTCTCAACGTATGCACGTTGCACCTCGCGCGGGATCGCCTGCAACCACGGGAACGTCGTCTTGTGTCGTCGAACACCAAACCGTACGGCCAATTGGCCTCGCCACCGTGCTCTGCTGGGAATTTCTTCCAAAAACTGACGACTGCTGCCTGCCCCGACAGCCATGGGTGTGTGACGAATCGCGCCTTACTATGCGCGGTCACACGACACTACCCTGCACTAGCTTTAGGGTCGCCGTTCCAGTGAATCGCCCTGCAGTAGAACCCTATTGTGTCATCTATCACTGCAATTGCTCGCGCCCCTCCCTTGTGTCGCCAACGCCGCTGGCGTTGCCGCTAGACTCTGTCAGCGCCGAACTTACTAAAGATTGCACCTATTGGACTCGGACGACGCTCGAGCCCCTTCACCGCTGCCGCCTCTCCACCTCATCCTCGTCACTCCTCCAGCGGCCTGCTCCAGCATGGGCCTCTGTCGTCTATCGAGCTACACCGTGCCCACCTCCTGCACATGCCTCTCCACCACAGCTGCCTGTACCGGCTCGCGCCAACGAAGACACGGACAGCGAGTGACACCGTCGATGAGGTATGTCGTTCCTCTTGCTCGTCAGTTTTATTACGTCTTTTAGTATATTTTCTGTTGCACTTCACTGCACTCGGGTAAGTTTAGGTAAGAAATTATATCGAGAAAACTACAAATTGAGTGGTTTCCTACGTACGGGTCGAGCCCGTCTGTTGCGTGTGAGAGCCAACGAAGTTTTTCTGCTTGACACCGTAGTCGCCATCATTGCTCTGACGATGGTCAGAAGGTCACTGTCACCGGTCGCCCACCCAAGAGCTCGGAGCTCGGCGAAACCCCACGAGTCGGGGCTTGCACATACGGAATTACCATTACGTAGTAACATATCCCATTAGGGAATCACCCGTCGGACGACGTTAGTGACGACGTTCGACATCGTGGTATTAGAGCATCGCAACTCGGTACCTCGGGAAAACGTCATCGACGTCGTCCGACATCACGTATGGATCACTGTGAAATTCATCTTGAACTTGCTTCCTACTTGTGAGGGTTGATTGAAAGATAGTGAGTTTTGAGATCCATCAATTGTGTTCTTAATGTATTAGGTGTGTGGGAAGAAGCATTAGAGAAGAGGGGGAGCTTACCGACACTCCTAAATCGTCATGATCTTAGTGAAACGTAAAGATCTAAGGTAAGTGTCCTCGCCTTACATAGTTTCTCTCCCGACATCATAGTTATCATAATTATAGTTTGTTATCATCTTTTCATTAGTCATTTCACTTACATACACCCCCATTATCTCGTCTATCTTTACCATCATACCGTTTGCGCATTCGATCACTGTCGGATCGTTCACGCCCTCTTCGTTAGTCTCATAACACTTTGCGTAATTCTAATTACGTTTCCTCAATATCACTATCTTGCCTATTCTATTCTCGTATTTATCTCTTCTTGTATGGATAATCACTACAGTGAGAAAATTAAATCCTTAATCACCGTCCCCTGAGGAGACAATCCGTACTCATCACTAACTAAATATTATTAAGTACGGTTAAATATATTTCTATTGAATAATCTCAATTACCAACGACAAATTAAATTCCCTGAAGTTGAGATTATCAAGGTAGATGAATTTTATGGATTCTAAATACCTTTATTATTTTACCATTTATTGATAAAACTATTAAGAGACTTGCAGGGCAGATTTTTTACTGTTTTCTATATGATTGTTCAAGTTATGATCAGATATCAATTCATCATAAAGGACATGAGAAAAAATACTTTTGCTTTCCTAGTAGGTATATGTGGTTTTAAAAGGACATGAGAAATCAACTTGGGTCATTATGTTCTACCAGCATCAAGGTGATTTTATGCTACAAGAGAGTCCAGCCATTATTATTGTCTTTAAACTTCACCTTAAGATATCCACATTGAAACATTATGTATCTTGAACTCAGTTTCTTTCAATAGGCTTACCAATGCAGGGGAAAACTCAAAATAACTATTACATAAATAATTGGTGCATTTATAGATCCAAGGGAAGGGTGGGCATAGGATATAGATACAAAGTTACTTTCAAAGTGTTAGCTCCTAAACTCCTTCCATATCATCCAATATGGCTGTCTGAAGTTTGTATCTGAGTTGGTTTTGCATTCTCCTTTGATCCGAGTGTCGAATCGTTAGTGTCAACAGAATCCTTGATTTTAAAAAGATATTTTTCCCATTCAGATTTAATTAATTTCTGATATATGCACCATTTATGAAAAGTGTGTCCATAACTTCTTCTCCACCATAGCCAATGATAAGTGCATATTCCTGATTCTTCCTCAATTTAACAGTCAAGCTTTGGAAATGTATCCATGCATGATTGTTCAAATATTAAGCAGTCATTATCACACTGAATAATTTTCCTTATTTAGTCAAATTATAACTTACTCTATGTGATGAATGTGTCAAACTCACATCAGCACTTATAAAAAAAATTGAATTCAAAGATTTTCTCAATGAGCCTCATGACCTGAGGTCTAAAAAGATTTATTAATATTTTAATCATGCATTTTCCAGTGTAATACATCAAATCACATTTAATGCCATGTCATAATTTTCACCATTATTGGTGCAGTCAACCATCGGTCATAGATATTGATTTGAACGTAATTGGTATAAAACTTATTGCAACATGTAGAAAATTTTAAATAAACTCACAGAAAAATGAAAAAATAACTTACCTAATTTAAGAAAATTATATTATGAGTTAGAAAATCAATATGGATGATTAGGATATTAGAATAGTCTATTCAAATCTCTAAAGTTAGCAGATTATCAGCCACATCAGTTCCTCGAGAGAGGAGAGGGGGGAGAGAGAGTGATGGAGACCGGAAGAGATAAGGAGAGCGGCAGAGAGAAAAGAGGGAGGGAGGAAGAGAGAAAAAAGGGAGGGAGGAAGAGAGAAAAAAGGGAGATAGAGAGAGAGACCTGTAAAAAGATCTCCGTATAACCTTATCTCTTGTGTTAGGGGGATGACGTCTCATGACGGGACAAGGACATGACATGATGGCCCGTGACCTGGGTTGCCAATGTAACAGATTCTTCTCTAATCCTAGGGACGTGTGACCGGACAAGAGACATGACAAACTTTACGTCTCGGTTTGATCATTCGCCATCATCATCCATCGGGTCATGTCCCAGACCTCCCGTCCGGGATGTGCGGTTCCATGCATCTAGTATCAGTTTACAGAATTGTTATACGAACAAAGCACCCTAGATGAGAAGACCAATATGTATGACCTTTTTTAGATTCAGGTTTAGTTTTTCAGTAAAAAAAGGACCAACACCCAACAGCCTTGCATAATTGTTTTGTATGTTCACTTCCCTTATGTCCTTCCACTTAAAAGGGCCAACATATTTTTCTTCACAACACCAGATATTCCTAAGGTTATTTAAATATAGGGTTAATAGCACGAAATATCCCAAACTTTTTCAAAAATCTGAGATATAACCTAATTTTTTTTTTGGCATGGTATATCCCAAATTCTCTAAGTCGACGCCCACATATCCTGGTGATGACGTGGAATCCATCGTGGCTGCCGGGTGGATTTCCGTCCAGATTTTGACCTGGCGGAATCCACCTGGCAGCCACGATGGATTCCACGTCATAACGGGGATTCCACCTGCCATGTGTTTTCCGATAAGAGAGAGAGAGAGAGGCATTCTAGAGAGAGAGAAGGAGAGAGAGGCATTCTAGAGAGAGAGAAGGAGAGAGAGGCATTCTAGAGAGAGAAAGAGAGGCGTTCTAGAGAGAGAAAGAGAGGAGTTGTAGAGAGAGAGAGAAAGGGAGAGAGAGGCGTTCTAGAGAGAGAGAGAAGAGAAGAAGGGAACGAGCAGGGAAATGAGAGAAAACTCACAGCTCTGAAGAATCTCTCGTTTCTCGCGTCTTAATGGGGGTGATTCTCTTCGCAGTTCTAGTACCCTTCTGCATTGTCGGCCTTCGAGCAAATCGCGGAGAAAGCCAAGGGGAAAAGAGTGGCCTTGTTCCTTGACTATGACGGCACGCTCTCGCCCATCGTTGACAACCCCGACCGCGCTTTCATGTCCGATTCTGTGAGTTTTCTCTCATTTCCCTGCTCGTTCCTTTCTTCTCTTCTCTCTCTCTAGAACGCCTCTCTCTCCCTTTCTCTCTCTCTCTACAACGCCTCTCTTTCTCTCTCTAGAATGCCTCTCTTTCTCTCTTTAGAGCGCCTCTCTCTCCCTTTCTCTCTCTAGAACGCCTCTCTTTCTCTCTCTAGAGCGGCTCTCTCTCCCTAGAACGCCTCTCTCTCTCTCTAATGCCTCTCTTTCTCTCTCTAGAATGCCTCTCTCTCTCTCCTTCTCTCTCTCTCTCTAGAATGCCTCTCTCTCTCTCTCTCTTATCGGAAAACACATGGCAGGTGGAATCCCCGTTATGACGTGGAATCCATCGTGGCTGCCAGGTGGATTCCGCCAGGTCAAAATCTGGACGGAAATCCACCTGACAGCCATGATAGACTCCACGTCATCACCCGGATATGTGGGCGTCGACTCAGAGAGTTTGGGATATACCTTGCCAAAAAAAAAGTTTAGGTTATATCTCAGATTTTTTAAAAAGTTTGGGATATTTCATGCTATTAACCCTTAAATATATAGATGGTATTTTCCTAACTGGGATTTGGGTTCGGCTAAGGCTTCTCGTTTCTCTTCATGCAACGATTGGTGGCGTCCAATGGCCGCCGTCTGGGCGGCGCCGCCTGGTTCACCTCCGCGATGTGGGTCAGCCGAGGGGAACCTGGTCTGTGCAAGGGCCCCGATCTTCAGTCGTTTGGTAGGGATTCGTCGTCCTCCCACCCTCGTTTGCCGCAGTCTCTGATGCCAAGACGATACTTTCTCGACATCTACCAGGTCAGTCGGCTTGAAAACCCTCTTTCGAAATTTTGCTCATTGTTCAATTTGAGTGTATTTAAGATGACTGACCCCTGGATGTCTCCTCGAACAGGTCATCAATAAAGCTGCAATCCAGAAAGAGCGAGAAAGGCTGTAAGTGGCATTTTTCAGTTAATTTGTTCTGTTAAATTTTAAATTTCTTATCCAACCCTCTCCCCGTTCTCTTGTTTTTCGGTGATCGGACTTTTGAAAGAGTATCTGATTCAGTGTGTTGAGTTCAATCAGTGGTTGAGACGGCAATGCTGACTTTAGATCTGAATTTGTAGTATTGGGGGCTATAACCTTGAAATATTGTCTGTTGTCCTGCTCATCTTATGCTCATGAATTGTTTATACTTGGTAGCTCGGATCACTGTTTCATTGTGATGATTCAAATGTGTGTATCGTGTTGTCTCTGTTGGAATATCAGATAAAAGATATACACCCATTGGCGTCCAATGGAAGATTCCCAATCTTTTCGAACGCCAATATTTAAAATTTTGTTGGAGTTTATTTTGATGATTATTCTTTATGTTCGGTTGGCCATTATGTTCCTTAATTCAAGAAAATGAAAATTCTCACGCCGTACCTTGAGAAGTCATATTCTGTTTCTAGTCACATTACGATTTCACGAAATGTCAATTTTATTATTAGTCATTTGATGTTGGAGCTCGGAGCTTTTCAACGCTGTCCAGAACTTACGTCGTATTTTCATGCATGCTTTGATGTTCAATATCGTAGGTGATCTGTTTCTTGTTCTTTAGTGCAGTTCAGATGAATTGAACAGAGGTTATTTTGCTGACATTAAGGAGTTTGGTAAACATGGTGGTAAGGTAAGGGTGACAGATGTTGATTATTAGGCACGAGATTTGATATCTTAAATGCATCTTTACCTTGTTTCAGATAACTCAGTAACGAGAAATCTCATTTATAATGGGAACACGACGCATTAAACATCCATATGAAAAATCACCAAAAATATTTTGTCCGGAATTTTGATCAGACTTACTGTATCCAATGCATTTCACATATTGAGCATAAGTTCTGTAGAACTCCAAAGAGAATGACTTAGAGCACGGAAGAGAGAGAGAGAGAGAGAGAGAGAGAGAGAGAGAGAGAGAGAGAGAGAGAGAGAGAGAGAGAGAGAGAGAGAGAGAGAGAGAGAGAGAGAGAGAGAGAGAGAGAGAGAGAGAGAGAGAGAGAGAGAGAGAGAGAGAGAGAGAGAGAGAGAGAGAGAGAGAGAGAGAGAGAGAGAGAGAGAGAGAGAGAGAGAGAGAGAGAGAGAGAGAGAGAGAGAGAGAGAGAGAGAGAGAGAGAGAGAGAGAGAGAGAGAGAGAGAGAGAGAGAGAGAGAGAGAGAGAGAGAGAGAGAGAGAGAGAGAGAGAGAGAGAGAGAGAGAGAGAGAGAGAGAGAGAGAGAGAGAGAGAGAGAGAGAGAGAGAGAGAGAGAGAGAGAGAGAGAGAGAGAGAGAGAGAGAGAGAGAGAGAGAGAGAGAGAGAGAGAGAGAGAGAGAGAGAGAGAGAGAGAGAGAGAGAGAGAGAGAGAGAGAGAGAGAGAGAGAGAGAGAGAGAGAGAGAGAGAGAGAGAGAGAGAGAGAGAGAGAGAGAGAGAGAGAGAGAGAGAGAGAGAGAGAGAGAGAGAGAGAGAGAGAGAAAAGAAGGTTCCAAGTCCAAAGGCTGGGTATATAGGAGTGTGTCTCATGCTTAAGGTGGGCCTACCCTACCATTGTCTTGGAGCTGCACTTTTCATTAAATTTGTCCCAATATCACATCCATTCCCGCTGACTTGCATCCTTTTAGATACCTAAATTGCCCTGACTGATGTTCGTTGCCTTCTGAACCTGATGATATATATAGTTCATCATGTCTCTTGGAGTGATTATGATAAAGCATGTCTCTATGCTCTCTCTCTTGATCTATCTCTTTCTTTATTCCTACATCTTTTGTACCTTTATCTCGACTGTATGCACTTCATGTGCTCCATAGAACAATTATTTTCTCCATAATTATTTCTCTGTGACAGAGGTTAATAACACCATAGTAGCATTCACTGCTTTCATATGAAGCAATGTCAAATTGGTAAGAATGCCAGAAGGTCATGTGCCACAATTGTATATCTCTGTCATGAAATCTCGTCGCCTACCTACTGCCTTTCAGGCGGTATTCCTGTCTCTCACTCATTAGTGTCTCCCGAAAGTCTGCATGTCCTTAAGGTTCCCTGACTGAATGCAGCTACAATACCTTCAGAAGTCTCATCCCGTCATATGAGGCAATATCAAATCCGAGAGATAGCTGGCATTTCAGCTTTTCCCCGTTGAAGCCTCTTACTGGGCCTTTCCTCCATGACTGATGGGTTGTTGGCCTGTCTGATAAGTCATCACATAATCGTATATCCCCACGAGGATTTTCAGGGCTCTAAGCCCATTAGGGGCTTCTGGTCCTTTGTCTATTACGTATTTCGTTTAAATAACTGTAGCCCTCCGCCTAGGAGGACTCCCAAGAAGTGAAATTGGAATATTGTTTGGTTTCTCTCTCTCTCCCAGCCTGGTCTAGACGGCCACATCAACTCCATCCCGGTCCCCTGGTGATGACCATGCAACAGTATCCCTCCATTTGACTGACTCTTCTTCCCTCTCGGCTAGAAGGTGACATCCACTCCATCTAGTACAGGGTGATGCCCGCCCTGCCGCCACTCTTCTCTCTCTGTTTTACTTTGACAATGTTTGGAAACGATTCCTAGTTAGAACTTTAGGGCTCTATCTTGGGCACCTCAGGATTATCATCTTTATCATGAATCGGCTGCTTATGGTGTCTCTCTGTCATATTCTTTCAACGGTAGCCCAGAAGGGGAAGAATCATATCGCTTTTAAATCTATCTGACTCACCTTTGTCACAAAGAAATTTACGGACCTTTAGATTTTAAGCAGGTCAAGGATTAGATTGCACAATAGATCTCAGGTTTCCAGCTTCTCCAACGTGACATTGTGTGCGACTGGAGGTGGATGCTGACTTAAATATTGGTCCATGCTCGCTGGTCTCTATTGCTAGAAGTTCTTCGAAGAATATTCGATTGCCAGAAGTTGCTCTAATACAGATCGTCTGATGCTAAAGCTGCATTTTGCAGAGGACATCTTACTCAAATGAAAAACTTAGACGTTCTGATTCCATGTGGTTCTCCTCCATGGAATAGTAGATGCATGGATTGAGGCTTGAAGTTTAGAGGGAAAAGAGAGACCTCAAGAAAGGAACTTTGTTTGTGGCTGGGTTAAGGGCCAGTTAGAGTACTGTCTTGAAGAGACTTAATGAGCTTAACTTAAATGAGATTAATAATAGAACGAACAAAGTGAATACATAATGAATAGATCCATGGGCAGCAGTCTCGTTGTCTGAATTTGATTTCTTATTCTTTCTTGTTTTCTCGTTTTCAAAAATCCAAATAAAATGAAGTCCTAAAAATTTTAATTCTTTCAAACCATTGTGTTATTTTTAATGCGTCTTGACTTCATTGTACGCTGCTTCTTATCATGGCGACTTGGGGTATTAATTTCTTTCTTCGTCATTTAATTCAGTTTATTATGAATCTTTACAGATTGCGGTGGCCAACAAAACCATAATCCCTGCCATGGTAGCCATGAGATTTCCAGATTTGGAAGCTTATTTTCCGGACGGCGAGAAACTTACACTACCTCTTCGTTCAATGGAGGGTGAAGATAATGACTCTGTGACTACTTATCCTTGCGCGACTTTGTTGTGCTTATCTTTCCGGGCTAGTTCACAGGTCTGAAAATCTCGATAAATCACCTGCATCACAGTCTTTGTTCATTATACTGAATGACTTATCCATTCAACAGGTGATGACCGAATCATGGACCCAGGCATTTATGAGTTCTTTCGGGGCCTCAGGAAACACTGCTATTTATGAGGTTTATTTTAAATTCCTCTACACTCAGACTGTTATTCTGAAAAATTGACCCTCTGATGAAGAGTTGAAGCCTAGCTTGCATACTTTGGCCAGGTTTCTTTGATCGATTCGTGGTTCTTGTCGCTGGGTCCAGTAAGGAGACTAATGCTGGGGGTGATGAAGAAATCAACTTCTCCAGGAAGACAGAGGGTCTACTCATTTGGGGATCACTACGATTTGAGAAAGAAGCTGAAGATATTGAACCTCCTCTCTGGGTAAGCAAAACTATCTTCTTGTGAGTAATTTTTCATTCTGAAATTCTTTTCCAAAAAACCCTTTGTCCTTTTCTTAGATGTTCTTTCTTTGCCCAGGTATATATTTCTGCTGGATAAGTTTGGGAGAATACGGTGGCAAGGTTTTGGGTCGGCCACGGAGGAAGAGCTGGCTTCCCTGTTTGCCTGCACGTCCCACCTCCTGGAGAAGTGAAGGACTCTCCTCTCTGTCTCTCTCTGGATCTTACAGGTTACCCAAAATTCAAAATTCAAAGGGAACAACAGGCAGAAGAACATAGAACCCAGACATCCTTCAGTTCTTTTTTCTAACTCCATCTTTTTCCTCTCTTTATGATTAGCCAAAATGGGAGGGAGAAACATGCAAATTAGCATGGAATCCAGGTGTTCCTTAGTCCATCTCTCTCTCTCTCTCAGTGGATCTTACAGGTGATCCAAAATTATAAATGAACAACAGGGAGATGAACATAGAACCCAGATCCCTAGTTCTTTTCTCGAACTCTAATTTTCTCCCTCTTTCTCGATGATTAGCCAAATTGGAGGGATAAACATGCAAAACAAATAAACTATCACAGCTAAGGTGCAAAACATATCAACTTATGGAAAACAGACAAACCGGATTCGCCAATGGATAATCTATCACTGTCTGCCGATCTGTTTATTTTCAGCAGGCCCTCTCCCACTCTGATGGACATCCTCAAATCAAGAACACCTCGGTCCCTCCAGTGCTGTAGCCGAATACAACCCCGCCACGAGATAACCGTTGACCTCTATGGTTCTTGAATCAATGGCCAAAAGCATCCTCCCCTCTCCTGTTCTATCGCCTTGTATCCTTTCTTCCAAACAGTTATTCCTTACTTGACCAGTCTTCGCCCTTGTTAATGGGTCCACTCATCGCCCTTTATTCCTGAGCTCGTCATAGAAAGTGAATAATTTGGGGAAAAGGTGAAATCCGACCTACATTAAAAATCCAATAATGCAGGAATGTTCAAAATTGTGATCCCCCACTTGATGACCTTCTCTCTTCTCTACATCATTTGCTTAGGGTCATCCACTGCTTGACACTCGTGTTGACCCATGTCGACCACTGCCTTCTCGTTACATGCTTGGCTCTTTTAGCCTCTTTTTCGATCTCTCTTCTATTCAATAAATAGAACCTTATAAATTTCCTTGGTTCATCTCTCTCTCTCTCTCTTTCTAAGATAATTCAAAATCGAATGGAAGAACAGGCAAGGTAGCATGGAACAGAGATTTCCTTAATTACGTCTCTCTCTCTAGAACACCCTGTTGACCCATTCTATTATCTCTCTCCCTCTCTTCTTCCATTGAGTTTTGAATTATCTAAGAGAAAGAGATGAACATTGAGTATAAGAGAGACCGAAGAACAAGGATTTCCCTACGTACATCTCTCTCTCCCTAGAAGACTAAAACACCCCATTGTCCCTTTCTCTTCTCTCTCTCCCTCTCTTATTGTATTAGTTTCGTTCAGGAAACAAGAACAGGCAAAAGTTCAAAATTTTCACAAAACGTTCTTTGATTAAAAAAAAAACAGAAGCCGATCAGCCGGCCCAGCCCGGTCCGGACCGGTCTGTGCGGACCGGAACCAGTAAAAAAAAAAAACCCAGAAAACCCCCCTTTTTACCCGTAATTGGGCGGGAACCAACCGTCTCTTTTTCCCTTTCTTATTTATCCACGTTGACCGCGACACACTCCGTTCTAATCGATTACGCCGACTGGCTGCGTTGCCCGTGCGGGAGACGATCGCGAGAATTCCAAGGTACGGCGTTGCGACCAGATCTGATCGCGTCTCGACCGATTTCTACGATTTCTTCTCTCCATCGTCCGAATGATCCGTCCATCTTCCTCTTTCTTACCGCCGATCTGGTCGAATCTCTTCGTTTTCCATCGGATTACCGCGTTTCATCTTCGCAGGCGGTAGTAATGGCGGGGAAGGGCGGCAAAGGCCTCGTGGCGGCCAAGACGACGGCTAGCAAGGACAAGAAGAAGGCCGTCTCGCGTTCTTCCCGTGCTGGCCTCCAGGTTGGAACCCTAGAATTTTCGTCCTGACTGTTCCGATTCGCGGTTTTTGATTTCTTCTCGATTCAGTGGCGAGATTGAACTATGGCGGTGTTGATTTGCAGTTTCCGGTGGGGAGGATTCACCGGCAGTTGAAAGCGAGAGTGGCGGCGAACGGGAGAGTAGGAGCCACGGCGGCGGTTTATTCGGCCGCCATTCTCGAGTATCTCACCGCGGAGGTGCTCGAATTGGCCGGCAACGCGAGCAAAGATCTGAAGGTGAAGCGAATCACTCCTCGCCACTTGCAACTCGCCATTCGCGGAGACGAAGAACTCGACACGCTCATCAAAGGCACCATCGCCGGCGGCGGCGTCATCCCCCACATCCACAAATCCCTCATCAACAAGTCCTCCAAAGAGTGATCGAACCAACGGTCAGCCTGAACATATCCTGTTTTAATTTACTTTTTTTACCAAAACTTTCTCAATCTGTTCATCTTCGGCTCTAGAGTTATGAACTATGGTTTTATCGGCAAACAACTTAGGAAATTTACGCTCTTCGGGTATTACACTCTGGTTCAGAAGGCGTCCAGCAGCTTGTTCCTAGTGTTGTAGTTGAGAAACGCGCTCTTCATCTGGATTGCCTCCAGTGCGGAGGAATTCTTGGGGCCCTGGGAAAATGGAAAACCCAGATCAGTGATTCTATCATAGATTTGTCATCCACGAATCAAGAAAAAGTTACGGAGAGGAAAGAACTGACCTTGAAACATTGCCTTGATTTTATGTCACAAATCGGGTAATCATGAGGGCAACAAGAACGATGATCCTGGCAGCAAACAGCGGATTGAAGCTCGCAGCAGTTCCAGGAGAGGCAGACGCCAAGAACAGTCCAGGAGCAACAACAGGTGCTCCCCGCCGGACAAGACGTCAGCAAGCTGCACTTCGTCGGCGTCGGCGGCGGCGCCGGCGGAGGATTCGGGTTCACTTTCGTCGGAAACGACGGCATCATGTTGATTCCGCAGACTCCTTTAGAATTCCCACTGTTCCGAAGCATGAGCATGAAGCCATTCATCCCCCACCTTGTTCCCCACGAGTTCTTCAAGATCCAGTAGTCCTTGCCGCCTTCCGATCCATATCCGACGATCAGCACTGCATGATCAAGTGAAGTCGAACATGGGCCGCTGAAAATTCCCTGAAATTTTCATGGATGAATATAAATTAACAACTACATTTCCTCTATTCTACTTCTCTAATTTATACACTTGCTCATGATCTTCAGTTCATGACATAGAATATTTCATTACGTGTCAACCGGCTAAACAGATTTTGTTACTAATCCTTGGCAAATTCCGTTTTCACTGATATCAATTTCATCACGCACAGAATAGAAAAAAAATATCAGAATTTTTAGGATCTATCGATTCAAGAATTATATTTTTCACTGAACATAATCGCTCATCGAAATAATGTCTCTGATAAGCGAGCAGTAGGCAAAGTGAATAAAACACTAACCTTGGAGTAGAGCTGGAACAGTCTTTCGCTGCCACATATCCCCACACTTACTGGCTGCTGTGCTACAGCCTTGAGCAGCAGATTCTCATTGTTTGGTGGTACATCCGAGTATCCATCGATTGATACGACTCGACGATTCAACTGTCATTGGAAGAACACATCGAACCGCATCATCTCATCTCAGCATATCATCATCTATCATAGGAATTCATATGAAAAACTTTCACAAAAAAAGCCAATTAAGCTTTTGTATTTTCAGTATACTGTCATAAATAATCAGTGTACTGTCACCAATTTCGGGAGATCTTCCCTTTTGTCATGATGGAAAATTTAATTTTTAGGATAAAGTCATTAGTTCAATTAATATATATTAGATTATTTACGGAGGTTGTATTTGAAAGGGAGAGAAAAAGGGTGGAAATTAGAACCTTGTTCTTGAGGCAGGCTTTTTGTGCGGTCTGGTATGGGTAATCCTCCTCGGTGTCTATCCCTTTGTTTTCAATAACCCACTTGAATGCGTAATCCATCAGTCCTCCGTTGCAGCCCATGTTGTAACTTCTGTCGCAGTCGCACAGTTCTTGCTCGGACAGGCTCACCAACGACCCCGTGACGATCTTGTTTATTCCTTCAATGGCGCCGGTCGCGGAGAACGCCCAGCAATCACCTGCCAGGTTAAGATGAAGAGCTTGAGAAGATTTGGAACAGTTGCTGGATTCTTCAGCATGAAATTGAAAAATCTATTATCGAGATCGTGGAGGTTTGAAGCAGTTGTGGTATTCTTTGGCGTAAAATTGAAAATCTACTATTAAGCTTGAGGAGATCTGATACAGCTTCCGGATTCTTCATTGGGGAATTGAAAATCGACAATCGAGATTGAGGAGATTTGAAGCAGTTTTGTGATTCTTGGGTGTAAAATTGAAAATCTACTATTGAACTTGAGAAGATTTGAAGCAGCTGCGGGATTCTGCATCGTAGAATTGAAAAAACGACAACTGAGATCGAGGAAATTGAAGCAGTTGCGGGATTCTTTGGTGTAAAATTGAAAATCGGCTAGTGAGCTTGAGGAGATTTGAAGCAGTTGCAGGATTCTTCATCGTCGAATTGAAAATCGACAATCGAGATCGCGGAGATTTGAAGCAGTTCCAGGATTCTTATGTATGAAATTGAAAATTTACTATTGAGCTAAGGTGATTAGAAGCAGATGTGGGATTCTTCGTCGTGAAATTTGAAAATCTACGGGTGAGCTTGAGGAGATTTGAAGCAGTTGCGGAGTCGTTCGGCGTAAAATTGAGAATCAACAATTGAGACAGGAGGTTCGAAGCATTAGCGGGATTGTTCGGCGAAATATCTAAAATCCACAATTGAGGTTCAAACAATTTGAAGCAGCTGTGAGAGTCATCGGCGAAAAATCGGAAATTCACAACGGAGGTCGAGACGATTTGAATCAGTCGCGGAATTCTTCGGCGGAAATTGGAAAATCTCCACAATCCAGACATACTCAAAATAGATAAATTTCTCGGTAGAGATTACTGGAAAAATTACCGCAGCTTCCTTGATCTTTCACCTGAGTAACCGCTCCCTTCTGCCGCCAATCCACCGCATCAGGAACCTCGCCCGCATAGTCTACGAATAAAATCCCCTTGCCATGACGACTTGGAGGGGCATCTCCACGGCCGAATCCGAGATAAGCAGCGCGAAATTCATGGAGACTGAGATCCGCGAACGCATTTAGGGCTAAATTATAAGAAGAATTTCCCCCTCCGTTGTGATCCGCCACAAAGGCCAAATTATCAGCAAAGATCCGAAGGCGATGCTCGCGTTCTTCATCGGATCTGTAAATCTTGCCATACTCCACGCACCAATCCTCGAATTGCGCCTTCACTGCAGCGGGCACCGCGACGGAGGAAGAAGACGACTCAACCGCGACCACGACCACCGCGACGAGCGTGAAAAGGAGGATCTCTCTCGCCGACGACGCCATTAACGAGACTCTCAAGGTCGAACGTCGCCAACAGTCAAAACAAATCTCCCCCAAAGCACTTCCCTCCGCCAATCAGAACCCTCCACGTCGCATATTTCAAACCCTCCCGTACACCACACGATGGCCCCAGCGGGGGCCAGGGAGGGAAGATCTGAGCCGTCCATTACTCTCCTTTAGTGGGCCAGTTGAAGGCCCACTCCCGTTGAACCGATAAGATTCACACAAAAAAAATATCACGTGGGACACCGCCCGCCACAGGATGGGAGTGGTGGGGCCCAGAAAGAGAAGATCCGGGCCGTCCATCGCGCTTCTTCTTCCCCGCCACAAACCCCCTACGATTGCTTGCTGGTTACTTCTTCCACAGCCATGGCGGCGCTCTCGGAGAGTAGTATCTCAGTCGAAGAGATGGGAAGAGCGTGCGAGCTCTGAACCAGAGAGGGCAACTAAGAACCATGGCGATGGCTCAGATCATGCCATCGCGCCCGGCGGCGATCGGCGCCGGCATCGCGCAATCTCGGCCGTCGATCTCGAGCTTCTCCGGATGCCTCCAATGGCGGTCTCCCCGGCGGAAGAAGCTCAATCTGCGGTGCTCCTCCTCAGACTTCTCCTCCTCGTCGGACTCGGTGGAGCTCCCGCTGTTTCCCCTTCCTCTGGTGCTCTTCCCCGGCGCGATCCTCCCTCTCCAGATCTTCGAGTTCCGCTACCGGATGATGATGCACACGCTGCTCGACACCGATCTCCGCTTCGGCGTGGTCTTCTCCGACGCCGGCTCCGTCGCCGGGGTCGGCTGCGTCGCGGAAGTGGTTAAGCACGAGCGGCTCGTCGACGACCGCTTCTTCCTCATCTGCAAGGGGCAGGAGCGGTTCCGGATAACGAACCTGTCCCGCACGAAGCCCTACCTGGTGGCGGAGGTGGCGTGGCTGGAGGACCGGCCGCCGCCGCCGGGCGCGGGCGAGGACGACGACGTGGAGGCGCTGGCGGCGGAGGTGGAGCAGAACATGAAGGACGTGATAAGGATCTCGAATCGGCTGAACGGGAAGGCGGACAAGGAAGGGGCGGATTTGCGAAGAGGGTTGTTTCCCACGCCCTTCTCGTTCTTCGTGGGTAGCACATTCGAAGGGGCGCCGAGAGAGCAGCAGGCGCTGCTCGAGCTCGAGGACACCGGAGCTCGGCTGAGGAGGGAGCGCGACACGCTGAGGAACACGCTCAATTATCTCACGGCCGCGTCCGCCGTGAAGGACGCCTTCCCCTCCTCGCCTTCTTCTCCCCCCGCATCTTGATCGAGTATAGGTTTGATCCTTGACCTCTTCCTCGAACGGGAAGATGATGATGATGATGATGATGATGATGATGATGAAGTTGAAGTTACCTGATTGATGGGCACGTATATGGTGTGTGAAGGTTTTATGAGGCTGGCGACCCTGCTGTTGATGAATAACAGGGTTTTGTTTTTTAATTTTAAATGAGGATCGTCTTTCATGGTTTTTCAGTGGGTTGGAGGAGGAGGAAGAAGACGAAGATGATAAAGTGTAATTTACCTGATTAATGGGCACGTATATGATGTGTGACGTTTTTAAGAGGCTGGTAGCCCTGCTGTTGATGAATAACAGGGTCTGGTTTTTTCAATTTGAATGCGGATTATGATCTTTCAAGGTTTTTTATTCGGTAGAAGGATGAGGAGGAAGACGAACATGATGAAATTGAAGTTAGCTGATTGATGGGCACGTATATGATGTGTGAAGTTTCTAAGAGGCTGGTAGCCCTGCTGTTGATGAATAACAGGGTTTTGGGTTTTTAATTTGAATGAGGATTATGATCTTTCTAGTTTTTCGTTGGGTAGGAGGAAGAAGACGAAGATGATGAAATTGAATTTGCCTGATTGATGGGCACGTATACGATGTGTGAAGTTTATATGCGGCTGGGAGCCCTGCTGTTGATGAATAACAGGGTGTTGTTTTTTTTAATTTGAATGAGGATTATGATCCTTCGAGTTTTTTCATTGGGTACGAGGAAGAAGACGAAGACGGTGAAGTTGAAGTTAGCTGATTAATGGACACGTATATGCTGTTTTGAGACTGGCAACCCTGCTGTTAATAAATTACAGAGTTTTGTTTTTTTAATTGAAATGAGAATGATCTTTCAAGGTTTTTGAGTGGGTAGGAGGAAGAAGACGAAGATGATGATGTTGGTTTAGAAGACGATGAAGTTGAAGCGAGCTGATTCATGGACACATATATTCTGTGAGAAGTTTTTGAGACTGGCAACCCTGGTGTTAATAAATAACAGAGTTTTGTTTTTTTAATTGAAATGAGGATGATCTTTCTTGGTTCAATGGTAGAAGGAAGAGAAAGAAGATGAAGATGATGATGAGGTTAGTTTATCAGTTGATGAATTACTGGGCTTTGTTTCGAAGGATCAGAGGTTTCTTCTTCGTTTCTTCTTCTTCGTTTCTCAATTTTTTTTGGCACAGAAAAATTGATGACATTTGTTTGCCAAGATCGGATATTTATTTGTGGTTTCCTTTTACCATGATGATCTTCCGTGTTTTAATGGGCAAGGGAATAATAGAAGGAAGAGGATGACGGTGAAGAAGTTAGCTAATTAATGGGTGTCTAGAAGTTGTGTAAATTTAACAGGGTTTTGTTTGCAAGGATTGGAGTTTTTTTTTCTGTATGAATGATCTTTTAATACTTAAAAGGTTTTTTTAGGCTTCTGTCCTCTTTATACCTTGGTTTTGGAGGTTATAGATTTTTCAACCATGTAGAAATTACAGTGAAGAGACGGAGTACATCAAATCTTGGACTCAACCTGATCAGAGTGAAGGATTAGAAAACTAAGACGGCTATTGTTATGCTTCTTTAGTCTCTTTTAATATTTATATATGTTAGAGATACAAATGATGTAACATCGCCGTAAATTATGATATTTATTCATTTTCAAGGTTTCGTGATGATTCCCTCCACTAGCGTAATTATATATTTATTACCTTATGGGCAGGTAATGCTCAAATTTTAGGTGATGTGGGTTTTATTTGCCCCTGCGAATTCTTTTTTCCTACTTGACCCCTAATTACTTGTGGACGTTTTCTACGATTGGTTCGAGTATTGACGATAACCTCATTACCACATATAATTAAAATATTTTCTCTAAAGATTAACATCACAACCTTGGCACTGCAAGTTGCTTTTTATTGAGGTCAGAGTATTGGTGACGACCTCCTCATCACATGATATGAAAATATCTTCCACATGAGATTAATGTCACAATCTTGGCACACATAACCAAACATAAAAAACCTGCAACTTGAAACCCTAGATGTATCAGTTGCTGTTGAGGGAGATCCAACCACTTGGCAAGCCATCCCACCAATGCCACCACCTGAAATGGCCCATCAAGTTGCTGCACAAGCCCGTTGTGTTGACTGCTTTGTTGTACATCACCGGCTGGCTATCCCTGCACTCACTTGGAGCACGGGACACCATGACGCATATAAATTGTGCCACGAAAACCAGTGATATTGTTGAGTTATTTGGAGAAAAATTTTGTTGATTATCTTGTTCTACCCAAGAAAATCATATAATCTTTTGATGGACAGTAAATTCTTAGCAATATTAGTCACATGCAAAACATTTTTTACTCATAACAATCAGAGGCAAATTAATGTGATGAGCCATGTGAAATGACTTTCAGACCTCTACCATTATCAAGATGAAACAAATGAATTCCTTGGTGTTTGGGTGGAAACTTTTATGACACATTAATCAATAGTAATATGAAGTGTGGCACCGCTAGTAGGATATCAAGACCCAGCTATGGAAGGATCAGAGGCATTCATATGATGAGCTTAAAGAGTTGGCCAAGACAGCTGTAGCTGATAATTCTCTTGTCTGTTCTGATTTCTAGATTTTCAATGGAAGTCTTGAAATATCTTTCTTGGCAGTCTTTAGCCTTATGGCCTCAAATATTTCATCTTGGTTGGAATCTAGAAACATGACATATTGGTTGTCCTTGTTTCCTCACCTACCATCCTATAATATTATTGAAGTTTCCTATGTTTTGGTTTTGATCATTATTTTTTGCTCGGCACGGGTCATGGACCGTCGCGGGTCGCACTGGTGTTGTAAGCCCGGACAAATCGTTCGCCCGGGGAGATGGTGTAAGTGGCGACTGGGGGGTGCTGAGCGCACCCACGACGTGCCCTTCGGGGCAATACGCGCTCTAGGCGACGCCCGACGGGCTCCCCATCTGACCCATCTTGAAACACGGACCGAGGATTCTGACGTGCGTGCAAGTTGACGAGCACGGAAACCCTGTAGGCTCAAGGAAACTGACAGCCGGGATCCCTGATCTTCGGAGAAGGGGTGCACCGCCGGCCGACCCTAATCTTATGAGAAGGGATTGAGTGGCGCACAGACCTCAGAACCCGAAAGATGGTGAACTATGCCTGACCGGGGTGAAGCCAGAGGAAACTCTGGTGGAGGCCCACAATGATACTAACGTGCAAATCGTTCGTCTGACTTGGTGTTGGGGCCCTAACTAGGCGGCATTCCCTGCCTAGAGGCCTTCGTGCTTGTTAGGAGGATGTGTTCGCGTTGGACTCACGATCTGTAATGACTGAGTTTTATTTAGTGCTACAACGCACTTAGGGTATTGACTCTCTACCTGATCTTTCAAGACATCGCCCCCGTATTGGTGATACAGTGCCGATGGTGCACGTGCGCATTCGCGCTTAGGCAAGACAGATCAAATGAGGTCCACGCGTGTTGGGCGCATGTGCATGGGTGCCAATGCCAAGTGCCGCGCACGGGCGACTATGCTTCGTGCGAGCGCCAAGCGCCGCACACGGGCGTGGGACGCGCAGGTCGGGCGGCAATGCAGCGGGGCAGCGCGCGGAGTTGTGCGAACAGCCGTGCAGTGGCCGCGCAGGCCTGGCGCACGTCGCGTGTGCAGGGTGCGGGGTGGGAGACATCCCGCCAGGAGATTAAGACTATTGACACTCAGTGGGCGCCAAGACAACTTGGGGGCGCGTGGCATCCCTGTGAGTAGTCACATGCCCAACTTGGGGAGCCGAGCACAACAACGTGTGAGCGGACCGAGCGAAAGGTGTCAACGCGAGTGCTGTGGCATTTGTGATCGCCTAGAGGCTAGGGTGGCATGTGCGATCGTCAGGCCCACGGACGCACGGCGCCTGGCCCGTGGGCACGCGTGTAGCGGCGGTGCTAATGGGTATGCGTGCAGGGTTGCTGGCCTGGATAGATCTTTTCTTTCAAAGGAAAGTTCTCGAGTCATTTACTCATTCAATCTTCTTCGATCTTTGAACCCATCAACCTGATTTTCGAGATCACCCTTCGGAGTCTAGACTTGGAACCCCATGTACAAGAAAAGACCTACCTGAATTGATAACTATAATTATATAGCCACAAATATGGTCGTGCCTATGAGGATGTAATCCTCTACCAAAAGTTGCAACATTTTCAGTCTATGACCTGCCTAGTAGAGCCCCACTACCAACAAATTGCAACCAAAAGTTTTCTTCAATGTTAAATCTTATTTATTTCCCTAAAAATCCTCCAAAGAACACATTTATTGTTAAAAATGATCTAAAAATAAACAAATATGCATTTCATTTATTTAAAAATAGTTTTGACTAGTTTTCATTTATTTCATTGATTTTCCTATTTAGAAAATACTTAAAATTCAAAAGATATAAATCACCTAAAATAATGATTTTAAAACATATTTGAAATGCAATTAACTCTCTCATTACCTGCTCATGATGAAGATGAAGATAAAGAAGAACCGGCCACGCAAGCTGATGAGTTGAAGAATATCAAAAGGCCATCGCCATCATCTATTGCCACAGTCGAAGAGTATATTATCATGAGGGGGGTGTACATAAGACACAGTTCTCTCATGATTGACGACAAAGATATTCCGCGGTCGAGATATCGCGTGACGCAGTTAAGAAGGAGATGGGAGAGAAAATAATAATAAAGGAAAAACTTGCTGTCTGATCCAGAATGACATCCGTCCGCTGGATCTATCTGATCTGATCTGACATTCCATTGATGCCCGAGCGGCGCGTTATTTCCTACTCCCAGTTCCTGTGCCACCTGCAACACGTGTCCAAGAGAGAGAAAGTGTTAAGCAAATAGAAAAAAATAGAAGTGTAATTTTTCATCATGCACAATGTATAAATATTCTCTTCTTATCTCCCTCTACCTCATTCTGGATGTGCAATAGCAATGGCTGACCAGTAGGAAGGCTATCCAGAATTATAACCCGCAATATCGTCCAACAATCCTATTTCTAGACGCGAAAGAGAAAGATATCTTTATATAAATATTATCTTCTATGCAAAATATTTTTATTTATATATTTTGGACAATTAAGAGAGAAAGGGAGACAGAGAGTGTGTGTGTATCAGTGCACGTGAGAGAGAGACATAGAGGGACGGAGAGAGAGTGTATGAGAGAGAAAGAGAATGTGATATATATATATATATAAGGAGAGGGAGAGAGAGAGAGAGAGAAACGGGAGAGCGAGTGTGATGGCGAGGACGCCAACACATCACCATCGGACGCGTCGCCACGGTCGTGTGGGAGAGAGAGAGAGAGAAGGAAAGACAGAGAAGGGAAGGGAGAGTGAGGAGAGGGTGTGTATGTAAGAGAGAGAGAGAGAGAAGGAAAGACAGAGAAGGGAAGGGAGAGTGAGGAGAGGGTGTGTGTGTAAGAGAGAGAGAGAGAGAGAGAGAGAGAGAGAGAGAGAGAGAGAGAGAGAGAGAGAGAGAGAGAGAGAGAGAGAGAGAGAGAGAGAGAGAGAGAGAGAGAGAGAGAGGAGCTGGAGTGTGTGTAAGAGAAGGGGAGGGGGAGAGAGAAAATGGGAGAGCGAGTGGGTGTGTGTGAGAGAGAGAGGGAGAGAGAGAAGGAAAGAAAGAGAGAGGAAGAGAAAGGGAGTGTGTGTGTAAGAGAAAGAGGGCCCCCTAAAAACTTGACGAGATTCTTGTAGCATAGGACTGGTGGATGCATTGAGCCATATCCGACGGCGTCGACATCATCTACCTCTCGCTGGGCACCGACGCGGAGCTGACCCTGACCGATGCGCTGGCCGACGAATCGTTCCACGCGCTCCAATCCGGCATCCTGACCGCCGCTGCGGCCGGCAACCAGGGCCCCTTCCACCGCTCTCTGATGAACTACTCTCCTTGGATGTTGACCTCGCAATTTCGCTCTTTTTCTCATTCTCTCTATTTCTCTCAACTCTCTCTCTCTCTCTTTATTTCTCTCAATTTCTCTCTCTCTCTCACACTCTCTATTTCTCTCTCTCACTCTCTCTCTATTTCTCTCTCTCTCACTCTCTCTCTATTTCTCTCTCTCTCAGTCTCTCTCTATCTCTCTCTCACTCTCTCTCTATTTCTCTCTCCCTCACTCTCTCTATCACTCTCTCTCTCTCTCTCCCTCTCTCTATTTCTCTCTCTCTCTCTCTCTCTATCTCTCTCTCTCTTCTTCTAGGCAATTGCATTTCTCCCCGTGAAAAGGAATTTTCCCTTCTCTTTCGGAGCCCAGTGAATTTCAATTTCTCTCTCTCTCTCTCTCTCTCTTACTCTTCTTCTCTCTTACTCTCTTTTTTTATTTGCATGTAATTTAGGGAATTGAATTACAGATTGAGGTAAGAAAAATAATTGACAATGAAATCACAAAGGTTATGAAAATATATTTTCAGCGAATTCAAAATTGCACCAATATGGCTCGAATCGAAACAGAAATCAAGCACTGGAATTTAGGAAAATAATTTGGGAGGGAGGAGAGAGAAAATTGAAAAAATGTAATATAATTTCTATTCTAAAACAATAATTAAAGCCTAATTAAGCATGTATTTGATAGATCAATGAAGAGCAAACCTTGAAAGGGTGAAAATTTGATACCACTAGTGGCAGATCAACAGGTTTCATAATGATTCCCCCCTCAAATTGCATTTAAGCTTGCCTCAAATTCCTATCAAGTTCCACACAGACACCACTTTATCTCCATGTCTGTTGGAGGTTTTTTGTGCTATAGCTGGTGAGAAAGCGTCAGCAATCTTCAAGTTGCACATGACCCATTTATTTTCAGCCCATTATGCCATGTTGTAAAATGTGGCCCATTAGCATGGGCAGAAATACCTCATTTAGGACATTTTATGCCTCTTCCAAGGTGATGTTGCTGTGGTCAGGTGGCAGTTGCTATGGGAGACGGCGGGTGAAGCTAACCACCAGATGAAGGTGCCAGAAGGTCCAAGGACCCAGGTGAAGCTCTAGAGGGCCCATGAGCCCATCCTACTGCTTGTAGAGCTGGAGGAGCTTGTGGATGGAATTGCATTATTTAATTTATTATAGAAAATTCTTGTCTATCTCATTGGGTATGAACTGTATACTTATTTCTTTAAATGATTGTTAAACCTTCAAAATTATATATCCTCATAAGTGTGATCACCAAGTAGAATTGCATTCTTTAATTTATTATAGAAAAGTCTTCTCTATCTTATTGGGTATGAACTGTAAATTTATTGATGGAGAACGAGACCCTTCCCCACATCAAAGATGACACCAAAGACCCCGCCGTTGTAGGCGACACCCGCTGGCTGGAACCCGCCAGATTGGCCCGCTAAGGCAAAGGCGAAAGGTATCTAGATAGATTTGATTTTCTCGGGCCATTATCCTTGCAAAGGCCCTTTTCGTTTTGTCTTTCCCCCTTCAAACCCTCTTCCTTTTCTTCCCTTTGTTTTGTTTTGAGAACACTGTATTAGTGGTCTTAAGAGGGGGCCCCTTTCCTAATGGGTTCCCCCTCTTTTGGTCCCTCCTTAGGGCCCATCACCCTCCCTACATAAGGGAAGGAGAGGGCACCCTAAGAAGAAAAGTATTTTTGAATTTTTGGAAAAGAAAGGATCCCCTCTTGTCCTCTTGTGAGAGGAAGAAGAAAGAAAGACACAAAAAAAGGAGAAAAAGGAGAGCAAGAGAGAGAAGGGCGGAACGGGAACGGGAACGAGGCCGACAGCCGTTGCCCATCCCCCATTCCGCCGAATCCCATTCCATCGGGGCCGCGTTCCGCCGGAGCCCCGTTCCGTCGGTGCTCCGCCGACAGAACCCTAGGTGGCCACCGCTCCGCCGCCGGGGACTCTGAGGTCGTTGCTCGGTCTCTCGAGGCCGCTTCCCCGCGTCCCTGAAAGAGCCGCCCCGTCGCATGGGGACGCCGTTTTAGGCCGCCCAAGGTCATGGACTCCACCATCGGAGCCCAGGGCCGCAAGTCCGGCCGCTACCCCGGTGTCGGACCTCCGCTGGCCCCACTGCTGTGCTCCGCGCACCCACTGTGCTCCGGGCACCTGCTCTCGGCCGCTGCACAGGCCGCCGCACGAGCTGCTACCCTCGGCCGCCGCACGCATCGCCGCACGAGCCGCCGCCCTCGGCCCCCGGACGTCGCTGCCCTCAGCCGCCGCACGCCGCTGCCCTCGACCGCCACAGCCGCGGCCTCAGCTGCCGCCGCCGCCGCCCTCGGCCGTCGCACCTCGCTGCCCTTGGCCTCGGCCTCGCATGCTGGCGTCGGCCATCACACGTTATTGCCCTCGGCGCCGCGACGCCGCTGCCCTCGACCGCCGCACGCCGCTGCCCTCGACCGCCGCACGCCCCTGCCCTCGGCCGCCGCATGCCACTGCCCTCGGCCGCTTCACGCTGCTGCCTCAGCCCCCGCACTCCGGCACCCTCGGTTGTCGCAAGCCACTGCCC
The DNA here is from genome assembly GCF_029677425.1 of Wolffia australiana. Classification (NCBI taxonomy): domain Eukaryota; kingdom Viridiplantae; phylum Streptophyta; class Magnoliopsida; order Alismatales; family Araceae; genus Wolffia; species Wolffia australiana. The sequence goes on from NC_135838.1 coordinate 9,574,807, forward strand.
TCGGCCGCCGCACGCGCCACCGTTGGCCCCACGCCGCCCCGTGAGCTGCTACCCTGAGGGTCGCCCGCGCTCCGTGCCTCTCCCCGGCTGATTCAGCTCTTGCACCACCACTCTTGAGTCATGCCACGCCGCCAGTCGAGTGATGCAGTGCCGCCACCGGCACAACTCCACCGACCCTGCCAGCTGGTATCTCTGCATCGACGGGTGTATGACTCCGGGACAACGTCGCCAAAAGGTACCTCGCTCTTCTAGCCCGCCCATCAATTATCCGTTGTCGTATACTTCTTCTATTTGCACTCCACCGTGCTCGGGTTAGAGTAGGCGAGAGTATACACATACATGAGAACGTCCATCGAGCGTCTATCCTAGGTACGGGCTGAGCCCATCTGCTACGTGAGTGCACCAATGGATTTAATCCGTTCGGCGCCGTAGATTCCTTCGTCGCTTTGACAAGGGTCAGGAGGTCACCGTCACAGCCATTGGTCACCTGCCTCGGAGTACAGAGCCCGGCGAACCCCACAAGTCAGGGCATGCACATACCGTCACCTAGGCTTGCATCATATCACATAGTTGCATCTCGATAGGTCCACATAGACGGATGACGTCTATGACAACGTCCGTGCTAGCGCCCGGTACTAGAGCCTGACCTCGGTACCGACTAGACGACACCGTCGTCGTCCTGAATCACTTATTTCTTCAAAATGATTAAAAAGGTTTTACTCTTGTTGTTGGTTGTGTACCCCGAGGTTTCTCTCTCTCCTTCCTATATCTTTCTTTTTCTTTTCTCATTTTCTATTTATCTGTCTCTCGCCTGAATTTCTGTCTTTCTTCTCTCTTTCTATATTTATCTATCTCTCCCCTGACTTTCTGTCTCTCTTTCTTTTCTATATATTTATCTCGCTCTATCAATGTCTCCTCCTGACTTTTTTGTTTCGCTCCTCCTACTGACACCAGCGGGTCAGCGGGAAGATTCTGATATATAAAAAAGGGGGAATTCTGACCTTGTCGACCTCCCCTCCCCTGCCTCGCCACATCCTACGCCGTCACCTCCGACCGTGTCCCTGCGGGATAACGGTGGGTACGACCACCCTTCCCTCCCCTCTTGGTGCATTTTGGGCTCATCGGTGTGGTCTCTTGGTCACGATGTTGATCGAGAGTCAACTGCTTGATACTCCCGTGGATCACCCCCGTGTCTAGCCCGTGATCCTGATGTGGATCGGCATTCTGACGGAGGAGACCTCTTCGTGGACTCTCTCTCCGCTAGGTGTTCGGCCATAGTTCCCGGGGCCGACACACAGTCTAGGCGATTGACAATTGCACAAGGAGCCGCTACTCACGGATGTTGTTCCCCATGCCAAGTGAGATCGATCGATCGTACACGCCCGACAGCCATCACATTATCGAAGGGGAATTCTGCCTCGATGGCGAAACCGCCTGTTTCCGCCGCTCGCCATAGTTGCCATCTTTGTCGATAATGCGCTACCCCTAGGTTACGCCAACCAAGATCACAGGCTGGCTGGAGCCGTGATCGCTGCCTTGTTCATCTCCTCTCTCCTCTGACCTTTGTCACGCTCCAACATCATCTTGCTCGTCGAGCTGCTGCCGCTCTCTGGTGTCTCTCCGCTCCACCCACTCCGAATCACCGCCGATGTTGACAAAATTCTGCACTGCGAGCCACGTTGACGAGGTACGCTATCCTCTCTCGACGCTCGTTTAATTACCGTTTGGATTATATTTTCATCTCAACTTCTCTGCGCTCAAGCTAGGTAGGTGAGAGAGACAAATTGAAAGTAAACTACAACTCTGTGAGTGTCTTACCGGTACGGACGAGTACATCCGTTACGTAAGAGCGTACGGATAGAATCCGTTTGGCTGTAGACGCCTTCGTCGCTCTGACAAGGTTCAAGAGGCCATAGTCGCCGTCACCCGGCGACCCCCATCCTAGCTTGGAGCTCGGCGCCTCCCTCGAGTCATAGCCTGCACGTAGGACACGTAGGGCACTCATCTTTGCATCGTAGTTACATCAAGCCGTTAGGGTTTATTCGTCAGACGACAGCACCATCGACGTTCGATACCATCATCGCTTATCGGTACCGAGCCATCATACTTGGTGCCGACCAGACGACATCCCTGATGATGTCCGACATCAACGGTCCCATTGTACATGCTCACCTTTAATGAAACGTGGCACTAACATTTCACCGGCAATGACGAAGCGCCAATCTATGACACGTCATAGGGAGTCGGATGAGGTATGGCTGCCAATCCTAGTTGGGCAACCATCATGCCAGGGATGGGGTTGATACAACGTCCACTATCCACTATCAACTTATACACCTTGTGGTTGATCTTGACATAGTTGTAGAAGATTGAAGACTGGAGAGCCGTATCAGTCATCGGGTCTGTCCTCTATGGGACAGGCACAAGTTTAACCAGCGATGTCTCTTGGTGTGGGACTAGCGTCCCACTAGTGCTGGGGTGGTCAACCGCTATGCTGACGAGTCATCAGCCAGTAAGGCGTGGAGCGGGCGCTTGAGTCACACGAGTGTTAATAATCTGAATGTACCCAACTCGTGTGTCAGGTGATTCATACTCGTTGGCCAACTCATCGTCTAATGGTAGTCGTTGTTTTGTAGCAGCTCCATCTCTCTTATCTGGTCCTGCTTGGCTTCTCCCGTATGAATCACGAGGGCCTAAGACAGACACTAACTAGCTCGGTGTCGTTTCCCTTGGCACTTGAAGCATGTGATATGTGCTTGGTTCACAGTCATGATGTGGGCCATGGTATTAATGATGGCATGAGCGAGTGGGGCAGAGCCCACTGAAGTGGATGAGGAGTTCCCTTACCCTTTGGCGATCTGCGAGGTCTGTGCAGTCACAAACGGCGTGGTTTGAGCAGGTTAGCTCGGAAGGCAGATGGGGTAGTGTGAGCGATGGCCTCCTCGCTTGGATGCTCCATGTGCTCCACTATGTGGTAGGCTTTGTCGACCTCCGTGGAGTTGCACCTAAGCACCTCGCTATGAAGGGTTGGTCTTAGACCGTGGGCAAACAAGCCGATGACAATCCATGGGACCTTTACAAATTGGCACCGCATCCGGCACTCGTCGAAGGCCTCAATGTAATCCATTACGGACTGTCAACCTTGTTGAAGGTCAAGCCACCTGAGGAATAACGTGATCTGGTACTACCGTGGCACGTACTTTCTCCTCAGCTTCTGTGCCATATCGGTCCATGATCTGGTGGGTCATCCTCGTCGCTCTACAGCAACTCGCTCGTTCTCCCATAAAATCTTGGCTTGTCTGCCAAGTCTCGTCTCTGCATATTTGATGCACAAGTCATCATCCATGCAATACCATCAGCAATGGGAGTTCATGTTTGACTCTGAGTCGATGAATACCTTCCGCTTCCTCAACCCTTCAAAGATGACGATGTTGGCTTGTATACTCTAATGGATCCTGGCGTGATGTTTCTCTCGTCGGTGCTCATAATCAACCAGGTAGTGCTCGGGCACTTGGTAGCCTCCATAACAAGGGCCGGTGTGTCATCGAGATTGACCATAGCGGTCCTGGTCATCCCATTGTCGGGATTGACCATCGTACATGGCACATATGTCTAGTATCGTGCATGGTGGGTAGCAAGGAACCTCGTCGAGTTCATCATACCATCAGTCAAAAGGCCCAACATAGTTGTCTCCGTAGGCCAGTAGGTCGACCTCGTACCCACGATCATAGTCGTCTCGTGGGTATCATTATCCTGGAAATGGATATCGTGTGGGTCGCGTGCGGGATATCATTCGAGGCCTCGATCTCTATGCTCCTCGTCATGCCATCCGTTGTGGTCCAGGTTTTTGTCATCGCCATAAGGGCTCCTCAAATGCTCTAGGTGTAACGCGACTTGAGGTTGACGTAGGACGACTAGGAAATGGATGACTGGAGGGACGGGGAAATGATAAGAACGGGTGCAAGGCAGTGAATGGACTGGGTTCGAGAGGGATAAAACAGACCACAGAAATCACACGATCGAATTTCGGAACTTAAAAACCGATGAAAGCTGGTGGTGCAGCTCCGATCCTCGTCGACGGCGGGAGTACAGTCTTCACCCACCGCGATGATGCCGAAGCACCAAAATCAATATCCGAATTCACGTCACGAGAGAACTCACGAAATAGAGAGAATTTGAGAATTCAAAACCAAATCAAATCTGATGGCGGTGGAGAAGTCACGCAGAATACTGGACGAGGAACACTTCGACACCAAAGAGTTCAGGTGTACCTCGGCACCGTAGTGCGTGAAGAGGCTGCGGGGAATTCTGGTCATGAGAAGACTGGATGGATCTGGGCGTTGAGCGGCCCACTGGATGAAGGAGTCTAGGCGTTCCAAGCGTTGAACGTCCCTGGTATTGAGTTGATGTCATGGTCACAGATTCAGGTGTAGGCAGAGAGCGCGAAGGGCGTGCAGCGTACCCGGAGTGCACAGAGCGTGTGCGGCTCAAAGCGTCGGACGGCGTTGACGACGACCGATGTCAGGGGACAAGCGTGCGCCAGGACGATCCTGGGCGGTTCTTGCGGGGGGGCCTGGGCGGCCTTTGGGGAGCCCAAAGTGGGCGGCCTGGGGGCAGACCAGGGCGACCCTGGATGGGGAGGCTTGGGGCTGCCCTGTTGGGGCGGCCTGGGGCTGGCCCTGGGCGGCCCTGGTAGGTGCGGTCTGGGCGGCCTAGGGCTGCCCTGTTGGGGCGACCAAGGGCTGACCTTGGGCGGCCTTGGCAGGGGCAGCCTGGGACGGCCAGGGGCTGCCCTGTTGGGGCGGCCTAGGGCTGGTCTTGGGCGGCCCTGGCAGGGGCGGCCTGGGACGGCCTGGGGCTACCAGGTTGGGGTGGCCTAGGGTTGGCCTAGGGTTGGCCTTGGGCGGCCCTGGCAGGAGCAGCTTGGGACGGCCTGGGGCTGCCCTGTTGGGGTGGTCTAGGGCTGGCCTTGGGCGGCCCTGGCAGGGGTGGCCTGGGACGGTCTGGGGCTGCCCTGTTGGGGCGGCCAAGGGCTGGCCTTGGGCGGCCTTGGCAGGAGCGGCCTGGGAGGGCGGTAGAGAGAGAGTGTGGGAGAGTGAGAGAGAGAGAGAGAGAGGGAGAGTGAGAGAGAGAAAGAGGAAGGACGAGGGGTGGAAGGCCGACAACGCGAGGCGGCAGCGGCAGTGGCGGCCGTGCTAGGGCTGGAGAGATAGGGAGGCTTGGGCAGTCCTCCAAGAAGAGTTAAACAAAACTCAATTCTTGAAATATGACTGCCTAACTGTTTCTTGAAACAATGGCCTATACATATAGGCCTTGGAGGAAAGAGAAAATACAACTTAAAGACGAGAAATTAAAGACGAGACGTGCTTCATGTCACGCCAAGGGGCAGTTTTTGATCTGCCGTTGGCGACGTGTCATGATGCGCGAAGGAATGTGCGAGTGTGGAGACGTGCATAGCGGAGACGGTTGTGGCATGCCCGTAGTGGGAGTGATGATGTCGGTTGACTGTGGCGGCGTATCCGTGGTGGAGATGTTGACTTCGGTTGACTGTGGCGACGCGTCCGATGGTGGTGTGTTGGCATCCTCGCCATCAGAGGCAGGTCGCGAGATCACTATGGAGCCACACACACGATGCGACAATAGGTACCAGAGGTACCACAAGGTGTGCAGCAACTGCTCCATGCGTTCGGTGACGGTTGGCAAGTTGCAGCGATACGTTCCTCACACTTTGCACGAGTCCTCCCGGGGTTAGTGCTAATGGTGCGGTCTTCCTTGGCCGCATCCAACTACTTGCCCACGTGTAAAGGGAACCTAGGGACTCGTCTCATGTGGGTGACGACTCGTCATCACTCTATCCTTGTTGTCACTAGGATACATGGTACCTAGTGAAGTCGAGGAGCTACCGTGGGACCGTGCACGTCCACAGTAGGCGTGAGTGTGTCTGCATGGACCGGACGATCCGGCGGCACCCCTGTCGACGGTGCAGTCTGTTTGGGCTCCGAAGTAGGTGGTGAGGCACCACCTTTGGGTGTAGGAGGACGGTGGTCCAAGAGGCGTGTAGGGCTGCCTCTCTCGATCGGTGATGAATCGGCTCGTCATGGGGAGGTTGAACCTCCTTGTTGCGTCCTTGTGCTCGATCATGTCTCGATTTCCATGGCTAGTTCCTTGGGGTATCTAGATGGGTTTTCAAAAATGATAAAATTTAGTTGATGACAATGCAAGTACGAAGACATGTTGTGGGCAACCACAGTCTACTCTGATACCAAGATGATGTCCAACATTGTTAGTGATGTCGTTCAGAGTCATAGTTTTTTATATTTGAAGTCTCACCTAAACTATCCCGAACGCGGTGGAAAATATACTGAAAGATATAATTTAACTGACCAACAAGGGGAACAACGTACCTTGTTGGTGGCAGCATTCGTCGTCAGCGTCTTCGTCAGTTCACAAGATGACATGGGTAGTCGGCACAGAGCAATGGGCGCACGTGCATGGTAGCAACAGGTAGTGTGTGCACTCGGTGGCAACCATGGGCGCGACCCAGACAGCCCAATGGGTGAAGTAGTGAGTAGCCACCCAGACAGTGTGCGCTTTTTGGGGTGGGTGCGTGGACAGCTCAACCGCCAGACGAGCGGTGCTCTTGCCATGAAGCACAAGGTGGTTGTTACTTGAGGGGTGGAGAAGAACTGGTGATGTTGGGGTAGTTCCCTAAGGGTGGTGTGGATACATGGCGCGAGTTCTGTTGTCAGCGTTGACTGCCCTAGGCGGTATGTTGTGCAATGGTCCACGTGCACGATGGAAGCGGATGTTAGTGAACACTCCAGTTCACGACGGTGACACTAGGCAATGCTCGAGCAACCACTGGTGGGTGGGCGAGAGTTGTCCGCGCAAGAAGAAGACCATGCGCATGGCCTTGGCACAGTCTTGGCGCCAGACACTAAACCGCGGGAGACCGTATGCAGGTTGTCTGGGCCAACTAGACTCTATGCACGTGTGGCATCAGTGCAACTCTGGTGATGGTCGCACAACCGCATGATACTGCGAGAGTGGTGTATGAGCCGACTGGAACCTGTGCATGTGTGATGACGACACAAATCTGGCAACAATCACGTGCGCTGTTGCACCATCTGAACAGGAGATAGTGGCATGTGCGTCACGGTAACGGTGGACCGGCCTTGAGGAGGTTAGGTCAATGGGCCTACAATGACGCTGGTCTGGCAGGGGGCAGTGACGTCACCTTCCTTCTTCTATTCTCTCTTCCCTCTTCCTTCTCCTTCCTCTTCTTCTTTCTTCTTCTCAGTGAGACCAAGTAAACAAAAAACTCTTTCAAAATATTACCTGATCTAAGATTTAGGGCTCCATCATGCCCCTTTTTATAGGGGACTTACCAGCCATCTTGTCGAATAGATCTTGCACTCGAGGAATTGGAAAATTCTATTGAAGTGTAATTTTGTTAATGGCCCTTGAATCAGAACACGTGAGGCAAGTTCCATCTTTCTTGACGCAAGTAGGGCCGGCATGGCGCAAGCGCTGAGACTTATTCAGCTAAAACCCTTTGATGGGAGTTCCTCAACCTGCCGGTATAATTATTCATACTTCATGGGATTCACAAGGTAATGTGGGAGATTTGGTAGGGATGCTCCCAGAACTAAGTTGATGGCATGTTATATATCACGAATTGGGCAGCTCTGCTGGAAAAACTTCAGCAAATTGAGACATGAGCTGAATTATCTTGGGTGCCTCAGAATCTTGCTTCGGTTCTTTTGTAGGAATGGCTAAGGTAAGTGCAAAACAAACGGGTATGGTGTCCTGGCTTTGCTCTAGTTCTCGTCTAAAAATACAGTTGTTAATGACTATCAAATTCCGTGGTGGTTGTGTACCATCCGGGGCGGGCAATGATGGTGAAATCATTTTCCGTGCGGATGGATACCAGATTAGTCGACGGCCACCATAAATGAACAAGCAAGTGTTGGCTCGTCCTCCTAACTGAACATCATGATCAAATAACCATGGCCGTCCTAAGATAATGCTTCCAATCTTCATTGGTAGAACATCACATAGCACATTCTCATCATAGGTACTATTTTTTAGGGGAACATGACATTGACACTTCACTGGTAAGGTAGAAGCATCCATCCATAATACGTTATATGGTGTTGGATGCGGCATGAGGGTGAGGCCTAGTTTGGCCGACATATCTTTGTATACTGAATTAATGCAGCTTCCACTATCTACTATCAGTTTATAAGTACACCCGCCAATCTTGGCGTACAACTAAAATATAGATGTGTGCTGTGATAGATCAGTGGTCATTGGCATCATTGGTGTCGACGGGTGTGATAAGATGACTGCTGGTGTAGGGTTTGACTGTCAAAAGTTAACTTTGAGTATCGGACGTGTGATAACATGCATTTTTAGTGCCTTATATTATTATATTTATGCGGCTTTATGCATTAAATTACTCATATTTGCATGTTATTAAGCTTAAAATGATTAAATCTATTTTTAGAACAAATTTCTGAATTTTCTATATTTTAGGGTTTTTCTAATAGTATATTCTAAAAGAATATAATTTTTTGAGAAAGAATATGATTTTTATGGAAGTTTTGGATATTAAATTTGGAAAGATATGATTTTTCTGATTCAAAAAATATATTTATACGTATTTTTTGGGCTTTTATTTGATATAATATGAAATTTTTTAAGTATTTTGTTTTTTTTATGGCATAGTGTGACGTGGCGTGCGGATGCGCCGCCACATCAGCATTGAGAAAGAGATTTTTTCTTTGTTTTTTGTCCTTTTGACATGTACATGTGGCACGGAATATGAAAAGTCACGGAATACGAAAAGCCATGGAATATGAAAAGCCACGGAATACAAAAAGGCATGGAATATGAAAAGCTACGGAATACGAAAAGCCACAGAATACCAAGTGCTTTGACTTCTTAACAGGCACAAACTGATGACATTGATGAGGAGTGAGAAGAAATTAAAGGCTAGGATTGCTTCAACTTCCAACGGCCATAACTTTTCATCTTCCCCTCCTCTTTCTATCCATACCCTCTAATCTATAAATAGAGGCCTGGATCATTGTAAAAACCATCTTGAACTTGCTTCCCACTTTTGTGGGCTGATTGAAAGAGAGTGAGTTTTGAGATCCATCAAGAGTGTTCTTGGTGTCTTGGGTGTGTGGAAGAGACAAAAGAGAAGAGGGGGAGCTTACCGGCACTCGCAAATCGCCGTGATCCTGGCGGAACGTAAGGATCTAAGGTAAGTGTCTTCGCCTTACGTTGTTTCTCTCCCAACATCATCGTTATCATAGTTATAGTTTTTTTTATCAACGTTTCATTTATCACTTCACTTACTTGCGTCCCCACTCTCTCATCTCTCCATCCTTGCCATCGTACCATTCCATATCCAACCACTATCCTCGTTCATACCATAGTTCATTATCGTGTCCGTCACAATCACTTACTCTTTTATTTAAGTTAAATTAACATATAAATTAAGTACTTCTTAATCGATATCACTCGCTCATATCCTTAAATTGTGTTTTTTGTTGATCGCTCATTGATCATCACTAGTTTAAGAAAGTAATTCCTTAATCATCGTTCCCTGTGGAGACGATCCGTACTCATCACTAACTACGTATTTTCAAGTACGGTCAAATATATTTTATTGAATAATCTCAATCACCAACGACGAATTTTAACCCTAAAAATGAGATTATCAATGTGGACGTGGTGTCATCCTCTGTTCAGTTCTTGGCATAGTGAATGCGACCGTGGGATGTGGAGTGAGGTTCTTAGTTAGTGGTCGCCGGATATTTCTAGAGCTTCTCGAGTCCAAGACACCTTGTTGAATCCGTTGATTTACTATGGGTTGCCCCGGAGAAGGTTGGGCAGGAGTTATGTGTATGTACCTAAGGGGCTCTTCGTATTTTTCACCCTCAGAGAGTTCACCTGGATACTCATCGACCTCTAAGTCGTCTTCAGGTGCCGATTCCCATCAATTTCAATTAGTATCCATATGCAATAGTGAGGGCGAGTCGGTACATCAGTATTCGAACCCCTTGCATTTAAAACATTGCATGGGTTCACGCCCGATGTTGGGTGCTTGTGCAATGGACACAACAGACGAAGCAGGTTGCGCTGAGGCCACGGTTGTGGCTGGTAGAGGAGCGATCTTAGCTGTGGTTGTGGTTCCTCTCGTCCATCCAGAGCTAATCATAGTCCTAGCAGCACTAGTTGTAGGAGTGGTGGCGGATGTGGTCCAAGGTGTAACAGAGGTAGGCAGAGTAACTTTGTTGATAGTATGTTCGTTCCTCTCTACCAAGCTATAGGCTTGGTCCACCGTTGCTGAATTTTGTTCCAACACTTGTATTCCAAGGTTGTTCCATAGACCATGTATAAAGAATGCGATCTGAACTTGTGGACTTTCCACAAATTTACACCGCATCTAGAATTCCTCGAATTCATCTACATAATCACTAACCTTTCATTTTCCTTACTTAAGGTACATCCATTTAAGTAGATGCCTGGTCATCTAGAGCTTGGGAACATACTTGTCTTTAAGCTTTCCAGACATTTCATCCCAAGCGAGAGGAGATTCTGCACGGCGTCAAGCCACTTCCTTCTCATTTTTCAAGAAAATTTTGGGTTGTCCTCCAAGCCGAGCGTCGGCGTATGACACACAGAGGTCATCGTCTATGTCATACCATTGGAAGTAACTTTCCAAGTCGGACTTCTAATCCGTATAATTCTTGGGATTTGTTGAACCTTTGTAAATGGGAACTTCCATTCGTACGCTCTTTTGTATCATCGCTCAATGTCCCTCTCTTCAGCCATATCTTTCGTCATCCTCCTAATAATGATGTGTTTGCAATTGTCATCTGACATCTTGTTTCCTATAGTAGCAATCATAAAATCAAAGTGCAACTCATTTATATCCATTTATATATGATAACATGCAAAGGTGGCCAATAAAACACATAAATGTAATCTAATATACATCAATTTAACATTATAAGTTACAAGTTATCAATACCCAAGGGTATACGTACGGAGCAGCACCCGCCTCCTATGTTCGACCGAGCCCTCAAACTGCGTCCCATGCGCAGCGTTATCCCTTGGGCCCAAGTGGGCCATCATATGCCACCAGACCTATCACCTCACCCTGACCAAATGGTTTGGTTACTAGCCTAGCCCCAAACCAATGGCCATATGTTACCACCGCGCCTCGCCCATACGAGGCGCCATCAGTGATATGCAAAAAATAGGGGTAAATTTTGTAATTGTATAATCCCTTGTTCTTGTTAATTTTAGCTTATACAAAAAACTTTTACAAAACCATCACTTAAGATGTATAATGATAAGTATAGGCATCATCCAGGATAAAGCTCCTCTCTATCTTGCAGCTGTGATAGAGCCACCTCCAGAATGGCCCCCTCCAATCAAGATTTGGCTCTTATATTTAGGTTGACTAGGAAAAATTACATTTTACCCTAGTCAGTAGTTATGTTTCCACCAATTTAGGTTTGATCTGAATAATCCAACCTTGCAGATCGAAAGAGGAGGTCAAGACGAGCAAATTCGTAAAAAAATCATCTCAATCGGACTTCAGGATCAAAAGTTATTAATAATTTTCAACATGAAATGTGGTGTCGTCCCCTGATTGGCCGATGCATTTGAACTTTAAAAATCAGGTTCATTCTCGTAGTGCCATGTACCCCTGTCCTGAAATTAAAAAATAAAGAAAAAAACCAATAGAAATAGACACCATATATAGTGCTTTGCGCGTACCTGTGCGCCTTATAAGTTACACCCAATCATAGAGCACCACATCACCTTCCATGTGTGTGCTTTGTATGCACAGCAGGGGAGTATAACTTACCTTTCAGAGAGAATGTCTGAGAATAATTTTGCAGAAAGGTTCCTTATTAAATACTTAGCGCAAATCAACGCCGCTCAAAAATATTTATGTATATGTCCTTTTTGCTTTCTCTCTCCTCCCCCATTTAACCTAAGTATAAGAGCCAAATCTTGATTGGAGGCGGCCGTTTTGGAGGTGGCTCTATCACGGCTGCAAGATAGAGAGGAGCCTTATCCTGGATGATGCCTATACTTATCATTATACATCTTAAGTGATGGTTTTATAAAAAAAATTTGTATAAGCTAAAATTAACGACAAGGGATTATACAATTACAAAATTTACCCCTATTTTTGGCATATCACTAATGCGTAAGGTAGTGGACCCATCGGTGGTGCTGATGGCGCCTCGTATGGGCGAGGCGCCGTGGTAACATATGGCCATTGGTTTGGGGCTTGGCTAGTAACTGAACCATTTGGTCAGGGTGCAGTGATAGGTCTGTGATGGCGCATGCCATCAAAAGTCATCATTGACGTTAACCACGCCGCGCGCCCTCGACATTGAAGACCAGGTGAAGCTGCTCAGTTATCCTTTTCATTTTTCTCGTCTCTCTCTCTCTCTCATGTTTTTGTCCTTTTCCTTTCTCATCCGTCCCATTTTCGTTGTATTTTGTCGCATTCGTGATGTCTTTCATCCGGCCGTGGTTTGCCGTCGAGGGGGATGGGCTTCTCTCTAACCCCTCCCCCTTTGCTTCTCCCCTTTTCCTCTTCTGATTTCCCTTTGATTTTGCCTTTATCCTCTTGTTTTGTTCTTTGTTTGTAAAGGGAAGCCCATTTATAAGGGCTCTGCAAATGGACCATGTAAGGCCCACTTAGGGGCCCATTCTCCCCCACCCCCCCCTCTTTATATAAGGGAGGAAATGGGCGCCCTAAGAGTCAGACCAGTAATTTTTCATAGAAGCATTTCATCAAACGGGTTGCTGGTCTCCCTTCCTCGTCAAGAGAAGAACACAAGGGAAGGTTGAAGAAGAAGAAGCAGGAAGAAGAGACAACCGGCGTGAAGAACTCGCAACTTGCTGCCAAGGCCGGCGGCGGGAGAAGCACGAGACACGCTGGGGTCGGAAGAGGAACCGTTTGCCTCGGAGAGCCCTTGATGGGGGACCATTTAGCTTTGAAGACCCCATCAAAGGGGTTCGTCGAGCGAAAGGTCATGCGGGAGACTCATCCTTTGGAGTACCCGGCCTCGTCAACATCCCGTAAAGGTTTGACATTATCTTTCCTTGCATTTCCTTGTTTATTAGGCCATTTATGTCGGTCACCTATCTGTTTGTTTTTGTTTATTCGCACCTGTCTCGACCGCTGTACAGACCTACACGTTTGCGCGCGTGTTAGCGCATGTGTAGGCATGTTCGGATTTTCTCTCTCCTATTAGGGGCCCCCAATTATTCTTAATTGCTGCCCGCAACCGCGGCCATAGCCATGGGCGAAGCCACCGAACGCATCGGCGATCACAGCCGCGGTCGAAGGCCACCAACTACGGCCACAACGATGGCCTGAAGTGTCGCTGCATCCGCAACCGAAGCTGTGTCCTGAACTACAGTTGTAGCCGCAACCGCAGCCGTGGCCGCCAACCACCGCTGCGATCGCCAGCCACCGCAAGCCCGCCAACCGTCGCCACGGCTGCTAGCCACCACTATCGTCGCCGCAACCGCAGCCACGGTCATCCACCGCCATCACAACGGCCAGCTGCTTGCCGTCACTACGCCCTACTATCACCGCAGTGCCATACCAACGGTGCCGCATCTTTCTGCCTTGCAACTTACGCGCCACTCTATTGTCACACTGTCGTCGCCTCGGTCACGCTCATTGACACTGCTATCACGCACGTCACGCCGTTATTGTTCCCATTGTTGTCGATGTTAGTCAATGCCTCCCCATTGCTCGTCATCGTCTGACCGCTCTCTGGGCGTCGTCTACTAATCGGGTACACTCACACTTCACCCCTCTTAAGCGTTTAATTATTTCTTTTAGTGCCTCCCGAGCGTGTCTTCACCGACGGGGGTTAGATTAGTGATAGATAGGATTCACGTTTCGAGGATTAAGATTTCAATCAGTACGTTCTTTGTTTGGACCGTCAATGGTGTGTGCAAAAGCGACGGTAGTCGGGCTCGCACCGTCGGCCTTCAACCCAATATCCGGATCATCGAGAGCCTAGTGGCATACCCAGGTCTTGCTTGCCATAGCCTAGTAGATGTTGGTGCATGTCGATGCCAAATTTATACTTCTCAGTGATTTCAACATCGCATCATCATCCCTCGCATTACATTTCACTACATTACATGATTGTCATCACCCTCCCTATGGTGTAACACGAGTCGTTTGATCCCGGCATACGTCGTGTTACATCAGCCCTCCAGGTCGCACGGAGCCGTGCGGTGACCGCACCGCTCGAGACGCAGGGGCCGCCATAACCCGGTCAGAAACCCCCGGCCAGGCACCAAGACGCTCCGACTGGCCTCGGCCCGGCCTCCCGTTTTGCTCTCTCGCGATCTCGAACAACCCCTTCCCTCGTCCCAGTGCGCCGTGCGTCCGCCTGCAACCAGCGGTCCTTTGATCGAATTCGGTCAGCCGATGTTCGACCGACCAATCGGTCAGTCCAATCCGACCGACCGATTTGATCGGTCCGGTCGACCTGAATGAACCGATCAGCCCGACGGACCCGGTTGACCAGACGACCCAGCTGACTCAGCCAGCTCAAGCGAGCCAACTCAATTAACCTTCCCGCACGGTGCGGTTGACTAAGTCAATCGAGCCGCACCGTGGGCCTATGCCGTTCGTCGCCCAATTCCGACTGCCGCCGCGTGACGCCGGGCTTGTGTTGTGCCGATTCCTCGGCTGTGCCAGCCCGAACATCTGTTGGTACGTGCCATGAGCACCGTCGACTCATCTCCCTACACCCCGCCTCCCTTCACTCTACGCTCCGGCATCGACACCGCGCCAACAAGCACAATGTCTACTCCAGCGTCTCTCAGCCCCACCCGCTCCGACACACCACCGACGAAGACGAGATCCTGGACTACGAGCCACAATCGATAAGGTACGTCGTCCGCTCTCGTCGCTCGTTTAATTATTCTCTATAGTATTGTTTCGTCCCGTCTCCACTGCGCTTGGGTTAGGTAGGTGAGAGAGGCTAAACGAGAGATAACTACGATTGTGAGTGTCTTACCAGTACAGACGAGTACATCTGTTACGTGCGAGCCCAAAGGATTGATTCCGTTCGGCCGTAGTCGTCCTTGTCGCTCTGACGAGATTCGAGAGGCCACCGTCGCTGCCACTTGGCGACTCTCGTCCAAGCTTTGAGCTCGGCGCATCCCTCAAGTCGGGGCCCGCATGTATGATACGTAGAGCATTCATCACTACGTAGTTACATACCTGTTAGGGTAACCATCGGATGACGACACTACCATAATCTGATACATTATCCCTTATCGGCACTGAACAATCATATTCGGTGTCGACCAGATGACATCCTCGACGATGTTCGACATCAGTCTCGTGGCATACGATGCCCCACTTGGACCCAAGGGATAACGCTGAGCATGGGGCGCAGTTTGAGGGCTCGGTCCAACATAGGAGGCGGGTGCTGCTCCGTACGTATACCCTTGGGTATTGATAACTTGCAATTTATAATGTTAAATTGATGTATTTTAGATTACATTTATGTGTTTTATTGGCCACCTTTGAATGTTATCATATATAAATGGATATAAATGAGTTGCACTTTGATTTTATGATTATTTCTAATTTTTTAGTATTTTTTACATGCTATTAAACCTTAGTGCATTGAATAAAATTTCTTAGGGGGCATAAAATAATTGGCCAGAGGTTGGTAAGGGTTTTACTATTTCTCTATAACATTTTCCATATTTGTTTATTATTTCTGACCTTTATTTAACCAATAAATGATTTTTATAATTTAACTAAAATATTATTTATTTATTTGGTATTTTAAAAGGTATTTATATACATATATATATATATATATATATATATAATCACTTGGCATCCACGTCATTCGCCTGAAATTTGCGCGAATGAGAGGATGCATTTTAAAAATAGAGAGCATTATTAGCTCATTATGGCATTGCAATGTGCTATGCCATAATGAGCAAATGATTACATCAAATGGAGCAATGTGGAGCTCAACGAGGCAAAAGGAATGATTTGTTTTTTATTTTTGAGTTAAATTTTTTGTGCAATAAATTCACTCAGAGAATCGATCTCAGCGTGCATTTATTAAACGGAAATATACCTCGTATCACAATCGATTAGCCACGTGCATTGATTGCGCGCGGATACCGACACACGTGCATTTAAAAAGAAAAAAAAGAGACTCGTGTGTAATAATTCTAACGAAAAGATGATTTTGTCTTTTCTGCTTTTTTTAATACAGGGCAACGTAGCACTTTGCAAGCCGCTCAAGTGCACGATCATTCTCTAATGATTCTGGCCTATGGAAGCACGCAACAACGTGTCAAAATGAGATCCGAGATGGTAAAAACAAGGAAAAAAGTGTCACCCAATAAGAAAAAAGCCAGTTTTTTTAAATAATCAAATGTTCCAACAATTGAGATTAAGCACTAGTAAAATGACGATATCTTGAGATCTTGCTGTTCAATTGAGGTGAAATTTTGAGGGCATGTTTGTCTTTTCCCTCTATGATCCATACGGTTGGATTTAAAAATAGAGGTAAGGAAGAAGGGGAAAGTCACTTTTTGAAGATCCCTCCAAGGATTTGGCTAGGAAGGACACATGAGTTGCTTTGGAAGTCGACAGATCCTGATTCATCATTGAAAGTTGTAAGTTTCTAATTGCTTTTTGAACTTCTTATTGAAAGATTCTAAAACGCCATGGAATGGGCAAATTGTATATGCCCTCAAAGCTGATTTGAAATGAAATTATCATCGCATTTTATTTTGATTCAAGATATGATTTTAATCTTTAGTTCTACATTGATTTTTATCCCATTGGGCATCTTAGATCTTTAGATTAGGGTCAAATTTCATCTTTAATCCATTTTCCCCCAAATTCTTCTACTTTCTCTCTCTACATTAATTCGTCTACTTTCTCGCTCTAAATTTCAAAATTGATTGTTTAAAATTCAATTCAATATAAAAGAAACCTAAATACAAAATTTCATTAAAAAATTCCTCCATTCCCAAGTCACATTTAAAAATCCATTTCTTGATTATTCATTCCCAATTTTAATAAATAAAAATTGTCTTAAAAATGTTTCTTGATTGGGAAATTGGTAATCCAAATTAATCTGATATTATAATCAAAGTTATCCTTTTCTGAGTGCCTTAACCGAAAACATTAAGATCAAAATTAAGTTTCAACTTAATTTCGATTAATTATGAACAGAGTTAGACATAATTAAGGTGTATTAAATGCAAAATTATGTTTGTCTTGAATTAATTGATTGGAAATAGGACAAAAATTCTTTCTGAGTGCCTCTCTGTGGTTCAACTACTTGATTACTTTATACGTTGTACTGAGTGATTAAGGGATATTATAAATTTTATTGCCAAAGTCTAAAAGCTCAAACAATGACGCATTTACACACCAATTTTAGGCTTCTCAGGTATCATACTGAGGGTTGGTCATGTCGTATCATGTCGGAACAAGACCATCCGTTCGAGTAGAATGTCAGACTTACGGTTGACGAAAGTTTCTATCCGGTGGATAGGGGTGTTCTTCTTGGTATCACAAATGTCGATACTGCTCTAGATGTGGTGATCGACGCCATTGATTTTCGCACTGTTGATGTCGTTGATATCGCTGCTGGCATGCCGGTTGTTTGTTTTGTCGCCCGTGTGGTGGAGGTAGAGTTTCACGAACTAGCGGCAAAGTGGCGCTACTCCTCATTGAAGCCTTGCTCGATCATCTGGGAATTTTGTCCACCGACGGTGCTACAGGCGCCCATTCGATGGTGGCCTAGTTACGGGCACAGAGATGGCAGAAATATGATTCTCTGACCGAGTAGGTTGGGTGGGCATAGAAGATGCACTAGCTGGAGCAAGGACTCGTGGCACAATGTCCGTTACTGGTCGAGGAGGCGATTCAGCCTCGACATCATCAAGTTCTTCATCCTGGAAGTGATTGTTTTGCGGATCTTTGAGTGGAAGATCCACAACGTAGGGATCAAATATGGGATCCTCCTCGACGTAATCATTTTCTATTGTAGACCGTAGCTGAGCGTGCGTTTGAACCATTTTAAGGTTTACTATCACGTTTTGGAAACTACGGGTGCTATATGCAATGGTATGACGTGATATTGCTTATGCGTATGAATTTCAAAATGTGATATGAATCACTAAGTAAAAAAAATGGCAGGTTGATATACTACCAACCGTGTTAAGCAAAGGCTAACATGACTGCCTCTGATACCAATATGATGTAACGTGGTAAGCCTGAGACTGATCAGAATGTGATACAACACAATGAGATGACGATAACACTTTAAGTTGTAATGTGATGACCAGACATGCACGTAAAATTTAATGAATTGATGTGTTGTAGTGCAGATAAATTCGGAAGTTCGGTAGAAATAGCAGAGTTCCACTAATCACAATTAGGCTCCTCAATGTCCTCTTGGGCCGACTAGATGTCTAAGCAATGAGGGATATTGACAATACCCAGCGGCATCCAAATCCTTTACTGATAAGGCCAAGCCATATTGCAATGAGAATCCTAACTCTCGACAATTCTTGGCTAATCCTATTGCAACGTATCAATTCTCAGGCAGAGAAACACAGATCAACAGAAGTAGAAGAAATAATTTGACTTCGAATGAAGGGGAAGTAATGAAACCTGTATGGGTTGGCCCCTCATATGTGGCAGTATTGAAGATGGTATCCTCGAGAGATCACGGTGTTGTCAGTGATGATGATGACTCAAAGAGCTGGTACAGCATGTGAATGTGTATGGGAGGACGTACCCCATGAGGAATTGACCACGCATCAGGTGCAGATGAGCGCTAAAGCGAGGGGCACTGGTAGCGCTCGGCCACGCGCGACGGCACTGGGGCGTCCTAAGGGCCGCGATCGTGTACAGGCTCTACCAAGCGTGGGTGTGGGTGAGCACACCGGCATGTGAATCACGTGCGATAAGGGGCATGCTAGAATGTGGAATCACACACTCATGGTCGCTGGTGTGCGCCAAAGGGCGAGGGCACACTGGCATATGGTGCATAGTGAACGGAACCTGAGAGTGAACGTAGGGCCGATGATGAGCGCGGTCGTGTGCACGCTAGCGAGTGAGTCACGCACGTGTGCGCGCGAGGCGTGCTCATGAGAGGCACATGCACATTGGCAGGTGGTGCATAATGGCTTGACTGCGGTGCGGCGGTGAAGAGGAAGGTGTTGCGTAGTGTTGGCGGTGGAAAGGGCAATGTTGTCGATGGCAATGACGCCGGTGTAGACAATGGCGTCCCAGTGTTGGCGTTGACAACAGCGGCGGCAGAAATGACCTTGAGTAAGAGCTCCAATAAATGATTTCTTGGGAATTCTTGCATAATAACAAGATCAAGAAGAAGGTTTCTTGATGTAGGCTTCAAGAGACCTACAGGGTGAGTGCGTCAACGATGGTTCACTCCATAAATAAATCTCAACGTGGATTGGGCGACATGACAGGCATTCCCACGATCTACTAAAGACTAAAAAAACAATAGAAAACTCCCTAGGGGTGGAAGGTGGGAGCCGATTGAGAAAAAATCAACTTTCAATCAACCCCAAAAGGCTTCCTTGGGAATGCCTCCCTTTTAATAGTGTAGGGGGGAGTACCCACTTGGGCCAGACGAGAAGAAACCATCTCATGATGAGTGGTCTCTCCTTAATGAACATCAAAGAGAAAACAACAAAGCCTGATGGACGAGGCCCAAACACGAAGGCCAATCCAGAAACGTTGGTAGTGTCCCTTGGTGTCGTTGGCGATATGGTCCCGCATCAAGTGCGTAGAATTCCTTGTCGTAGGTCGAGTAGCAGAGTTGCGCGTCATTCAACTTCTTACTGAAGAACTCTACGGGACACCCTTCCTGGCTAAGCACACCCTCGAATCCAATGCCACAAACATCACAGGTAAACTCAAAGACTGTTCCCAAGTCAAGTAGGTGGACTGGCACCTAGGTCATCATAAGCTTTAGTCGCTAAAATGCTGTGTCTATTGCATGTGTCCATGTGAACGGCTCCACCTTGAGGCAGTTAGTGATGGGAGACGTGATAGAACTAAAGTTCTATATGTAAGGCCGGTATAATGTGCGAGTGCGATGAAGCTCCACACGTCATGGACATTATCTGGTAGTGGCCACGACATAATGGATCAGACTTTCTTCGGGTCTATAGCGACATCTTAGGCTGGGATGATGAAGCCAAGGAAGGTGACCTCCGGGGTAAGGAAGCTTGATGCAGGATGGACGTGGTCGACGTCCTGCGGTGGGAGTGCTCATCTGTTCGTCCTTCTCCGATGACGTTCATCTTGGACGGCACGTCCCGCTCTAGATGGGTGTCCCGGAAAGGTCCTGCGCGAGGCCTCAATTCGCAGAAGCTGAGGGAGATCGTTCTCCACTTGGTCGGCACCCACGGGGTCATTGTCGAGGTGTTGGTGGGCCTGACGACCAGTGGGCGGGTAGGTTCAGCTGCCTGGATGACGAGGACGGTGGCAAACTGGCAGCTGCATACGACGGCCATGGGCGACGTCATGCGGCGAGCGGCGATGGTCAGCAACAATGGCAGCGGCGGCCGCGGGAGATGGCGGCGACTAGAGGTGGTGGCGGCCAAGATGGCGGCGGCGGCGGCAGCTGGAGATAGCGACTACGGCGGCGGCAGCCGGTGATAGCAATGGCGGCGGCCAGAGATTGCCAGGATATTGAGCCGCGGTAATGGGCCTCCTTCGGGGTAACATGCCTCGGGCTTGGGTCAGAGCGGGCCACCGAGATTTGCGGCGGCCCATTAAAGTAGGCCCGTAACGGGCATAGGGCTGTCGTGGCATCCTCGAGATGCTTGCATGGCGATTGGGCTTTGCGGCGATTTGGAGGGCGGTGGTGGCGCTTCGGGGCGCGGGATGCGGCGCCTCGGGATGCGGAAGCCAGATCATCGAGTGGGCCTCTTGGGCCGGAATAGGGGCACCGACCCATAGTGCTCAAGCCCAATGGGCAGAGTCGCCACGGCTGAGGACTAACCAGTGTGGGGCGAGGCGCGGGGCGCAGCGCGGCGCAGGACGCAGCGTGGGCGCCGGCGCGGCGTTGCGACGGCCGTCGCGAGGCGCCATGCGACCCGTGTGGCTGATCCGGCGGCGCGGCGTTGAGGCGCTGCGGGCTGCTGCGGCGCTCCGGCGGCTGCGGGCGGCTGCGGCGGCGGCTGTGGGCGGCTGAGGCTACCGGCAGCTGCGCGGGCGGCTAAGGCGCTCTGGCGGCTGAGGCCGCTCTGGCGGCTGAGGCGCTGCGGCGCTGCGATGACTTCGGCGGCTGCGGCCGCTGCGGGCGGCAGCGGCCGCGGGTTAGGGGGCTTGCCTCCCCTGCTCGGGTGGCGGCTCCGCAATTCGGGCAGCGCCCCTCCGACCTGGGACCCCAACGACGGCGGCCGCCTAGGGTTCTGTCGGTCTGTCGTGACGGAACAGGGGGGGGCAGAACGGGACGAGCGTCCAAAGTCGGCCCCGTCCCGTTCACCCTTCACTCTCCTCACCCTCTTTCTCTCTTCTCTCAAAACGGAACGGGATCTTTTCATTTTCCAAAAATTCAAACTAGACTTGGGAGAACGGGCGCCCTCTCCTTCCCTTATGTGGGGAGGATAATGGGCCCTAAGGAGGGATCAAAAGAGGGGGAACCCATTAGGAAAGGGTCCCCTCTTAAGACCACTAATACATGGTTTATTTGAACATGAGACTTTAATTAAACCTAGGAAAAAAAACTAGATATTAGAGGGCTTCGCCATCAAAGCTCCACTTCTTGGATGGGCGTATAACTGCTCTTGCTTGAGGACGGTGCAGACCTGTCAAAAGTTGTCGAGATGCTCATCTTGTATGCAGCTATAAATGAGATTCTCATCAAAGTAGATTATGACAAACTTCCCTATTAAGGTGCAGAGTACCTCATTCATCAGCCCTTGGAAAGTACTTGGCGCATTGGAGAGGGCGGAGGGCATAACTCTCCACTCGTATAACCCATCCTTTATCTTAAAGATGGTCTTTCATTTGTCCCCGGGATGAATCTGAACCTGATGGTACCCACTTCAAAAATCTATCTTCGAGAAATTAGTGGAGTATGCAATTATATCAAAGCGGTCATGTATGCGAGGAATGGGAATATGGTAGTTGACCATTATCTTATTGGTGGCCCTGCTTAATGGCCAAGAATGACCATTATCTTATCGCAAAACATACGCCACGTACCATCCTTCTTCGGGGCCAAGAATGTGGGGACCACACATGGGCTGAGGCTCTCCTGGATGAGGCTCTTTGCCAGTAGCTCTTGTACCTGTCGTAGAAGCTCTTCGTACTTCTATGGCTTCATACAGTAATGGGGCAGATTCGATAGTGTCGTGCCGGGCATGAGGTCTATCGCATGCTTGATGTTACGCATTGATGATAGCACACCGGTAACTCATCCAAGAAGACGTCACAAAACTCCAATATGAGTGCGTTGACCTCAGGTGGTCAGGGGGCTACAGACGTGGCCACAGGAATGTCGAGAGTGACGGTGAGGCACGCTTGCATTTTGTCTATCTTGCGCCCTAAATCTTGGGCAAAAAAGGGGCCACAAACAACAACTAACCCTACAGGGTTGGTCAGGACCAACTTGTTTGCCGGCTTAATGGCATATGGGTACCATGAATGAACACATGTTTGTCCTTCTAGCTAGAGTGACATTGTGGTCATATAGCCAGGAACGGCCTAGCATGATGCTTCCTACTTTCATAGGAAGTACGTCACATAGGATGCTCTCAGCGTAGGAGTTCATCTTCAACGGGCCATGGCATTGATGTCTCACCTGTAAGGACGAAGCGTCGATCCATGCCACATCTTAAGGGGTCGGGTGGTGAATGGTCGCCATCCCAGATCGGGCCACCATCTTATTGAAAATGGCGTTGAAACAACTTACGCTATCCACGATGAGCTTGCACACCTTGTCATTGATCTTGACATAAGTATAGAAAATTGAGGTGCGAAGGGTTGCATTGGCCATCGGATCGGTCCTCTACACTACAAGTGCAGGCCGAATTGGTGGGGTGGCTCTAGGTTGTGGCCATGTTCCACTAGGGCTGGGGCGATCAACGGCAATGTTGGCCAATGGTCAGCCAGTGGGTTGTGGAGTGGGTGGTGGAATAGGAGACATCATCGGAGCCTCCATCATCGTGGTTGACTTTGCATCCAGCCCGACCGCCATGCCAAGGCAACAGTGAAGACACCCGGGTTTAATACCCTGAATGAAAGCACGTCCGTGCATTCAAAGGTTTTGATTTTCATTGGCACATGCTAATTTATTTGTCATTTTTATCATGTTCGTATGATTGTTTTTGTTTTTTCCATATCCATGTGTCACGTCATGTTTTTGTTTTGTCGCATTAGTGTCATCTGGAAAGTGTCACGAATCCATGATTATTTTGTATTGGGGGGGTCCTATGTATATGACCCCCCCCTTAGTAAGGGCATTAGTGCCCTTACTAAGGGATCCCCTAGCCTTAGTAAGGGCCATCGTGATCCTATATAAGGGGCACAATGAAGCCCGAGCCCCCTTAGACCAGGTTTTATGGTTGTTGAATTATTGTGCAACCTAGGTCTCATGACACGAGGAGAGGAAGAAGGAGAAGATGGGAGAGGAGAAGAAGGGGAGGGGAGTGGAAGGAGTGGACGACGTGGGCCGACAATAGAGCCATGCTCCGCCACTTTCCCTACGAGCACATGTGCAATCGCTCAACGTCGTGCTACGCGGTCTCCCCATCGCTCAATGCCGGTACCATGAGCCACCTTGTCAGGTGTCTAGTCCACACTGCCGCATAGACCATTCTGTGGAGTCTGTACACTACGCCGAGCGGCGACATGATCTTCTGCACCTGCTCAGTCCAAGTGCCATTGTCTGGCATTTGACGAGCCCGACAGTTTTGTCTTGTCGAATAACACGACTTAACCCCACCAGTTGGCCACCCTAACCTTCATCGCCAGTGCATACAACTGTGACACAAACCTGTCAGACGTGCATCTCCCAGCGCGTGTTTCCTGGACTGCCAAGTTGTAATTTTAGGTCCGCATTGAGCTTTTCTACTGCTCATGGCCATTGTTTCACAAGCAAGGGTTTGATCCCATTCGTGCGCGAGGTCTCTCTTGCCCTGGTCAAGTCTTCATTTGTATTCCCTGATGCCAGTTGCTCGCAGTCCCTCCCGCATGACCAGTCGGCCTCTGCACATTCTGGCAAAGATGTGCAACGCCTCCCACGAATTTTGCACCCTATTGACCAATCCGTGTGAAACCATTGACACGCCGTATCTATGTTGTGGCCACCCTACACGTGCACCACGTAGTTGGAGATTTGCCTGCACGAGCGTGCATTTTGATGAACCGTGTCATTGGACACTCCAAGAACAATGAGCGCGACTGACGTAGGACGACTATGGAATAGGGCGACTGAGGAGACGGATGGGTTGATGACGGGTAAAGGGTGATAGACGGGTTTGTAGGGGGGGATAAAACAATCCACAGAAATTCACACGATCGATTTCGGACTTTAAAACCGACGAAAATCTGGTGGTGCAGCTCCGACCCTTATCGAGGGTGGGAGTACTGTCTTCCCCCACCGCGACAATGCCTAAGCACCAAAATCAATACCCGAATTCACGTCGCGAGGAAACACTCGAGAAAGAGGGAGAAGAAGTAGAAAATCCCAATCCAAATCTAATTCTGACAGCGGTGGAAACTTCTCAAGAAAACACTGAACGAAGAACACTTCGACACCAAAGAGTTCAGGCGTACGTCGGCACCGTAGTGCGTGAAGAGGATGCGGGAAATTCCGATCGTGATGAGCGGCCCACTGGACAGGACGATCCTGGGTGCTCCGGGTGTTGAATGGCCCTGGTTGAGACTAGATGATGTTGTCGCAGAGTCAGGCGTGGGCGAATACCCCCGCGCGCAAAGTGCGCAAAGGGTGCGCGGAGCGCGCGGAGCGCCAACGCGTGTGTGGAGTGCGCAGAGTGCGGCGGAGTGCACCCAGAGCGCGCGTAGCGCGCGCGGCTCAAAGCGTCGACAGCGTCGATGATGAACCGTTGGACGGCCTTGACGACGTTGGTGGCCGGCGTGTGACGTGGCGGGTGGCCGCGTGCGCGGCGCGGACAAGCGATCGGCGCGCGGCGTGCGCGGGCGACCAGGGGCGGCCCTGGGCGACCCTGGATGGACGGCCGGGGTGGCCCTAGCGGGGCTGCCTAGGCGGCCCTGGGGCGGTCTTGGCTGGGGTTGGCCTTGGCGGCCCTGGCGGGGCTGCTTTGGCGACCTTGGCTGAGGCGGCATTGGCGGCCCTGGCGGGGCTGCTTGGGCGGCCTTGGCTGGGATGGCCTGGGCAGCCCTAGCGGGGCTGCTTGGGCGGCCTTGGCTGGGGCGGCCTGGGCGGCCCTGGCGGGGCTGCCTGGGCGGCCTTGGCTGGGGCGGCTTGGGTGGCCCTAGCGGGGCTACCTGGGGTGGGCGGCCTTGGGTGAGAGAGAGGGTGACAGGGAGAGGGAGAAAGAGAGAGAGAAAGGAGAGAGGGTGGAAGGACGACGTCGCTGGCGGCGGCGGCGGCGGCTAGGGTTAGGAGGGGTAGGGGAGGGTGGGCAGTCCTCCAAGAAGAGTTAAACTGAAACTCAATTCTTGAAATTATGACTGCCTAAAAGTTTCTTGAAAACAATGGCCTTTATATAGGCCTTGGAGGAAAGAGAAATTGACTAGAAAGTAAAGATGAGAAAATAAAGACATGCGCCGTGTCACACCAAAGGGCAGTTGTGAATCTGCCTTTGGCGTTGTGTCATGACGCGCGTAGAGGCGTGCGCGAGTGGAGAAGTGCAATTTGGTGGTTGTGACCGTGGCGGGTTGACTTCAGTTGACTCCGGTTGACCATGGTCCAAAGCATGTGTGTTGACTCCGATTGACCATGGTGACTCGTTTGTCGATGAGATGTTGGCGTCCTCGCCATCAGCGACACTGCCTATGGACACGCTAGCTCCCATCTGCTTGCCTAGCTGCCCAGTCACCTACCGGCCTTCCCAAATGCCAGAATTATTTTGATCATCTTGGTATCAGAGCACCATCTTAATACTGTCAGACGACAACCCACGACGTCTGACATCAAATTGGATGACATCACCGATCCTACTCCTACTCCTGTACCTACACACAATCCTACTCCTACTCCTGTCCCTACTCTTGCTCCTACTCATGCTTCTACTCCTACTCCTACTCCTACTCCTACTCCTACTCCTACTCCTACTCCTACTCCTACTCCTACTCCTACTCCTACTCCTACTCCTACTCCTACTCCTACTCCTACTCCTACTCCTACTCCTACTCCTACTACTACTACTACTACTCCTATGCATACTCCTACTCCTATTGATGTAGGATGATGTCAGTGACGTTGTCTCGAGGGGTATGGAGCCGGCTCGGATACCAGGCTTAACGGGGGCATCGTTGATGTCGTCGTCCGTTGGTATGGACCAACGGAGATGTATCTACATGATGCGATGCAATCCTAGATGACTGTATATGCAGGTCTCGACTTGTGGGGTTCTTCGGGCTCATTGCTCTAGGACGTGCAACCGATGGTAGTGACGGTGACCTTTTGAGCCTCGTCGAAGAGACGAAGGATTCTACAGTGCCGAACGGACTGAGTCTGTGGGTGCTCTCACGTAACAGATGAGCTCGGCCCGCATCTAGGGAAGACTCTCATTGGACTCTCTCATGTCTGTTTACACTCTCACCTACTTTATCCTGAGCACGGTGGACTGCAATTGAAAGTTATACGATAATAGATAATTAACGGGTGGGCTTCAGGAGCAAGGAACCTCTTGGCAACATCATCTCAGAGTTGTACTTCTATCAAAGGAGAGATACCAGCATGCGGGGACAATGGAGAGATACCGGCAGGCTAGGTCAGTGGAGCTGTGCTGGAGGCGGGCACGACGTTGCTCGACTAATGGCCTGGCGCGGCTAAGAAGCGGTGATGTAGGAGTGGAGTCGGGAGGGCAAGGGGGCGGAGCGCGGGGGGCGGCAGCAGCAATGTGACGGCACCCAAAGGTGATGTAAAACAACGGACGCCGGGATCGAATGGTTCATATTACACCACAAGGAGGGCGATGACAGTCATGTCCTGTAGTGGTGATGACTAATGTAGACGTAATGCGAGTGATGATGATGCAACAATGAAATCACTGAGAAGTAAAAATCTGGCATAGGCAGACACCAATGACCATTATGCTACAGTAAGTGCAACCTGGGAATACCACTACGCTCCCGATGGTGGATGGTGCGAGCTCAGCTACTACCGCTTTTGCACACGCCTTCGACGGTCTCGACCAAGGACGTACCGAATGAAATCCTAATCCTCAGAACGTGAATCATATTTATCACTAATCTAACCATGGAGGTAGAGAAAATGTTAGGAGGCACTGAAAGAGATAATATAATGCCAAAAGGGAATTGATGAGTGTACTAGGAATGGTAAGCCCGGGCGGTATCTTATTAAGCAGTACTAGAAGGCGAACAGCACGCAGGCACGATGTTGACACAGGTAGATGTAGCGACACAAGTAGGTGCAGCGGATCAAGTACGCGTGGCGCCGCAAGTAGGTGCCTATGCATGAAGATGGCTTTGGTGATGACGAGTTCAATGGTAGTGGCCGCGGCTAGCGTAGATCCATATCGTGGAGCAATATGCAGCCCTGTTGTCAGCCAGCGGCTGCGACGGGTCACTCAGCGGTCCCTAGGGTGGGTGCAGCCACACGGGCTGCGGCAACTGCTAGGACTACTGTGAAGGCCATAGTGGGCTGTGGGGGCCGCTAGGGTTACAACGACCGCGGGCTGTTGTGGTGGCCTTGGCTGTGACGACTTCGACGGCTTTGGTGATCGTAGGCTACTCCGATATCTCCTGTGGCCTCGGGCTACTACAATGGCCATGAACGATTGTGGCAACCGCTGGTTACTATGACAGAAGTGTATGACTTCATTGGCCGCAACTTCTACAGTGGTTGCTTGTTGCCGTGACAGTTGCAGTGGCCACTGGTTGGCGCGGCAACTACGGCAGCCACTAGCTAACCTAACAGTCGCAAGCTATTGTGATGCTCGCGGGCTACTGCGACGAGCGCTGCTGTCGTGGCGGCCGTCGCTGGCTGTCGTTGGTTGTCGCCCCGGTTGCTGGCTGTCGCGCCGGCTGTTGTCTGTCACGCCGACTGCTGGCTGTCATGGCAGTTGTTGGTTATCGCAACGGCCACGGTTGCAGCTGCAACTGTTGTGGCGGTTGTGAATACGACAGATAGATACGGCCGTTGTTGCGACTGTGGTCGTAGCTGCAGGCTAGAAGCCAATAGTGGCAGTGCGGCTGGT
Source organism: Wolffia australiana (assembly GCF_029677425.1). NCBI lineage: Eukaryota > Viridiplantae > Streptophyta > Magnoliopsida > Alismatales > Araceae > Wolffia > Wolffia australiana. Next base: position 9,603,289 of record NC_135838.1, read on the forward strand.
AGCAATGGCGCGGCTGGTATCAGCGACGGCACGGGTGACCTAGGGGATGACAATCACAGGCGGGAAGGCCACGGGAGATGACAAATGGAGCTCCGACAAAGGCTATAGGGATAAATCCAAAATGATAGTAATATATATGTGCAATTCTAGCTAATTTATCTACTTCTTTATCTTTATCTGGATATATTATCGACATTTATGTTGAGTTGTCAAAAATCATGAAATAAAATCACCTTTTTCTAATTTGGAGTTAATTATTGTCATTTTTGGGACTAACCCCACTTAACTCAATGAGTTAAGTGGAATGAATCTCACTCTCTTCTTAGTTTATGTGGAAGATGCAGGAATTAGGTGAAACTTTCATGAATAAAGGGGATAATTAAATGAAGAGGAAGCTATTTGGACCAGAGGAGCAGGCTCAGCCACAATCCTGGGCCAAGAAAGAAGGCCCAAAGCAAGACAGTTGGCTCCAGTCTAAAGGCCCACGAAGGAAGCTCCACTAAGCCCACTATAAGAGGCATGTTGGGCCAAAGAAAGGAGGGCAAGGGGAAGGTCCAGTCATGATTATTTATGAATATTTCAGGGGCTTGGATGCTGATTGGAGGACAAGCTTGGACGTGGATTCAAGCCATAGAAGAAGATCCAGCCATTCAATCCATAAAACATCCAAGGGTGGAGACTTAAAGATAGCACCTTTAATGCTAATTAAGGAATGAAGTCTTGAACGTCCATGGGGTATTTCAAAGGTCTCAATGCTGATTGGAGGACCATAATGGACATGGATCATGACCCATAAAAGAAGATCTTGCCATCCATTGTATTAAAAATCCAATGGTCTCATTTGCTCTCTCTCCCTATATAAACCTCTTCACCCTATTGTAATATTCATCTTGTGATTCAATCCAAAGTAATGTTTGGTGGCCTAAGTGCAATTGAGTCATAGATCCATTCACCTCAGTGAGTGCCAGGCTGAGCAGGAAGCATCAGGGCCTGAAGAAGCTGGTCGAAAGAAGAAGTCCCTTGGGCCTTGGAGGGTGTGACAAAGAGGTTACCTTCTTATTTCTCCTTTTTCACTCTTTTATGTTTGTCTTTTTGGTGGCGTGGACACCAATGCTTCGACACTGGACGCGCCACCGCCATCAACCGAAGTCAACATCTCCACCACGGACACAATGACGCAGTCAACCAAAGTCAACACCTCCGCCACAAACACGCCGCAACCGTCGTCACGCACATCTCCACCTGTGCACGTCCCTACACGCGTCTTGACACGTCGCCAGAGGCAGTCAACAACTGTCCTTTTGCGTGACACGAAGCACGTCCTTCGTCTTTAATTTTCTCATCTTTAATTTATCGTCATTTTCTCTTTCCTCCAAGGCCTATATATAGAGCATTGTTTTCAAGAAACAGTTAGGCAGTCATAATTTCAAGAATTGAGTTTTGTTTAACTCTTCTTGGAGGACAGCACATCCTCCCCTATCCTTCCTAACCCTAGCTGTCACCGCCGCCACCGCCGCCACCGCCGCCACCGCCGCCACCACCGCCGCCACCGCCGCCACCACCGCCGCCGCCGCCGCCGTCGCGTCGTCGGTCTGCCTCTTCTCCTCCTTCCTCTTCTCTCTCTCTCTCTCTCTCTCTCCCTCTCTCTTTCTCTCTCTCGCCTGTACAAAGCATCCATCCAAGGGCAACCCCAGGTCGCCCCAACAGGGCAGCCCAAGGTCGCCCCAGGCCGGCCCAGCCAAGGCCGCCCGAGGCCAACCCTAGGCCGCCACCACAGGGCAGCCTAAGGCCGCACAAGCCACCCCAGCCAGGGCCGCCCAAGGCCAGCCCCAGGCCGCCACAACAGGGCAGCCTAAGGCCGCCCTGGCCGCCCCAGCCAGGGCCGCCCAAGGCCAGCCCAGGCCGCCACAACAGGGCAGCCCAAGGCCGCCCAGGCCGCTCCTGTCAGGGCCACCCAAGGCCTGCCCCAGGCCGCAGCAACATGGCAGCCTAAGGCCGCCCAGGCCACCCCCGCCAGGGCCACCCCAGGCCGCTCAGGCTTCCCCTGTCAAGGCCGCCCACGAGCAGCCCTAGGCCGCCCCAATAGGGCCGCCAAGGCCGCCCAAGGCCATGCCATGGCCGCCCCTACCAGGGCTGCCCAAGGCCACCCAGGCCACCCTAGCCATGGCCGCCCAGGCCGCCCAGGCTGCCCCTGCCAGGGCCGCCCACGAGCAGCCCAGGCCGCCCCAGCCAGGGCCACCCAAGGCCGCCCAGGCTGCCCCGTCAGGGCCGCCCAAGGCTGCCCAGGCCGCCCCGTTAGGGCTGCCCAAGGCCGCCCAGGCTGCCCTTGCCAGGGTCGTACTCGCTCCTTCGGCTGTACCCATCTGCCCGCCTCACCCTCCGTCAGAACCTCATCATGACATCAACTCACTACCAGGGCCATTCAACGCCCGGAATGCCCAGACCCCTTCGTCCAGTGCGCCGCTCAACGCCGGGATTCACCCAGCCTCGTCACGATCGGAATTTCCTGCATCCTCTTCATGCACTACGGTGCCGGGGTACGCCTGAACTCTTTGGTGTCGAAAGTGTTCTCCGTCTAGTGTTTTCTCAAGAAGTTTTCACCGCCGTCAGAATTAGATTTGGTTTGGATTTTCCACTTCTTCTCTCTCTTTCTCGAGTGTTTCTTCGCGACGCAAATTTGAATATCGATTTTGGTGCTTAGGCATTGTCGCGGTGGGGGAAGACAGTACTCTCACCCTCGATAAGGGTCGGAGCTGCACCACCAGATTTTCATCGGTTTTAAAGTTCAAATCCGATCGTGTGATTTCTGTGGTTGTTTTATCCCTCCAGTATCCGATCCATCCCTAGTCGTCCATCTACCCGTAGTCTGTCCGTCCATTCCTTAATCGTCCATTCCTTAGTCGTCCATTCCGTAGCCGTCCTACGTCACTTTTGTCTTTTGTTTAGTCTTTGATCAGCTAGCCAATATTCAGAAGGTTCCAATGCATCTAACCACGCTCTAAAATTCATTCTAGAACTCATTCTAGAGTGAATTTAGTGCAGTCCATTTTTCTCTCTCATCCACCAAGCCACTTTCCCCATTTGGCATCCGGACTTGGCCAAATTTTGACTAAGTCCAGCGTGCCAAACTTTTACATTTCCTATTTTTTTTGGCTTTAAAATACTTCTTAAAACTCCCAAAAAATTAATTTCTTCCTACTAATATTATTATAATATTATAATAATATTTTAACTTTCTTTGTTTTATATTTGTATTTAATTAGTTATTTATCTTCTTATGTAGTAAACCTACTTCTAAAATTATTAAAAAATATATAACTGAAGCACAAATTATTAAGGAAAAACCCTTGCTCCCTGTGGATCGACCCTTACTCTCCCTACGCTAGTAAGGTTATTATAATTTTTTGTTGTTTTAATTCAGATAAACCAACGACACTAATTAGTGAAGTTAGCTCATCACTAATTACCCCAAAATCTGAATTATCAGATAGTTTTCGGCGAAGATGGCGACACTTTTCTGGCAAACTCTAGGGTTTTTTTCTCTCTCTATACTTTGTAGTGGCATTTTTATAAATATGAAAAAAACTCAAAAAAAACTAAAAAATCAGTAAAAAATCCTTCAAAATCACACTTTTCAATCTTTCTGCTCCCTTCTCTTCCTATGGGCAGGCCCCACCTTTTATAGGGCAAACATGGGCCTCCCCCATAAAAAATAAAGGGGAGAGGGCCTAATTAAGAATAATTTGGGCCCCCTAATAGGAGAGAGAAATTCACTAACACACCCACACATGGGCTCTCACACACATAAATGTGTAGGTCCATATTGCAGTCCAAACACTTTCAAACATACCAAAACAAACACATACGCGACAGGGTGGCGGCCTCAGATCTGCCACAAGGTAGCGTGACAGTGGCGTCGTCGGCGCAGACCCGCAGTCGATGGCGGTTGAAGTGAGTGGACGGTGGTCTGGCTCCCTCCTTCCTTTCTCTCTTTTGTTTTGTTTCTTTCTATTCCTGATTGGTAATCTTTCAAAAATTAACTCGACCTTTTCTTAGACTTGTCTTAGGAACTTATGGCCCCCTCCATCCCTTAAATAGGGATGGTGATGGGCCCCTAAGAGAGGTCCATAAGGCGCGGGGCAGGGGGGGGGGGGGGTGGAGGCGGGCACATGCATTAGGATAGGGGTTTGAAACAAAACAAAAAGAGCCGTGCACGGGGATATGGCCCAAAAATCTAAATTATAAAGATACCTTCACTTTCGCCTTTGCTTGCTGATATGCCAAGGCTTGAGTTGGCAGTTGTCACCGGCAACGGCAGGAGTTTCGGTGTCGTCCTTGATGGAGCAGGATCTCGTGCTCCATCAATGCTCCTGGGGGTGGAAGAACTCGGCTATGACAAGTTGGTCGTAGGCGGCGGGAGCTGATGGTGAATTGGCTGATGGCGTCGTAGGTCATTGTGGGGCTTCCACATAGGATCTGCACATGTGCACTTCCATCCTTGGGCCGAAAGTCTTCACGAGGCCTCATACCCTGCATGACATTATAGGTCATTGGGGGGCGCATTAGGATAGGGGCGCCCTCTTGAAATATAAATAAAACTACACAAAGAAAGGGTTTGAAACAAAACAAAAAGAGCCGTGCACCGGGATATGGCCCAAAAATCTAAATTATAAAAATACCTTTGCCTTCGCCTTTGCATGCTGATCTGGCAGGGCTTGAGTCGACAGTTGTCACCGATAACGGCAGGAGTTTTAGTGTCGTCCTTGATGGAGCAGGATCTCGCTCACCATCAATGCTCCCGGGGTTGGAAGAACTCGGCTATGAAAAGTTGGTTGTAGGCGGCGAGAGCTGATGGTAAATTGGTTGATGGCGTCATAGGTCATTGTGGGGCTTCCACATAGGGTCTGCACATGTGCACTCCCATCCCTGCATGGTTAACTATCCTTTGCCGTATACCCTTGACTGACTCATGCCAATCAGGCGATACTACTCGGGGGTGGTCGTGGCAAACTCTCTCACATTGTGTAGGTCTAGAAAGACCAAGTCAAGGGAAAGAAAGGGGTATCTGGTCTAGAGAGACCAGGTCCGCCACGTTACGTGTGGAGTGAATCCTCCACAAGGGAGGAATGTCGATGATGTAGGCGGGATTGCCCACTCATTGGAGGATCGAGGATGGGTGGGCGCTATGAACACGTAGCTTTGTTGTCATCTCAAGAGAATAGCTCTCTAGTCTAAGTCTCACCATCATATGGTCTCCCACGTTGAACACTCAAAACCAGAGATTGGAGTCGGTAGCCTGCTTGTGCAATGCAACGAGACTCGTGGTCCTAGCATGAGGATGCTGATGCAACATAAAACATGAAGGGCTGACGCATAACCATGACATTCTATGGGTGACCATGTTATAGGTTGACGAGGAACATGGTCAATGACGATCTTCGTAGGACTCAACCTGGCAAGGCGATTCACTAGGAAGTTCAGTGCACGGTGGGCGCGGGGAGTGGGACAATGATGCTTGACCATTGCCCGGGATGGCACGGCGATCACGACACAGGCGCGTCGTACCATCTATCTCTGGGGCAAAGAGTGTAGGGGTCGTCTCAGAACTCCAACTCTCCTAAGTGAATATGGGCAGATGACCCCTCTTGCTCTAGGCGGGTTGCACATGCTACTAGGTGAGCGGTGCATTCGGGAATGGCGGGGTGTCATCGATATCGCATCCCGGCTCTCAGGGAGTGCGGGATGGTGGACAACCATTAGCCTAACCGTTCTGGTCGAGGCACTCTTCGCTGATAAGTTCGGGGTGTAAAGGTACTACGACACCCGTTGTCCCCCGGACAAGAACGAACACGTGTGCATTCGCATTGTGACGGCAATGTCGTAGTGATGTAACCATGGTCGATACCATCAGATGTAGGAGTTCATACTCGACTTCATAGTTGCTAAACTCCTTCGGCTTCCTCGACCCTTTGAAGATGGAGACATTAGCTCAAACGCTCTTCTAGATTCGAGCTCGATGCTCTGTGTTGGTGCTTGTAGTCGTTCAGGTGTGAACCGCACACCGGGTAATCTTTGGTCAAGGTGGGGTCAGCCCATCGTCAGAGTTGGCCATCGTGTGGGGCATGAATATCGAGTATCGCATGCGGGGGTTATTGAGGAATCTCGGCGGGTTTGTCGTACTGGTATTCCTAGGGCCGAACATACTCGTCTCAGCGAGACAGATGATTGGCCTCAAATCCATGGTCGTAGTCGACTCAGGGATCCCGACGACCTCAGGCACTGGCATCCTAGGGGACGCATACGGGATAACGGTCAGGACGGAGGTCTCTGCGGGTTTTGTCCTTACCACCTCTCCTCGTCCCCTACATCATCATGGTAGGTGATGGGGGACCATCCGCAAGCCGAAGTACAAGATCGACCCGTTGCGACACGCGAGCAGCCACGTTGCGTAGCTCGAGCCAACGCGAAGGATCCAGAGTTCAAGTATACAGCATGAGGAGGGAGTTTTCCCATCCCACTCTCTTTGCATTTTCTTGGATTTTCCTTATCGTATTTCTGGGAGGGCTTCCGTGTTTTGGCCCCTCCGTCGCATTTCAAACCACATTTTTTTACGGCTCAATTAGGGGTTTTCTCCCTAATTATGAGCCGACCCCTAGGGTTTTTCACTCTCCCCCTATAACTGGAGAAGGGATGCCCAAGAGGCGAACGAGAAGTATTTTGTTGTTTTCTTGTAGTTTTGCTCCTCGGGAGGAGAAGACCACCCAGAGAGAGAAGAGGGGGGGATTCCTTGGGAAAAAGAGGGCACCGCCGAGAAGCACTTCCTCCACCGCCGCTACCGATGCCAAGCAACCTCTGCCGGTGCCCAAATGCGGTCGCCCGCCGGACCACCAGTCGGCACTCGCCTTGATTGCTCGCCGGCAGGCTGCCCGCTACTGCGTGATCCACGCGCTGACTAGCCAAGCCAGCGCCCCTCTCAAGCCCCGCCCCTTGATCGTCGCCGCACGCGCCTGAGCGCCCGCCCACCTTGCGCGCTCGCCACAGACCACCGCTGTTGCCTGACCCGCCCGCTGTCCAGCCCAAGAAGTTTGTTGTTGATTGAATGCATTGACTTCTTCTTCTATGGGCTGACAAGCTCCATCTTCATGGTCTTTGCTGAAACAAAGAGAGCAAATTTTAGCTTTAACAAGAGAAGAATTATTATTTAGAAAAGCATTTTTCAAAGTTGAGGTTAGCTCTTCTAGTTTTCGGTTGGTCTCCTTGATTCCTGCATGTAATTCAGATTCCTTCATGTTGACTTGCAAAGCTCCTCCTCTCTTTGGCTGTGAATTTCTTCCATTGTGGTTTGCTCCTATCTCCTGCAAGTCAGTTTCTGCTACTTTCTCTAGCATGTCAAAAACTTCATCTTCATAGGCTGTGTAAAATGTTCCTCCAGTAACTAGATTTACTTTATTCTTCATAAAATATGACAATGATTCATAGAAGATTTGAGCTAATTGACAGCTTTCAATACCATGATGAGGACACTTTCTAATTAAATCATTAAATCTTTCCCATGCTTCACTAAATGCCTCATTCTCATGATACTGAAAATTATAAATTTCTCTTCTGTAAAAGTTTGTTTTGGAAATAGGATAAAATTTTTGTAAAAACTTATTTTGCATTTCTTCCCACGAGCTAAATGTAATTCCTAAATTTCGATACCAAGCAAAAGCTTTGTCTTTTAAAGTTAATGGAAAATATTTCATTTTTAAAGCTTCAGTAGATAGACCTGGTACATTTTGAGAAGAACATCTAATATCAAAATCATCTAAAAATTCTAAAGGATTTTGTGAAGCATATCCATTGAATTCAGGTAAGGAATTTATTAAAGCATTATCATACCTGAACATAACTCCTTCTCCAACATTAATATTTATATCCGTTTGCCTTATGCTTCCTGATGGTGTTGATCTATCAAGCATTGTTCTCCTTCGGTCTTGATGAGGAAATCCTTCTTCCGCCATGCTGTGCTTCTCTTGATCCTGTTCTGTAATTGATGAATTCGGAGATGAGTCTTTTGGTTGAGTCACTCCTTCTAATCTTCCATAAGCTTTAGACCTTGTTACTACCATAAATCTCAACCCAAAATGTTAGAAATATAATGAGCTGAAGGATTATTAATCCTTCACCTTATAAAATAAACAGAAATAACTGAACAGAAATAATTTTCACTGATTAACCGTGCTCCCCGGAAACGGCGCCAGTTGATAACCTCAAATTTTGATATTTTAAATAATAGTTTTAGGACTTGATAATCTTATCAATGTGTGAGGATTCAAGATTATTCAACAAATAAAATTACCTCACTAACCTAGGGTAAGTAAGGGTCGAACCACAAGGAGCAGATATTTCAGTTAAATTTATATTTCCATTCAATCAATAATTGTTTTAAAATGGTTTCGAGATTTCAAGTTTTTAAATAAGAGTAAAGATTTAACTATTTCTGTAATCGACTTTTTATTTATTTAAGATTTATTAATTCAAAATTTAAATTCGAATCTCATACAGATCTGGACTTAGTCAAAATCCAGATCTCTATGAGATGAGCAATAACTTTGAAATAAGAATTTTTTGAACAGATTTAATTGGATATGTTGTAAAGTTACAATCCTGTACTTTCCAACCCAATTGAATCTGTCTTAAAATGGAATGATTAAGCAATTTACTGAACTCTAAAAAATCACATTTACCTTGTGTCACACCCTTGATCGGCTGGTAAACGATCCTCCTCCTTAGAGTCTTCTCAGCGTTGCTTCTTCACTCCACTCAATTGTTCATCAACAATAGAGGGTCTACAGAACTTTCAGAACAAACAACACTCCACTCTTTCCATAAAAATTCTAGACAATCTTACACATTGTTTTGGAGAGTATTTATAGGGTTTTCTTCTCTAAAAACTGCTTGGATCATTTGAATGGTCTAGCTTGATTTGTGATATCCAGTTGACTTGGATAATCTGCATGCATAACTGCCTTGGTCTGGATGCCCCTCCTGGTCAATAGGCTTGATTTGACTTGGTCCAGGTGCCTCCTCCTGATTAATAGGCTTGATTTGACTTGGTCCAGGTGCCTCCTCCTGATTAATAGGCTTGATTTGACTTGGTCCAGGCGCCTCCTCTTGATTAATAGGATTGATTTGACTTGGTCCAGGCACCTCCTCCTGATCCATACCTTTGATTTGACTTGGTCCAGGCGCCCCTCCTGATCCAAAGCTTTATCTCCAACTAAATATCTGTACTTATTAAACAAAGATGAGATCTAATCCACTTGACTCATAGAATCAAGTGGGTTAGTCAAAAGAAACATATATTGAATATAAGTACATAAAAATCATCAATATATATGTTTAAATAATGACATAATAACATTTATCAAATACCTAGGCTCCGACTCGTGGAGTTCACTGGGCTCCGTGCTCTAGGGCAGGGGACCGATTGCGGTGATGGTGACTTCCTAACCCTCCTCAAAGAGACAGAGGAGTCTATAGCGCCGAGCAGACTGAGTCCATGGGTGTTCTCATGTTACGGACGGGCTTGGCCCGTACCTAGGGAAGATGCTCATTAGATACTCTCATGTTCGTTTATACTCTCACCTACTCTATCTCGAGCGTGGTAGAGTGCAATCAAAAGGTATGTGACAATAGATAATTAACGTGCTGGCTAGAGAAGTGAGGTACCTCTTCGCAACTTTGTTCTGGAGTCATACGTCTTTCAATGAATTGATACCAGCGGGCAGGGTCGATGGAGCTATGCCGGAGACGGGCACGGCGTTGCTCGACTGGTGGCATGGCGTCGCTCTGGAGCGGTGATGTAGGAGCACTGTCGGGAGGACAGGGGCATGGAGCACAGGCAGCGGCGACAGTGGGGCAACGATGGCGGTGGTGCTGGCGGCAGCGGCCAAGCTGCAACGGTGTAGACGGCGAGGTAATGCTGCGGTGGCATGATGACGGCACGGGCGATGACGGTGATGATGGCAGCACGAGCGGCAGCTTGTGCGTTGGCACAGCGATGCAAGTGGTAGTGGCACGGTGATGCAAGCGGCAGTGGCACCTAGCAGACTTGCGGGCCGTGGCACCCGCACCTGATGGAGGCACATGCACGTCAGCGGCGCCCAGCGGAGGTGCGGGACGCAATGACAGCAACATCTAGCGGAGGCACGAGGGGCATCAGCAGGGTGAGTAGAGATGGCACGGATGCCGAGGTGGCATTGCGGCAGCACAACGGTGGCACAAGTGACGAAGACAAACACACTAGCACAAGTGGCGGTGCGGCGGTGCGAACGGCGGCGGCCTGATAGCACTGTCTGCGCCCTCATGGTGGCAGCGGCTTGTTGGCCACGATGGCAGACCCGTGCCAGTGGCGGCCTGTGTTGCACGCGACACTATCGCACCTACTGCCGTAACTACCGCTGCCGCCAACGCCATCGTTGATCTCTACCGCCACTCGCCGCTATCGCTCACAGCCGCCGTCACCTTCCACCACCGCCGCCACGTCATTTCATCTACCACGTCATTTTGTCAGCATCATATGTGTGCTCTTGCGATGCCGAGCTGCCACACTCTACTTGCTGCCATGTCGCTGCTCGCTGCATTGAGTCACCCATACACCGCATGCTACACCGAGTTGCTCGCACACGGCCCACTACAATGGGCCACTCGCGTCCCCCACGCACTCTGGGTGCATCGAATGCTGCCGCACAACCGCCTGCCGTGCTGAGCCCTGAGTCCTCACTAGCTACCTCGCCTTCTGTCCTAAGCATCAAGTCTCCTGCGTTGTGTCTTCGCGGCCAATCCGTGCTCGTCCCAAGTGCAATTCCACCAAACCTGCCTGCATCGGCTACTGCACCGACGAATATGTCAACAACGGGGCAACGCGACCAAAAAGGTACCTTGCACCCCTAGCTCATCGAGTTAATTTATCTTTTGTCATATATCTTTTGATTGCACTCCACTGCGCTCGAGATAGAATAGGTGAGAGGATAAACAGAAACGAGAGAACCTACCTAGCATTTTCCCTAAGGTACAGGTCAAGCCCATCAGTTACGTGAGATGCCCCATGGACTCAGTCTAATCAGCGGCACAGTTACCGTTGTCACTTTGACAAGGGTCAGGAGGTCACCGTAACCGTAATCGGTTGCTCAACTTGAAGCCTGGAGCTTGGTGAACCCCACAAGTCAGGGCATGCATGTACATTCACCTTCAAGTCTTCGTATCACGTAGTTGCATCTCCATAGATCCATACCCAACAGATGACAACTTCGACAACATCGACTATCTAATAGGGGACCATCGCGATGACATCAACACGGGACAAGTTCAACCACGCTGAGTTGCTGGAGCCGATGTTCATAATCCCAATTTCAAGTATTCAGCTTAAGTTTATCTGCAAGTGTCGCATGCTATTCCTCTGTATTTTTAGTTTCATTGGATGATCGGATTGGGCCATTGTGTTTGGGCCTCGTCCATCATTTTCTTTCATCATTGTAATGTACATCATGGTAGATGTCATCTCGCAATGATTTCTCTCTTCGTTGTAAGCCACTTGGTAGCCTCCCTCCCTATATAAAGGGAAGGCATGCCCAAGGGAAGACACATAGTCATGTTTGAAAATTGAAAGGTTTCTTCTTCTAAGTGTATCGTTCTTTAGAGAGAGTAGTGCAGATTTAGATCCACAACGGTAGGAGATCGTGGGACCTTCGTTGACCATGCCCGTTCTCCCCCCCCTCGTCGAGATCACTCCATGGAAGGAACCATCGTCGACGACGCCCCTCTCCTGTATCAGGTTCTTGAAGATATCAAAGTCAAACTGCTTGACAAAGGCTCGTCCTGCCAAGAACCCACTTCTTGACTTACTGGCACTGCCGCCACATCCGCAATCCCCGTCTGGCCACTACCGCTGTCATTTTTGCCATCGCCACTGTCGTCTTCCTCTCTGCACCCTCGTGCCCCGATGCCCGAGCAACCCCGTTGTCGCGTCCCTTCCTCTATGTTCACCATCCGGCACCCGTCCATGAAGCACCAGCCTTGAAGCCCCGTGTTCCCCTATAGAGCACGCCCTTGCGCCTTAGTGCCATATGGTCCCTTTTTTCCCTCCACAATTGTGCGCCCTAGCACCGATCGCGCTTGCTCGTGCACCACCCTCTGCATCGTGCACCCACTGTTGCGCGCCCGTGCCAGTTCCCTGCTGTGTGCTTGCACCGCGGCTCTAGTACTGCACACCAAAGCCACGCATGCCTTGCCCACTATGCGCCCGCGCCATGCACCACACACCCTGCAAACCTAGTGCTGCATGTTTCAGCATCGCTCGTGATGCTGGACATCGTCAAGACGTCGTTTGGTTGACATCGAGGGTAGCGGCTCGGTATCGAATCAGGATCTCGATCGGACGACGACGTTCAGCATCGTCCCAGCAATGCAGATGAACAGGTATATAAAATGACGATGATGCGTGAAGGCCCTACTATGGTACGTGCGTGCACCGAAGTGCAGTGTTGCTGTTCCAAAGAATGACGGGATCGCTTCTGGTGAGGTCAAACAGACCTCCCAAACCTTGCCCGAGAGGGTCGAGGGCGAGTACGTCGCCGAACGGGGATACCCCATTGATATGCTCACACGCGTCGGAAGAACCAGACTCGTACCGGGCAGGCAAGACTCTTGTGAAGGTGACGTCGTTTTCTCAACATGTCTCGCTCTCACCTATCTAACCTGTATCCACCGGATCCGGAGATAACTTGGGAGGTTGAGGACACCGTCGTCGGTCTGATGCGGGGCGATGGGTGGATTACTCACAAGGCATAGAGTGGGACTCCGAAGTAGTGCTGAGCGGTGGGCGCGTCTGGTGGACGTGGCACGCAGGTGGAGGAGGCGAACGGATGGCGCAGCACACCACGCGCGGGAGCAGCATGAGGAGGCATCGGGCACAGCCTGAAGGCGCCGACGCGGCCGAGGCAGCGCGGGGGGGTGGCCGGCAACGCGAGGAACGATGTGGGAGGGCCAGGCACGCCTCAACAGCGCGGGATATGGTGATACCACGGCGAGCGCGTCCGGCGGGCGCGCGTGAGGCAGAGGAGGCGTAGAAGAGGTGTGAGGTTGGCGGTGGCGGAGTGAACACGGTGAGCGGCAGTGGAGTCTGGCGAGCGGTGTGGGAGACTGGCGGCAAAGGCAAGGGAACAGCGAGCGGCGACCGTTACACTTCTGTCTTCCCCCTCCTTCCTTTTTCTTCTTCCTCTTCCCCCTCTTCTTCTTCTTCCTTCTTCTTCTTCTTCTTCCTTCTTCTTATTCTTTCTTCTTCTTCTTCCTTCCTCCACGGTCGTGACTCTTGGACTTCCAAAATATGTTATAACTTTCAATGAAAATCAAAGAGTGTCTTTGGGGGGGCACCCTCCCCTCCCTTATATAGGAAGTGTGAAATGGGCCCCCCTTAAACAACAAAGGGAAGAAAGAAAAGACAAGTGAAGAAAATAAAGGGGCTTGTAAGGCCCACTAAGGTAGTTGGGAGGGGAAGATATCATCACATGGGTTCTTCCCCTCGCTACAACGACAAAATGATAAAGAGGAAAAGCGATGACGAGAAAATAAGAAACGATAAAGATGAAAAGTGATCTGAAGGTAGCGTGTCATCACGCCGTATATCTGAACCCAGGGTTGCGCGTCGATGCTGCGGCTCATCGTGTCGGCTGGACACGTATCGGTGGCGGGCTCGATGACGATGCTGGCTCCTCGCGTGACGATCCTAAGGTGTTGGACGGTGCCGCGCCATCAGCTCGACTGCCATTCACACGTCAATGTCGTGAACCGTTCCGCATCCTGCACGCTCGTGCTTGACGATCGTCATCAAATCTATGTTGCCCATATGCCTCCGCAGATAGTTGACACTCGTCCATGCCTATGCCAGGTACTACTCGTTTCCCCCCTCCTTGTCAGTATCATTACCTTCTTAAGTGTCATCGCCACTATCTGTTTCTCTGCCATTTCTTCACATCTTCACATAGGATAGCCACATTGTCGAGTGATTTAGGATATTTTTGGGGTAAAAGTTTAATCACGTGATAACGAAAGTGACGTAGGACGACTATGGAGTGATCGACTAGGGAGTGGACGATGAATGAATGGACGATTGGGTTGACGGGGCAAACTATGGGTAGAGGGACGACGAGGGATAAAACAGTCACAGAAATCACACGATCTGATTTGGAATTTAAAACCAATGAAAATCTGGTGGTGCAGCTCCGACCCTTATCGAGGGTGGGAGTACTGTCTTCCCCCACCGCGACGATGCCTAAGCACCGAAATCAATATCCGAATTCGCGTCGCGAAGAAACACTCGAGAAGAGAGAGAGGAAGTGGGAATCCAAACCAAATCTAATTCTGACGGCGGTGGAAACTTCTCGAGAAAACACTAGACAGAGAACACTTTCGACACCAAAGAGTTCAGGCATAGCTCGGCACCGTAGTGCGTGAAGAAGTTGCGGGAATTCAGATCGTGACGAGGTTGGGCGAATTCGGGCATTGAGTGGCCCACTGGATGAGGAAGATTCAGGGCGTTCCGGGCGTTGAACGGCCCTAGTAGTGAGTAGATGTCGTTGTCACAGAGTCAGGCGTAGGCGACTACCCGCACGCGCGAAGCGCGCGTAGGGTGCGCGGAGCGCACGGAGCACGCGGAGCAGTGCGCGTGGGCGCTGAGCACGCGGAGCGCGCGGAGGGTGCGCAGCGCACCCGGAGCGCGTGTAGCGTGCGCGGCTCAAAGTGTCGGGCGGCATCGACGATGACCGGCGGCCTGGGGCGCTCTAGGCGGCGGCCTAGGGCTGCCCTGTAGTGGCGGCCTGGGGGCGTCCTTGGGAGGGGGCCTTGGCGGGGCTGCATGGGGGCATCCTGGGGCGTCCTTGGGCGGCCTTGGCGGGGCTGCCTGGGGCGACTCGGGGGCGCCCGTGGGCGGCCTTGGTGGGGCTGCCTAGGGCGGCCTGGGGCTGCCCTGTTGGGCGGCCTTGACGGGGCTGCCTAAGGGCGGCCCTGGTCGTTCTTGGGCGGCCCTAGCGGGCCTACCAAGGGCAGCCAAGGGCTGCCCTGTTGGGGTGGCCTGGGGGCGTCCTTGGGCGGCCTTGGCGGGGCTGCTTGGGGCGGCCTGGGGCTGCCCTGTTGGGCGGCCTTGGCGGGGCTGCCTGAGGGCGGCCCTGGCAGGGCTACTAGGGGTGGCCAAGGGCTGCCCTGTTGGGGTGGCCTGGGGGTGGCCTGGGGGCATCCTTGGATGGCCTTGGTAGGGCTGCCTGGGGGCGACCTGGGGACGTCCTTGGGCGGCCTTGGCGGGGTTGCCTGGGGGCGGCCTGGGGGCGTCCCTAGGTAACCTTGGCGGGGCTGCCCTGTTGGGCGGCCTTAGCAGGGCTGCCTGGGGGCGACCAGGGACTGCCCTGTTGGGCGATCTGGGCGTGAAGAAAGAGAGAGAAAAGAAAGAGGAGGGAGGGAAAAGGAGAGTGAAGAGCGATGGAAGAGAGAATGGAAGGCCGACGTCCCGAGGCGGCGGCGGCGGCGGCGACGGCTAGGGTTAAGAGGGATAAGGGAGGCTCAGCAGTCCTCCAAGAAGAGTTAAACAAAACTCAATCTTGAAATTATGACTGCATATTGTGTCCTGAAAACAATGGCCAATATATAGGCCTTGGAGGAAAGAGAAATTGATGAGAAAGTAAAGATGTGCGTCGTGTCATGCCAAAGGGCAGTTGTGGATCTGCCTTTGGCGTCGTGTCATGACGCGCGTGCGCGGATAGAGACGTGCTAGTCAACGGTTGCGGCGTGTTGACTTTGGTGTTGACTCTGGTTGACCGTGGCGGGTTGACTTCGGTTGACCGTGGTGGGTTGACTTCGGTTGACTTCGTCGTCGGGTCCATAGCAGGTGTGTTGACTCCGGTTGATCGTGGTGACGCATTCGACGGCGATGTGTTGGCGTCCTCGCCATCAGAAAGTGTGGATGCCATTGAACTGACAAGTTCCTCGCGTCTGAGTATCTAGTTGGTTTAATGGGTCGTTGAGAGTCTGATTATGCTAATCTTCTTCTCGTAACATTAGTGGATCATTTTCCTGGGCTGTCAGCCGCTTTATTACCTAGATAAGAGTTTTTACCATCACGCATTCATACCATTTTGGCATAATTGTCCCGATTTCTTGTGTTGTAATAGTGTCATTTGATCCTGACTCCCACGTGTTACATCACTATCACCACGGCCTTTGAGCATTGCCTTGGTACCCGACCGTACGAGGTCCGACATCAAATCGGTATCTAAGCATCAACTCGATACCCTCGAGCACACATTGAAGATGCCAGAATTATCAATCTCTTTGTAGATCAACACTGACTTCAGAGCACCTAGATAGATTGCATCACGGGTGATGACTCCAAAATGATAGTCATCATGGGTGATGACTTCAGAGCATCTAGATGGATTGCATCATGGATGATGACACCTAGATAAATATGTGCATTTCTAGCTAATTTATCTACTTTCTTTATCTTTATCTGCATATATTATCAACATTTATGTTACGCTGTGAAAAATCATTAATAAAATCCCCTTTATTGATTTTGAGTTAATTATTGTCATTTGTGGGACTAACCCCACTTAACTCAATGAGCTAAGTTGAATGAATCTTAATTTATGTGAAAGATGCAGGAATTAGGTGAAACTTTCATGACAAAAGGGGATAAAAAGCTAGTTGACCCAAAGGAGCAGGCCCAGCCACGACCTTGGGTGATAACAAACGTCGTCCCGGATGTCGTCGAGTTGGTACCGAGTTGATGCCCGGGTACCGAGACAGTGATGTCGGGCGTCGATGGTGTCGTCGTCTGATGGATAAAACAAACCCTAACGGGTAATGTAGCTATGACAAAATGAATATGTCCTACGTGTCTCACTTGCAGCCCCCGAATCGATGGAGAATGCCAAACTCTGAGTTCGAAAGGAGTCACCGGTTGACGGCGATGGTGGCCACTCGAGCCTCATTGGAGGGGACGAAGGCAACGCCAAATGGAATCAATCTGTAGGGACCCACATGTGATGGATGGGCATGTGCGTACCAGTAAAGATGCTCAATGATCGTAGACGACGTACCTCGGCGGTGTGCGGCTCTTTGTGTAGGTTCCTCATCGTTATAGCAACCGGCGTGAGTGACGGGTGGAGAGGAGCCAGACAAGATCCGCATGTTGGACTGGTGGCGTGGCGCAAGAGCAGTTTGATGGATGGTTGGAGCATGACGTGGAAGGGAGAAAAGCTGGATGGTTCCGTGCGCAGTCGGGTCGCACGCTTGGGAAACTTGCGGGATCGGCGAAAGTTGGCTGCATGGCGCAAGGGCGAGTGCATTGGCAGTGGTGCCGAGGGGCGTGGGTGGCAGATCCCGTTGGCCGTGACACCAGATGCCCAGCTCGGCAGCCCCACGTGGTCACGGCTGTGTCAACCTTCGATGACCTCTGAACTTTAGCCGGAAGGTCGGGCCTCAATCGGGGGCAGGTGGCTCCGAGTAGATAGGGGACATGTCCAACCACCGCCGTTGCAAGGGAGGGGACTGGGAGAACAGCACGGCCCATTGGCAACCTCGTATGCCAGTGCCGATTGACGCACTATTGACCTGCTAGTGTCGGTCAAAAAGGCACAGATTGCACACGTTCGGAGGTCACCTAGAGAGTCTGACACAATGAGCGTGAGTGTTGTGGCGCTGGATCTTCATCTCTGGCTTGGATCCACGTCCAAGGGTGTCCTCCAATGAGCATCCAAGCACCTTAAATGCTCATAAATAGTCATGACTGGACGTTCCCCTTGCCCTCTTTTCTTTGCCCCAAGATGCCTCTCATAGTTGACTTAATAGAGCTTCTTTAGTGGGCCTTTAGACTAAAGCCAGCTGTCTTGATTTGCGCTTCCTTTCTTGGCCCAGTGATGGAGCACGCCATCTTGCCCCGTCGAAGGCATCATCCAATACGCCGCCATCATTGTCGATGGTCGGCCGGTTCACGTTCCATCCGACTGCCACGCTTGGGCAACGGAGAAGACATCTGGGTTTAACACCCTTGGTGAAAAGCACAAATGCACCATCATGCATCCTGAATTTCTTGCCGGCTCGTGCTCGTCCTATTTGCTGTTTTATCATGCTTGTGTTTTCATTTACGTTGAGTCTATGTCATTGTGTCGTGTCATGTTCGTCATGCACCATAGGCCATGTTTTTATATTTTTAAGTTTCTCTGTTTTGTTGTAAAAGGGGCCCCATGTTTAAGGGCCCCTTAATGGACCCCTTACTGGACCTACCTTAGGGGCCCATCTTGACCCCCCAT
Organism: Wolffia australiana; assembly: GCF_029677425.1. Classification (NCBI taxonomy): domain Eukaryota; kingdom Viridiplantae; phylum Streptophyta; class Magnoliopsida; order Alismatales; family Araceae; genus Wolffia; species Wolffia australiana. The sequence continues at coordinate 9,621,633 of NC_135838.1, forward strand.
ACAAGGGAGAGATGGGTCCCCTAGGATGGTAGATCTGGAATTTTCAAGTTGTTGCAGTTACACATCGTGTTCCAGATCTCACCCTTTTAGAGAATGAAGGAGGAAGAGGATGACAGAAATGGAAGAAGAGCGGAGTCTCGGCGATGAAACCTGCCCTTCCCCCCTTCGTATCCTCACGGAGTACCATGTTTGTGTGCCCGAGGTGGGTTTGATTCGTGGACTACAAGGACCCCCCTACGACGTGTGAGAAGGTATGCTCCTTCTCTCGCCGTCGAGCAACGGTCTGGTGCATCGAGTTGAGCAGTCAAGACCACCCACTTACCTCTGACCAGCCAAAGAGGGTCGCGAGGGTGCTCCAGTAACATGGAGATAGGATTTGACCGTGATCTTGCACATCCGGCATGGATCGGCTGAACGTGGGATAGTCCCACAATTGCTTTCCATGGTGAAGAACGTGGGTGAGCATCATAAATGTGGCACTTTGGTAACCATACGCCTGTGCTAAGGCGGTAAGACATGATGTCTACAAAAAAGATCCAGTCATTCTGACTTAGGACGACTACGGGGTAGGCGAGGAAGGGCGGGACGACAGGATGTACGGACTAAGGGTAGGATGGGTGTGTGAGGGATAAAACAATCCACAGAAATTCACGGCCGGATTTGGATTTAAAACCGATGAAAATCTGGTGGTGCAGCTCCGACCCTTTCAAGGGCGGGAGTACTGTCTTCCCCCACCGCGACGATGCCTAAGCACCAAAATCAATACCCGAATTTGTGTCGCGAGGAAACACTCGAGAAAGAGGGAGAAGAAGTAGAAAATTCAAACGAAATTTAATTCTGATGGCGGTGGAAACTTCTCGAGGAAGCACTGAACGAGGAACACTTAGACACCAAAGAGTTCAGGCGTACCTCGGCACCGTAGTGCGTGAAGAGGTTGCGGGAAATTCTGATCGTGACGGAGCTGGGAGAATCCGGGCGTTGAGCGGCCCACTGAACGAGGACGATGCTGGGCATTCCGGGCATTGAACGGCCCTGGTTGAGTGCAGATGTCGTGGTCGCAGAGTCAAGCGTGGGCGAACACCCGCCCGTGCGAAGCGCGCGAAGGGTGCGCAGAGCGCCGCGCGCTCAGCGCGCGAAGTGCGGCGGAGCGCACCCGGAGCGCGCGGAGCACGCGCGGCCCGAAACATCAGACGGCGTCGACGACGACTGTCGGCCTGGGACGCTCTGGGCGGCGGCAGGGCGTGCGTTGGCGGCCTGGCGGCCTTGGCGCCCCAGGCGGCCACAGGCAGACCTGATCGGCCTGGCTGGGGTGGCCCCTGGGCGGCCTGTGAGGCCGGCCAAGGGGCATCCTAGGGTGCCTTGGGTGGCGTGAGAGGGCGGCCCTTAGGCGACCTGGGTGGGCGGCCCCTGGGCGACCTGGGAGTGCGACCAAGGGTGGCCTTGGGCGGCCAAGGAGGGTGGCCAAGGGGCGGTCACGGGGCGGCCTAGGGCGGCCCTGGCGGGGCGGTCCTCGGCAGGCTTGGCGGTCTGGCTGGGGCGGCCCCTGGGTGGCCTGTGAGAGCGGCCAAGGGGGCGGCCTAGGGCGCCCTTGGGTGGCCTGAGAGGGCGGCCCTTGGGCGACCTGGATAGGCGTCCCCTGGTCGGCCTAGGAGTGCGGCCAAGGGGTGGTCACGCGGGCGGCCTTGAGCGCCCAAGGACGGCGGCCTGGTAGGGCGACCACAGGGGAGGTCTGGGGCGACTCCTGAGGGCGAGAGCGAGAGAGAGAGAGGGAAATGGAAGAGAGGGAAGAGGGAGAAATAAATGGAAGAGAGGGAAGAGGCGGTGACCGGCGACGCGACGACGGCGACGGCAGCGGGGCCGGCGGTGATAACGGCGGAGGATAGGGTTTGACGGTAGAGGATAAGGGAGGCTGGGCAATCCTCCAAGAAGAGTTAAACAAAAACTCACTTGAATTATGATTGCCTAAGAGTTTCTTGAAAACAATGGCCTTTATATAGGCCTTGGAGGAAAGAGAAATTGACGAGAAAGTAAAGACGAGAAAATAAAGACGTGCGTCGTGTCACGCCAAAGGGCAGTTGTGGATCTGCCTTTGGCGTCATGTCATGACGCGCGTAGAGGCGTGCGCGGGTGGAGACGTGCAAGTTGGCGGTTGTGGCGTGTCGGCTTTAGGGTTGACTCCGGTTGACCGTGGTGAGTTGACTTTGGTTGACTCCAGTTGACCGTGGTCCAAAGCATGCGTGTTGACTCCGGTTGACCGTGGTGTGGCATTCGTCTATGAGATGTTGGCGTCCTCGCCATCACATTCAATCCATAAATCATCCAAGGGTGGAGAACTAAAGATATCGCCTTTAATACTAATTAAGGGAAGAATTCTTGAACGCCACTAGGGTATATTCAAAGGTCTGAATGATGATTGGAGGACCATAAGGGACGTGGGTCATGATCCAGAAACGAAGATCTGTCCATCCAATGTATTATCTTGTGATTTGCTCTCATTTGCTCTCTCTCCCTATATAAACCTCTTCACTCTATTGTAATATTTATCTTGTGATTCAATCCAAAGTAATGTTTGGTGGCCTAAGTGCAATTTAATCATAGATCCATACACCTTAGTGTGTGCCAGGCTGAGCAGGAAGCATCCAGGGCTGAAGAAGTTGGTGGAAAGGAGAGGAAGAAGTCCATTGGGCCTTGGACGGTGTGACAAAGAGGTTACCTTCTTATTTATTCTTTTCACTCTTACCTGTTTGTCTTTGTCTTATGGTTAGTCTTGGAACAGCTAGCCAACATCCAGACGGTTCCAACACATCTGACCACGCAAAAAAATCCCACACCATATTATTTTAAATTTCTTTGTTTTATACTTTTATTTAATCAGTTATTTATTTTCATAGGTAGAAAACCCGCTTCTAAAATTCATAAAAAATTATAAGTAAAAGAAAATTCATTTGAATAAACCCTTTCTCCTTGTGGATCGAACCTTACTCTCCCTAGGCTAGTAAGGTTATTATAAATTTTGTTGTTTTAATTCGGATAAACCAACGAAACTAATTAGTGAGGTTAAATCATCACTAATTACCTCAAAATTTTGAGTTTATCAATGGGTCAGACTACTAGGATTACTATGCATCTTGATATGGACATGCAATGCTAGGAGATATACTAACTAGAAATAGTGTATCTATTGGCTAAGAGAGTGTTCTAGGTTTTCACTTGGGATATGTGTAATTAATGACGAATTAAATCATGTAGTTGAAATTTAAACTTATTCTATAATCTATATCAGTTTCATATTATATCCTTCTCATAATATTAAAAGCATAGAATGAGAAGGGGGCCAATCCATGAGCTGGAAATTATTGATAAAAATATGCATTTATATCTTGATTAAAATAATTTGGCAAAAAAGACACAGAGAAATAATTACTGAAATGATACTTCTAAGAATTTTCAAAACATTATAAGAATTTATAGAGTTTAAATTTTTTTCATGAAATTTCATAACTTCAATATTGACAAAAGCCATCATAGATAAGATATCGAACATTAGAAATGTGAGTTCCAAACTAGGTGGAGACAGTAGGTATAGTCATCGAGATAGAGAAAAACAAAAAAAACTAGTAGAAATGTATCGCTATAGTTCATCTGAAATAAATCCAATAAAACCTATAAGGATAGAGACAACAAACATGATACAATTTCTTTTTAAAATTTTACTCTTGATGTTGAATAAAATGGAGTTATCTTACCCATAAATTTTTCTGAGGGCATGTATATTTCAGCCCTGTCTTGAAAACGTGTGAAAAATAAATTAAAAAGGGAGAAGAAACTTATTAGTTAAATCCAAGATACAAGAAAATTTTTCAAATGAGAAGTTGTTGTATCCTTCGAGGCCAATTAGGGTTGACGGAAGCTTCCTCATTGTTTTTCTCTTCTCCTGGCATTATTTAACATGGATGGATTGAATATCAGAAGATGAGACTGCCCTCAAAATATTGACTGAACCGTTAGATTGAAAAATATTTTAATTTGAATTTCCCTCAATTTTAACCTATATATGAGCGACAATGTGTAATAAAATGTCAATTCTTATTATTTCTCAATACTTTACTTATTTCCCCAAAAGTGTAAATTTTTTAGTTCCTGCCACATTTCTCCAAAAATGACAAAAAAGAAGCAATGATGAATTAATTATGGCATCTGGTAAATTAAGATGGGCCACATAGACTTTATTGCATGTTCATCAAGTCAGATTGTACTAACTGTACATTGAGTGAAAGATAAAATGATTTAATCATGTAAAAAATCATACCTTTATGATGCGGTGCTTATTCTGCACCATAAAGGCTAACTTTTCAACCAATGAATGGCTGACATGTCGCATGCATAGTTTCATGATGATTTTTGGTAGCAATATGACTATGAATGGAATGCAAATTTCTAGGTCTAATTTCTGGCTGACTTGTTAGTGAATCTTGTTTATAGTTGTGGGAAACATTATCGTCCAATTTACCTTTTTTGTTTATTTTCCATGCTGCCCATTGGCTCTTCTCACATCTGCTCCATCTTCTTTTTTTTACTAGTTAAATCCGAACTAAACTATTGATTTTTCAACAGAACCTTAGATATGTCTTTTTTCTTTGAGAGAAAGAGAATTAGCGTTTATTTCATTCTGAGAAATCAGAACCTTTCACTCACTCGCTTGAGTCAGATTCCATTGATGTAATACGTGATCGTACCGGGATCGGCCGGTTTGTATTACGTCACAGGGTATGGATGAACAGATTCGTATTATCAATGAAATGAATGCTAATCAAGAAAACCACGTAATGAGCAATTGAGACGTCACCGAAGAGGGAAGAAGATCAACGTCGTTCCCAAGAGGAGATATTGATCTGATTGAACTCCTGATGACCCTTGGGACCAACTATGACGTCTAAGGAGTGAGGGGCGTCTGACGGCCCGAATGAGTTTGACGCCTAAGTCGACGACTAGGTCCTTTATCACAAGAGAATCCTATCACTCGACGAAGTGGCTATCCTATAGCTGATGATCACGATAACTCGGCAGAGGAAGAGATAGGAGGGGACGGCACTGAAGATAGGTAATAATACTGGAATTAATGGAGTGGAGACGAGTAGGCACCTGAATGTCGATAGTCCACGGTGAAAGGGGCCGTATGGATGACCCAGATGAAAGGCAGTTCCGTCGGGGATGGATGGTGGAGCGGGCACGTGAGGCAGTGACTGTGGGGGGATGAGGGCTGTGGGCAGACCAAAACGCGGGTGATGCTGGATGCACCGAGGCTGAGCGCGTGTGGGCAGGGCCTGCGCGCTGTCGGCATGTATGTCGAGCTGGCGGGCCAGAGGCACACGCAAGCGCGCGCTGTGGGGGGGAGGTCTGTGCGCGATTGACGACGGGGTGCAGGACCATGCGCGGCCGAATCGGTGCGCACCCAAAGACAGGAGGGTGAGCACGAGCTCTGTCCGTGCATGCGGCCAGCGGCGGCGTGTGGGACCGGGGCGTACCCAAGGACCGGACGTGCGCGGCGAGGCTTCATGCGTGCACAGCCGATGTCGGGGCAGGCGGACGGCGCGTCCTCGCCGAGGTCCCGGTGAGAGATACCGGTTCGGGAGCGCGAGCGGACAGGGCGCGCGGGAGAGAGATCCGTGAGCGGCCGGTGGAGGTGGACGGCAGAGGTGACCCAGCGGAGGGTGCCGACGGGCGGGCGTGCAAGGCAAGCAAGGAGGCGCAGGCGTGAAGGCGGCGGTGTGCGATGCGAGAGCCTCCAAGAGGAGACTTTCTTGAAAAAGCAACAACACCAAGAACCTCAAGAATTGGTGCTTTCTTGATCTGGAGCGGGTTCTTGTTGTCAGCTGGTGATGTCTTGGGAGGGAGATGTCGTGACGCGTATGCGGAGTGATCTCGACGAGGACGGTCGACGATGTCCTCCCAACGGAGTGCTTCTTGAATCTTTTGGCGTCTTCGGAGTGATCTCGACGAAGACTATTGAGCGCGTTCCCACTGAGTGATCTCGACGTGGGGACGCGGGCTCTACTCCACGGAGTGGTCTTGACATGGGCGAGGGCAGCCAATCCTCTCTACACTCTAACTCTCTAACTAAGATAGGTGGAGACAATCTTGGAAAATTCTTCAACAAATGCCTCAACCTTCACTTGGGCATGCTAACCCCTTATATAATGAGGATAGGTGCCAAGTGAGATCATGGAGAGGATGAACCGTCGTCAGATGTGGTTCAGCCTCTCTTTAACGGTTACAATAAAAGGAAAACATAATACAGACGAGGCCCAAAACACCGGCCCAGTCCATAAAATCCAAGAACGAAAACAAAACAAAGACAAAAAAAAATAAAGAAAAGATAAGATGCTTACACCGAGTACTTAAACCCCGGGTGGCGAGATCGGCGTGAGCAGCTCGGCGTGGCTGGAGTCGTCCTGTCTTGGCGTCAGCTGGATGGTCCCCCATCATCCTCCCGGGGTGGGAGGAACTCGACTCCGGCGAGTGAAGTTCCACGATGTCCTCGAGTGGCTGGATCAGGTCCGGTCGGAGTCGTCGTAAGTCATCCTCAGAAATCCACGTGTCGTCGGATGAAAGTCGTCCCTGCCAATGGACTAGAAAAGTACGACCTACCTGTTCCCCCTCAGCGTGAATTACCTCCTGCAGTACCGTTTCTATCTCTTCGTGTCGTACAAGGGTGGAAAATGGAGGAGAAATCGGGTTACTCTCACTCTCTTCACTACTAAGGCTCGAGTGGCTGTGAGGTTCTTTGATGGGTGGTGAGGGTAGGTATCGGATTAGATCACTGACATTAAACATTGAACTAATCCCCCAAGTAGGCGGGATGCTCATAACATAGGCGTTGTCATTGAGCTTTGTAGCGACCCCTGGAGAGTATCTCTCAGGCCTCAATCAAATCAAGACTAATTCTCCCTTAGAGAATGACATTGACCTTTGACCCTTATCAGCGGATGCCTTATATTGCTAATTCATGGATGAAATGCCTGAATGTATGATGTCATGCATGCTCTTAATTTGTTCGACAAATTCTAATGCATTATCTGAGATCCTATGTTGTGAATCTAATGGCATGAGGTCAAGGGGTCGTCGTGGAAGTTGACTGTAGATGATCTTGAACGAAGCTTTCTCTGTGGTGCGATTCACCGAATAGTTGAAAGCGAACTCCGCTCGGGGGAGTACTTGGTCCCACGTGGCGATGTTGTCACCAACAATAGATCTCAGTAAATTACCGAGGCTGCGGTTAACAACCTCGGTCTGGCCATCCGTTTGGGGATAGTAGGCTGATGAAAACTTGAGTTCTGTGCCCATGAGGATCCACAACGTCTTCCAGAAATAGCTAGTGAATTTTACGTCTCAGTCCGAGACGATTGTCTTGGGCACTCCATGTAGCTTGACAATGTTGTCGAAGAAGAGTCGAGCTATCCGGGAAGCGTCGGCCATTTTTGAGCACTGAATAAAATGCGCCATCTTGGAAAATCAATCTACCACGACCATGATCGAATCATGGTGGCGCGCTGTTTTGGGTAATCCCAAAACGAAGTCAAGGCTAATGTCCTCCCATGGTCTCTCTGGGACGGGTAGGGGAGTATACAACCCCGTGTTCTGCTTGGTGAGCTTGGCGCGAGAGCAAGTGTGGCATCGCGAGATGAATTTGCCAACATCCCTTTTCAAGGACGGCCAGTAGAATCGCTGCTCCAGTGCGTGGATGGTGTTGTTGACTCCGAAGTGGCCACTAAGCCCACCGGCGTGTGTCTCATAAATAAGGAAGTCTCGGATCGAGGTCCGAGGGATGCACAGTCTCTTGCCGTGGAAGAGGTAGCCGTCGTCGATGAAGAAGTCCTTCGACTTTGGGATAGCCAGGTCCGTGAGGGAGGAATAGACTTTAGAGAAGTCTGGACACTCGGCATAGTCATCGCAAATCCGTTCGAACCCAAGGACTTGGGTCTTCATCAGGTTGAGGACTAGAGGCCGCCGGCTCAAGGCGTCGGTGACAACGTTGTCCTTCCCTTTCTTGTGGCGGATGACAAATGTGAAGTCCTGGAGGTACGCTATCCATCGAGCGTGGCGATCACTGACCTTTCGCTGATCGTGCAAATGGCGTAATGCACTATGATCCGAGAATAGTACAAACTCCTTGGGGAGTAAGTAGTGACGCCAATGTTTAAGGGCTTGGACGAGGGCATAGAATTCCCGATCGTAGTTGTCGTATTTCTTCCAAGTCTCGTTCAGCTCTTCGCTGAAATACTCGATCGGACGCCCTTCTTGGTTTAGGACTCCCCCAATTCCGACTCCTGAGGCGTCACATGCGACCTCGAAGACCTTGTTGAAGTCCGATAATTTGAGTACCAGAGCCTCGATCATGAGCTTTTTGAGGAGCTCGAATGCCTTGTCCGTGGAAGGAGTCCATTCGAACTTGTCGCCCTTCAAGATGTTCGTGATGGGAGCAGTGACTCCGCTAAATCCTGGTATAAACCTCCGATAGAATGTTGCGAGTCCTATAAAGCTGTGGACGTCATGGATGCTCTTGAGTTTGGGCCAGGCTGTGATGGCGTCGATCTTAGCCGGATCGGCGGCTACTCCGTGCGAGGATAGGATGACCCCGAGGAAAGAGACCTCAGTGGTGAAGAAGCTGCATTTCTTGGGATGTGCATACAGCTTTTCCTGGCATAATGCGGCGCACACGTAGCGTAAGTGTTGGGCGTGCTCCTCTCTGGTTTTATTATATACTAAGATGTCATCAAAATATACGACGACGAACCTGCAAATGTAAGGCCGAAGTACCTCATTCATCAGACGCTGAAAGGTACTAGGAGCATTCGATAACCCAAATGGCATTACATTCGACCCAAACAGGCCATCCTTTATTTTGAAGGCCGTCTTCCATTCATCTCCTGGTCTGATTCATACTTGATGGTAGCCGCTCCATAAATCTATCTTGGAGAAGATAGATGCGCCTACCATCTCGCCGAACAGGTCTTGAACTCTAGGAATTGGAAAACGGTATTTCACCGTAATCTTGTTGATGGCTCGTGAGTCACAACACATCCTCCAAGTACCATCCTTCTTGGGCGCTAATAGTGTCGGTACCGCGTAGGGGCTAAGGCTTTCCCGAATCAAACCCTTAGCCAACAAATCCTTCACTTGGCTATATAACTCCTCATACTTAACCGTGTCCATCCGGTAGTGTGGGAGGTTGGGGAGGGTTGCTCCCGGGACCAAAGGTGGGAGCTCATTCGGCAGCTCCACGGAGTGGTCTCGACGTGGGCGAGGGCAGCCAATCCTCTCTACACTCTAACTCTCTAACTAAGATAGGTGGAGACAATCTTGGAAAATTCTTCAACAAATGCCTCAACCTTCACTTGGGCATGCTATCCCCTTATATAATGAGGATAGGTGCCAAGTGAGATCGTGGAGAGGATGAACCGTCGTGAGATGTGGTTTGGCCTCTCTTTAACGGTTACAATAAAAGGAAAACATAATGCAGATGAGGCTAAAAACACCGGCCCAGTCCGTAACATCCAAGAACGAAAACAAAACAAAGACAAAACAAATAAAGAAAAGATAAGATGCTTACACGGAGTACTTAAACCCCGGCTGGTGAGCATCGGCGCGAGCAGCTCGGCGTGGCTGGAGTCGTCCCCTCTTGGCGTCAGCTGGATGGTCCCCCATCATCCATCTTGGAGGATCATTCATTCTTCACTCTCTTGTTATTGCAGGGAGCATGAACTCTTGCATCATCCCTAACATTTGAGCTTGAATTTGTTTGATCTTGTCTTTTTTTCATGTACATTTATAGACAGCTCATCATAAGAAGTAGGGTTGGGCTTAAAAGAGTTCTGTGAACCCCGCACATAGAAGTTGATTTTTTTCTTGCTGCTGGAAAGCCAAGAGGTTAGAAGGATAAGATGTCCTTTGCATGTTAGGTTGATTATATGTATTATTTCTAGGATTCCAAGAATTTAGACCCATAGGTCTATTCATTCTTGAGCTATCAATTGCAATAACATGTTCATGTAAGGCGCGATCTACCTCAACATGATCGGCACTAGAGTAGTGATGGCATAATGACATGTCTAATTGAGATAGTCGACATGCCTCTTGGGTGTTCATCCTATCTAATCGACTACTTAAATCACAATCTGCTTTAACTAATTGACCAATATGTATATCTGATTCAACTGCATTTACCTCGATCATTCCCCCTGTTCAAGGATTTTGGTTTCTTCCATGTCATTTGAGGGCGCATAATAGGAATTCTTTTCTGTAAGGGTTTCTAAAATCTCAATGGCTTGATCTAAGTATGTATGCATAAGCATACTTCCACTAGCCACATTAATCATCTTCAGATCTTCATCTTGTAACCCAGCATTAAACGTTTGGAAAATCTCCCATTCTTCAATGACATGGTGCAGACCATTTTTTGTTAATTCCTTTAATTTCTCCCATGTTTCTCCCAATGACTCATCGGGTCCTTGGCTGAATTCTCTTATGGCTCTCCTATATGTCACATTTTTTTCATTGGAATAGTTTTTTTTTCAAGAAAGCAGTCTCCATTTCTTTCCAACTATTAAAACCAATGCTTAAAGAAGTGAACCAATCTTGAGTTTTATTAGAAAGACTGAATGGAATTAGTCTAATTGTAATGACATCGTTAGTCACATTACAAAAATGAAAAGTTTGAGAAATGAAAGTAAATTCTTCTATATCCTTGTAAGGTTCCTCTTGGGATAAACCATGAAACGTGGGAAGAAATAGAACCATATAATGATCTATTTTGAAACTTGACCCTTCAGAGAATGGCACGTTAATTCTTGTCAGTGGGTCACACCCTTAAGGCATAGAATACTCATTTCATATTTGTCTTCTATTCATTGGTGCTATTTTCTAATTTATCACGCAACTAAAAACAAAATTTTATGGTCTTATCTTATTAATAAAAATTTAAGGCACTTATGTTTAATCTAAAAATAAGTTCACCATAAAAAATAGACTAAAATCCCGAACAGCAACCCTTCCCCAGAAATGGCAACAATTGATAAACTTAAAATTTAGGTAATAATTTACGTTGTTGTGAAATTTAGTTTATTGAAAATATTTATACACTTGTAAAATAATCTAGTTAGCTAGAGATGAGTAAGATTCGTCTCCACACGGAGAAAATATTAGGGAAAGATATCTCTTTATCAGGTTAATTCATGAGGGTGAGAAGGATTACATATAGTGTACGAGGTAGTGAATGGACGAAGATAATCACCACAATGGAGGTAGTACTGATTTAAGAAGATGGACATGCATCGTGTTAGTTCTAATAAAGGGTTGTCTAGTAGGATAAGAGGATAAAGGTCGATGGAAATGGTGGTGTGAGACAAGATAGGGATGAATGAATGATGACAGGTAGCTAATTAGGGTTGTATAAGTTAGAGTATATAATATATGAGGATGGAGAGAAGAGAAGGAACAAGGAAGATGTGTAAGTCATAGTGATATGGATAGTGAGCATGAGACAGAACGATGATTAAAATGGGAGAAATAATGATGGATGTTTTCCTAAACAAAAGGGGAGAGAGGTGATGAGATCCCAATGGTTTAGGGGGGGAACACGACGCGGATGATAGTGGATGCTAGATAGGGATGATAATGGATGATGATGGAGGTGGATGAGTGATGGTGATAAATAGAGGTGATGGATGATCATCATAAATGAACTATCAAAGTGTGTTGGAGAAAAGTCAATGAAAGGTAATAAGCTAACCTTAGCTCCCTATAATCCATCTTAATCAAAGCATCTTCTTGATGCAGATCAACACCCCACTTTTCTATTTAACATCTCCAATCACTACAAACCCCAAGACACCCTTGATAGACCTTCGAAACTTCACTTTCTTCCAATCTGCCTCTTTAGGAGGTAGTGGGCTTAAAGATGTTCTCCACAAAGATTGGGGGCTCAATTTATAGATACAGCCATATGGATGGATAGAAGGCATAAATACAAAGGTATCCTTAAAATTTCAGCTGAATCAGATTTCTAGATAGTCAGATATGAAGCCTGGAGGTTGGACAATTCCTAGCCGTTGATTTAATCAAAAGATTTATCTCTCCTTGTCCTCGTTAGTGTTTTCATGTCGTTTGGTTAGGGTTTGAGATTCTTCCTCGTCATCGGTGATTGATGATTCTCATCACGCATTGTGTCACCCTAGGGAAAAAGACAAAATAAAGAATAACATTATACTATTTACATACATTATTTAAATAGCTAGGTCACCGCTGACATGACGGTGCATCACAGCACACCATGCCAACATCCTCTCTTAGATTTTCCAATGAGAGAACACCACTTAGGCACCACGTGTACACATGTATGCCACCTGTCGCGTAACAAGTCATCCGATGCTACTAATTTCAACCAGTCATAGGAGACAGAGAGGATAAAGTAACATCTTTTAAATTCATCTTTGCCTCGGTCCAGGCGTCAAAATTTATTGGAAAAAATGTGTCATTTTCTTATTGGGCCACATCACCCTACGCCAAAAAGTTAATAAGAAAAACAGTATCATTACATGACAATACGACATTCGTAATTACCATGCCATAATGGTTAAGGTTAAAAATAGGCTGATGCCAATCATTATCATTAATTATGGTCAGTCACTGTTACACTAATCAAACAGTAACACGGCCTCATGAAAATAAAGGGGTTAATTTATTTTGAAATTCATATTAATTTACAAAAGGCCCAAAAGTATAAATAAATATGTATTTCAATTTATCATTCTTTATGAATTTAAGGTGAAAAAATTTAAAAACATTATATTCTGATTCGAAAAATATTATTTTTTTCAGATTTGATTTTAGAAAAATCCCAAATGTATGTAAAAATACAAAAAAAATCAGTATATCATTCCAAAAAAATTATTATTTTAAGCTTGATAACATCCATATAAATAATTCAATGCAAATAAAGATGTAAATATGGCCATATTATCAATGTGCTATCAGTGTGGCCCACCTTCTTTCTCTCACACTCCACTATAAGGCCTTGATTGTGACAATATCATGAAGATTTTCAAGAAGAGTTCAACGAGAAGGCGAGTAGATCCAACAGTCACTTGATCAAGTGTATACTTCGAGAGGGTGAACACATTAACAGAAAGAACAGTTGAATTGATCAACTCCTCTAATACATTGGAAAGAGTTCCAATCATTAAATTACAGCAAGATAACCAATCAGTGATGATGTATTGATGTATATACTTTAAATTAAATAATCACCTTTTCTTCTTGGTTGAGAAAGTGTTTTCAATCACTTTATAAAAGTGATGTACCACACCAGCCCGCTCCACTGGAGACGTCTTCAGAGCCACCATCATCATCATCAACAGCGCCGCCGGTTCGCATCCAGCCCGACTGGCACGCCAAGGCGCAAGTAAAGGCATCCGGGTTCAACTACCCCCGGTGAAAGCACGTGCATATCTTTCTCGCATTTTGATTTCGTATCGCCTTCGTCATTTTTTCGTGTTCAAGTGTTAGCGTTCATCATCATGTCATCATTCGTACCGTCATGTGTCATTTCATTTCATGTCGCCTCATCATGTTCCTGATGAGAATATATGTGTTTGGCAAGCCAATCACACATTCCACATCTCCTTCCATGTTCATTAATAGAACAGAACATATTCATTAAAGTGCACGTGTGATGCATATAATGAAGTCCATGAATACATGATCGGACTTAGTGAATTATGATGAGATCATAATACGGAGATTACTAGTCTTTAAGCATGTGTTCTAAACATTCCTATTCGAAGGATACGCGAGAAGGACATCGAAGTATCCGGATAGAATAGTACTATCTAGCCTCACTCATATGATGAGAATAGTCGTTCCCGTAGCCATTAGTGTGGAGACACTAAGGATAGATAGTGGGTGCTCTTTAGTGGAAAGAGTTCACTGAATTGATCCGTACGAATCCCTGAATGGTATTATACCGAACTGTCAATCAGGTTGATTCACATCAAGGTTGTGTAAGTGGTCCTTAGACCTGAGACACCAAAGATGTCTTCTGAATGGACGGTTGTACTTTGGCTACGGCCAACGAGTCTCTAATAATGCGATTCTAAACGGTTTTAGTTCGGGTACATCAAGTAGTTCACGAAGCCGATTGAGTGGTCAAGATGGGATCATCCACCCTCGGTATAAGAGGTGACAGCTCAAGGAAGATGATGTGATGAAGTCCTAGGCCAAGGCAGTAAAATATCAGAGAAGAGTTCTCCGATGATTTCCGAAGGCATCAGTACTAACTCGGATGATCAATTAGGGTTTGATAGTTGACCATACCCTAAGTCGTCCAAGGAGCGTCAAGTGGATGAGGGATTATACATACACGGTAACCGATCACTGATAAGCCGAAAAATCACGTAAAATTACGTGGTCGTTGCGCTTTTTAGACTTATGCAATAAATTTATAATTCCCTTAATTACTAAATAAGAATATAGAGCAAGCAAGGGGTCGATCCGCAAGGAGGCAACAATTCAGAATTTTCAAACAATTTTTATGAATCAAGTCAAGTAATTTTGAATTTTGCAATATTTAATTCAATTAATATTAAATAATATTCTTAAAATAATCAAAATTAAGTAAAACTTAATTTTGATTTCGGTCAGATAATTCCAGATAAGAATACTATTATTATTTTAAGCTCATAAAAATATAAATTATTAATTTCCCAATTTAATAAAATTTATAATAATTTTCAGAATTAAAATTGGGAATTTAATAATCAAGAAAGTGATTTTTGAATTGGAGTTCAAAATGGATGAATTTTCGGTTCAAATTTTATTTTTGGGTTTTATATATTAAATTAAATTGTAAACAATAAAAACCAAATCTAGAGAGAAAAAATCAAATTAACCTAGAGAGAAAGTGAAGAAATTGGGGAAAGCCCCAATTTCGACCCTAAATTAAAAATGTAATGAAGCAGAAATGTCCTAAAATGATTAAGAATTAATTATCAAAAGTCAGATCTCGAATCCAAATCAAAAGAAGTGCTGATGCATTCAAAACATGAATCTAGGGCATGTACATTTCGCCCATGCCAAGCGTTTTGAATCGTTCTAGAAGATGATCAAATACAATTCAGAAACTTACAAATTTGATAAAGAGATCCAGATCTGACGACTTCCAGAATGCCTCCTGTGTCCTTCCTGGCCAATTGCTTGGGGAGAGCCTCCAAAAGTCATTTTCGCCCTTTTCCAGACCTCCATTTAAAGATCCAACCGTCTGGATTGTAGAGGGGGAAAAGACGAACCTACCCTCAAAATTTCAGCCCAATCGGACATGTAGATCTCAAGATATCAAGGTTTTAGTGAGAAAAAATCTGAGCCGTTGGATTTATTTATCTCTCCTCCAATAAGCTTGGAAATGGCGCGTTTTGATTAGCTAGCATGATTATTTCTCGTTTTCCGCTTTCTCGGATCACGCCCTGACACGTTGTTGTGCGCGTCGTCCGCCTGCAATCATTGGCAAGTGATTTCGTCATTTGAACGGCTAGGAATTCTCCACGTCACCCTGAAATAATAAAAACAAAAGAAAAGGACAAAAGGTCTTTTTTAAAAAAATATATATTTTTTTTATTCTCTTAGCCGTAATCTTTGACCATTCTTCTCTCTTTTATTTTAAATCATAAGCCGCTATTCTTCTCTCTCTTCTCTCTTTAAATATTTTAAATCATAGCCACTTATGTTGACTATTCTTCTCTCTCTCTTCTCTCTTTTATATATTTTAAATCATAGCCGCTTATGTTGACTATTCTTCTCTCTCTCTTCTCTCTATTTATTATATAATAATACCACTCATTCTCTCTCTCTCTTTATTCTTATTTAAATAAATATATCCATTTATTCGCCCGGGCGAATGACGTGGATACTCCTTAGTAAATATTTAAATATATTATAAATGCCAAATACATAATATATGTGTTATTTAAATATGTAAAAATCATTTCTTGGCTATATAATGGTCAAAAAATTATATAAAAATATGGAAAATTCCAGAAAAATCATGGAAACACTTACCAACCTTTAGCCAAGTATTTAAAACCCTGTAAAAAATATTTCTTCACTGAAATGAAGTTAAATTCCATAAAAAATGATAAAAAATCAGAATTAATAATAAAATGAAAGGTTAAATGATCTATCTTTATTTTAATATGATAACATGGAAATATAGTCATTAAAACACATAAATATAATATAAAATTCATTAATTAATCATGTTAATTTGCAAGTTATCAATCACTAACATGTTCCATGAGTGAGTTGATACACACTCCTTTGTATCTTCTAGGACACGAGGTGTAGCTTGGCACCCCACGTGTCGGAGTCTCGACCTATCGATTGGGTTAAATCAATCCAACATTAATTAATCTAGATGATGATATAGTTAATTAATTTGGAAGGTCAATAAAGGTTATTGGGCCACTGGAGTCGTTAACTAGACTGATACATGGGCCTAGAGGGTCACACGCAAATGGTCTTTTGGACATTGGAAGATATCCTTAACTTTTGGGGGTTTTATGAAAAATACCCACTTAGTATAAATAGGGGAAGGCCCTGAACAAAACTCACCCAGGCCAGAACTGTTCAGGTGCCTTTCCCCTTCTTCTCCCATCTCCCAACACCCCCTCTCCCTCCCCGATGTGATCGGGATGACGTAACGACGATGACGGAGATTAGACAGGGCTCGTCAATGAGAAAGAGGAGATACGACATGCCGAGGACCGCGTGGATACGTCTAGAGGCTGCACATGTGAGTAGCTTGACTCGGCTCACTTCGGGATCCAAGAAATCACAAATGCGATCCGTGGAAAGGTACATCATTTCAATGGTTTTTTTATGATGTTCGATTCACAAAAGTCTTCCACTGCGTATCATTTTGTTTTGTTCATCCATGTCAAGGCCCAGAGAACCCAACAGTTCCATAGTGTCGTTTGTATTTTCAGTATTTATTTTTTGTTTTAAAGGGGGTCCTATGCATATGGACCCCCTTAATGGACCCTCCCTAGGCGCCCATCTTGAACCCTTATATAAGGGAGATGAGGGCACCCTAGCTCGGTTAGACCAGAAATTATTTTTGAAAGTTTTGTTCACATTTTGGTCTCACGAGGAAGAAGAAATGAGAGGAGAAGAGAAAAGAAGAGGAAGGAGAGGGAAGGGAGAAGAAGGAAGAGAGACAAAAGGGATAGGAGGGGTCCACTTTAGCACTGCCGCCGCGCTCGTTAGCCGCCGCTAGCAGCCTGTGACGCGCAATCTTTGTCCCCTGGGCGTGCCCCCGTGTGCATTGTTCACGTCATGTGGGTCGCACGCTACAGCCAGTGCAGATGCGGCGTTGACCACAACGCAACAGACACACGGAACTTTGTGCCACCGCTGGGCACGTCCACGCACACGCTCGTACAAGACGTTCGCGCTGGTGGTCGTTGTTTGCGGTGCTTGTCCACCCTAAAGCTGCCAAAGCCACAGCGCTAGATCGCATTCTTCACCGTGTGTGACACCATGTTGACCACGCCCAGACCTGCTCGATGTGCGGTCATGTGATTGAACTGTAGAATGGTCCCGCGAACATCTTCAGCAGCTTGGCTGCCCACCAGACGGTCAGATGGATGCCATCAGTCCAGTCTGAGTCACCGGACATACCCACAGATACCTTTGCTGCATGCCCGCACTGCTGGACAAACCCCACTTTTGCCGAGCTGCTCGTCACATGTCTAGCTGCCCGCTGCATCGCACCGACAACACCCAGTGCCCCTATCCCTGCAACACCACCACAACCATTGTTCAATCGACTAGTTGGTCGACCCAACGTAATGGTGGGCGAGCGAGAGGCTACATAGGCAGCGGCCGTGTGCAGCAATCGTATGCGGCGAGGTGACGATGCAGGTAGGGAGGCCTCCTCTTGACGGCGTCAGTGGCGGCACACGGCGGCGACAGCTTTGGCTGAGAGGAGAGTAGGGCAAACTTCTCTTAGAAGAATAAAACTTCATTTTCAAAAGAAAATTCACAGAGTAATTCAGTACAGCATTGGCCTATGTATAGGCCTTGGAGAAAAGAGAAAATTGAAACTAACTTCAAAATTCAAATCTAATTTCAATGACGCTCGGATCCTGAGTCCGAAGTTGGTATTGGCGATGTGTCAGGAAACGAGGCATCTCCTGCAGTAGTGGTGTAACGTCTGGTGATGGTGTGTGGTCGTGTGTGTCACCACATAGTGATCCTTATCTTCATACATTCATAATAAATTGAAAATTTTCGTGCCTAAAACTGAATTTCATAATTAGTATGAAACATTACATAAATTCCTATGAATTTTAATTTTGTGCAATAGAATTCAGTAATACCATATTATTGGATTTACATAAAGTGTCAGTGGCTTTGTTAATTGGGCATCCGTCAGGGGCAGATTGTTGAGCAGGTAGTGGAATCAGTCGTGGATCAAGTCAATTGTATAATGGAGTGGATCATGGCGCAAATCACAAAGAAGATCTCAGAGTAGGTTGCAGAGTGGCTGCTCAATCAGGGATGGTAAAGAAAATGGCAGATTAAACTGAAGGCACATGTGGTTAGTCAACTTAGAGTTGAAATTTATATAGTGGATACATTTGTTCATAATATCAAGAAGATGTAATATACATGCTGACTTGATATAGTTGAATGACCAAATTTATTTCCATACATATGGATGGCTCCTGTCCAATTTTCTTAATCTAATGATAGACTTCAAGAAAATGGGCACTTCTGAAACATATATGACAGTTCAGGAAAAATCTGTTTCTTGGAAAACTAAGTTTGAGACAAATTTGTTGTGCATGAGGGCTTTACCACAGAGAAATCTAAGTGAACTGACACTGTAAATGCAGAGAAAGATATGTTTGTATCAAGGACTCTAGCATTCTTTAATTCTTCGGAACTTGAAATCTAAAATGGATACAACATTTACTTAGCTGCAACTAAGTTATTTTTTGTAGCCAACTTGATATCAGTTTCAAATATATACTAATATTTTGTCAAATTGCATTGTATTAATCATTTTTTCTCAACTTACAGTTATTCTAATGTTCCAAACTTGAAATATCTAGTTTGACTCCCCTTTCATATACAGTTCTTTGCCTAAAACAAACCGTGTCCACAATAAAATTTAAAGCTTCAAGTCACTGTGGAAGAAAATAAGACTAATTAAACAATAACTTTATCATATTCCCTGAGTGGTTTCATGTCATAAATCATTTGCATAAATTAGTCTTTAAAGCAAAACTGTGATCAGCATTTATTAATCCATCAGATGTCTGAAGGGGAAAGCTCTCCCCCTAACACCCATTTACATAACCCCTCTTCCAATTCCTATACTAATATGCAATACCACAGCAATCGGCGTGATCTGGTGGTTGACAGTGCATGTGCACTACCTTATAACTCTCCCTAACCGTACCCTCCCTGCATCTCTCCTTCATTTTCTAAAAGTGGAAGAATGATCCATCTACTTGTTTATTCAAAATCCTGCAAGTCTGAAACTAAAAAAAAAATTTGTTTGGTCTCAGTTCAAAGTTGTTCAGATTATGAAAACTTATTAATTTTGTTTGGTCAAAGGCAGTCCCCGTTAGGTTATTTTCTAATAATAAACCTTACATGTAAATTTCAAAGTTCACACCTAAACGTCAATGTTAATTTATGGTCATGATTGTTAGTTGCTGGGTTGATCATCAGTGAACCAACCAAAGGTGTGCTGGATTAGTTGGGACGGCCCATGAACCAACCAAAGGTGGACTAGCTTGACTAAGCCAAGAGGGTAAATCAAGGGTCAAATCAAGTTCTGCTTGGATAAGCCAACCTCTAAGGCCAGTAGAAAAGGCCCCTTTAGCCACCTTTATAACTTTTTTTCTGCCCATAAAGGTAATAATTTGAAATCATGTTACATGTATTTTCCAATAGATATGGCTAGTTGGGTTACCCAACCTGCTCAGGCCAGTAGAATAGGCCCATTTAGCCACCTTTATAAAAAAAAAATTCTGCCCCTAAAGGTACGAATTAAAAATTGTCTCGTGTTTTTCAATAGATATGCATATTATAATAAAAATTAATATTTAGAAAATATAACACGTCTGAATTGATCAAATTTGAATTAAAATATCGTACTTTTTATTTTGAAAAATTAGCATTAAATAAAAATTGGATTAGTTTGAGTAATCAGTTCCAAAGTTAATTACGGGAATGATTTGAATAAGATAGCGATGATTCCTTAGATACCAAATATGCATGAATCATTTAAAAAAAAAAATCATGCAAATTACTATGTAAATGATGAGAAAAAAGGGAAACTAAATTACGGTATGAAAACAAACAAAACAACATTTATTAAATGGAGATTAACTCATATTCAATGTGATGCAAGTTGAATCTTAATAA
This sequence comes from Wolffia australiana, assembly GCF_029677425.1. NCBI lineage: Eukaryota > Viridiplantae > Streptophyta > Magnoliopsida > Alismatales > Araceae > Wolffia > Wolffia australiana. The sequence goes on from NC_135838.1 coordinate 9,642,123, forward strand.
TAACTTCAAATAATGTCAAACTTTCCTTCTGGCCTGTTAATATAGTGACGCTGATAGGAACCCAGCCTCCCAGGACCCTTTCTATGATGCGAGGACGATGGGTTGTTTGTTGCAGCCAGAACAGCGTAGCCCAGAGCCGATCTTTGTCGTTGTTTTAAAGGCGAACATAAGATTAAGAATATGGTTAGGGTTATTCAAGAAAATAAAAGTAGTAATATCATGAATCAAGAGAAGGGTTAAGGGAAGAGCTCTTCTGAGAGGTATTCAAAAGTTTAACTTCAGATACCTCAATTGGGGAGAACCAGGGATGACGGCAGCACTTTGTATGGGTTTAGTATTCCTTTAGGATCTAATAGTCTCTTAACAGCAGCCATTAGATTCACCTGATAACATCATCAGGTCAGACTGTCATTTCTCAGCCAGCACACCTTAACCCCGATAATCAAATTAAATAAAAGCATTTGCTCTGCATTAACCACCGATATCCTACTCACTATGTCAGATGCCATGAATAAGAACAAATATAAGCTCTATATTCTATGGTAGGTCTAAATACATTTGCCTGTCATCAAATTCCTAAGTTTGAATTTATTTTTACCATAATCCTGACAAATAATATAAATATTTATCTCTAACAACAGGGCCAACTAATGAAATAAAAAAAAGCTATAAGAATGAGTTAAGGTTCAGAATGGCTTACAGCTTCGGGAGTCTTGCTGTAGTAGATTTTGTCGGCTTTCATTACGCCAAGACCATGCTCTGCGCTGATGCTGCCTCTATTCGCAGCTGTCCATTCGTACACAAAAGGTTCGATCTTGGACAAAACCTGCCAAATTTTGGGAGAAAAATCAAGGACTAAATTTCTCCCTAAATAAGTGAAAATGGGGTGATGATTGTACCTCATCATCATATGCCGCAGTGGAGATGTTCAGATGCAAGTTGCTGTCACCAAGGTGCCCATAACCAAGTACCTTGGCCGAGTGACCTGGATAATAAATTGGACTTGTTTTTTTCTCTTCTTTTATCCTCTTTTAGCCGAAAAATATAGAAAAAAATGTTTAGTTGAGAAACTACCGAGTCGAGTTCTCATTGCTTCAACAATGTCATAAAGCTTCTGAATGGGAATTGAAAGGTCATACTTGTAAACGGCCCCGGCTTTGACCAGTGCTTCTGTTATTCCCTGGAGAAATAAACGATTATCAGATGTTGTTCTAACTTTGGTAATCCATCAACTTATGAAGATGACAGCAAAACTTGGGTTATCAACCGAAGCCAGATTTTTAGTGCAAAATAAATGAGAGGAAAGACGACTGCAGACAGGAGTTATCAGTAAATGTCAGACCTCACGCAATCGCCAGAAGGAGAGTGTCTGACTCATGTCTTGAGCAATCACTCCATCATCAATGAGACCCTTTTCCATAGACTTGCCCAAAAAAGTCTCTAATTTAAGCCTATATAAAGGGAAAATAAATGCAGCAGTCTGTAAAATCCTTCTATTGTTCAGAAAAATACATATTTTTAGATGACCGATGGGGTGCAATACAGTCAAACATGATTCATGCGCCATGGTATGGACAGCAAATAATTTTGATCTGTACACGGGTTCAAAGTAAAGATAATTGAATTGACCCTCAAATTATTTGATTATTCAAGACAGATTGCTTTTGGATAACATCTGGACCCTCAAATTCACAACAAATAATTTGGAATATTGAAAATGTTATTAAGGAAAAATAAATGAACTGATGAGAGAGATCCTTTGATTGTTAAGAATAGAAATATTTTTAGATGACATGAGCGCACAGTCCCACCAAGAACTTACCTGACGACTAATCAATTCAAATGAGAGAGACTCACCATAAAATAAAGTAAAAGACAGGAACTCCATACAAAGGCAGTCTCCACCGGGAGAAGCCCCGTAAATACAGCAGAGGAAAATACGGAAAATCAGATCTCAGAAGTGACTAAACTTACTTGTCAGAAGATTCGTCACTGCCTGTTGTTTCAATGAGAACATAAAAGTCGTACATTGATGATGAGAAAGGATTTCGGACACCCTCTAGGTGATTCAGAACCTGAAACACAAAATATAAGATTTTTTATGGGAATATCATTTCTTTGCATTATCCTGATGATCTATGGTCAGTTGGGGAAAAATATGGTAATCAGTTGATCTTAATGATTAAGGAGCTGGGAGGTTTCAGAAACGTTCCCTTATGAAAAGAGTCACATGCAATATATTTCTTTCAATAGATTACGAAGACAACTTTACCGACAACCTAAAATTACAATGAAAATAAAGAATCATATCAAGGCCCTCTAATCAAGAGTACCAACGGCTTGTAGCTTATGTTTTCAACTCTTGGAATTGTTAATAGTCGACCAAAACTTCAGGAAATAGAGCATAAAAGTAAACCCACAGCCTTAATTCATAGTGCTTGTCTGCGAGGTTGGTCAACTAAATCATCAGTTTCCTTCTTTTCACTTGATTTGCTGAAAATTTGTCTTTCAACGACCGAACTTTCCACCTTTCTCTGATTCAAACTGGTCTGAATGCCTTGTGTTCCAAAGTTAAATCAAGAGAAAACAGCAATTTAAAATCTCGAAACAAAAACTTACAAAAAAGTGGAACTTACAATCATATCAACAGGTGAACTTGAGTTGCTTATTGCTGGATAAAAATTAGATGTTATAAAACTCTTTTTTTTAGAACCAAGAGACAACGTAGAAACCAAAGAGAAGAGAAAGTTTTAAAATGACATGAAGAAAATGAGAGAAAGATTACAAGACTAAGTGAAATTATTTGCATGGCAGATATGCACCAAAGACATGTACCATCTCCATGGAAGCGCAATCCATGAATTCAAATGCAGAAATGATCTCGCCAAGAGCTTTCCTTCCTTCCATTAATAATTTCTGCATCCCAGAAAGAATAGATAGGGTTAATAGGCAAGAGTTTGAGATAACACAAATTTTGAAGAATAGATGAAATTGAAAAAGTTCAAAAGAGGATGACTATCGATGATTCAGTACAACATAAAATCCGTAACATTCAGTGGATCCCCCAAATGAGAAGAAAACATTAGAGAGAAAGTTCTGGAAGTAAAACTGTTTAAGTAAAATGAATATGAATCTCTAGGACTTGGTTGTAAGATAGATGATGATGCCTTAAATTTAAATTTTTTAATTCCTGGCATATTTCTGCATAATCCAGGGTAGATTGGCCTCCATTTTTTGTGATATCAGGTGAAATTTCTTTACCAGGAAAAGATGGATTAAATATTGTTTCCAGTTGCTCAGAGAATTAAATACACGAAACATTTAAAATTTCATATGAGCCCCATCTGCTCAGAATTAAATAGTTTTTGCAGTTAGAAGATTGAAACTTCTGCTACGCCCCAGAGAGAGTGAAGGTCATTAGTTTTAGTGATCTGTAGGGCCAAATATTTGGCAATGTTCAGTTTTGCGCATCAGTCGATCGGTCTTTACCCAAGCAAATATTACAGTCAGAATTGGCTCATTTTTTTAGTAAGTTAATGATTATTTGTCTTAGATTGACTCATTAAAGCAAGCTGTTTAATACTTCACCGGACTAGACTTTGTTGAATCCAGACTGACTCAACTACGCAGTTAACATGATCCTAGTATATTCACGTTGGCTCAGATGAGAAAATTCTGCGTAGTGGTTACTGACTCGACAGTTCAGTGGGTGGATCTAATTTTACCTACATTGATACTCCAAGCTACTGAGCCTATCAAGACAACATGATGCCATCAGACAACATGATTAGGACTCAGCTCGGCGGCAAGTCTATCAGGACATCTATCCAGATCTTAAGTTTGAATCTGCACATCATGTGAACATACTTATGCTAGATTAGAGCACTCACTCAGACCAGGACAATCAATTTAAAGTCTTGGTTTTAAGCAGCGGTTTGGGTCACCAAGTTTGGTCATTCAACTCAGTAAAGTTGAAGCAACTGATGATATCTGATCAACATTAACACTGTTAAGTTATAATGGATCATTTGTTGAGTCCAAGTGGAATGCCACTTTTCAGCAAAAAGGAAGATTTCTTCTTCGGGGAATGAATTCAGTATTCCTCATCTAGTGGGGTAAGCCAATATGTGAAGAAGACATCAACTCCCCCTTGACACAAAGACCCTTTCATGCCAAATGGGAGCTATGGTTTAAGTGATATATCACATACCACTCCTCACACGGTTGCTGTTCATCCTTGCAGTGGGCCCCCTGACAATAAGCATGACCCATGCTTGCTCCCGTGGTCTGCTGCAACGGTTTCAGACCCGTAGCTTCCCAGCACGTATCCCTCTACTGCAGTATGCTGCTCGAGACTTTATATCAACCGTGCCAAATCTTTCTTTGCCTGCTTTGGGTTACCAACTAGGAGTCTATGCTCCAGGGCTTAGGGGACACCAATTGGAAATTTACCCAAAAGGAACTCATATGACAGTATCTAAAAAAATGGTATCAATCGAGAGAATGGAACACGCCTGCACCTACTGGTTGGACATTTATCGCAGTGTTTGATCAATGCTGCAGACCTGATTCACATGACGATCTTCTGTGCTCTTCTATGCAGTTGAGTTAAGGTCAACCCTTGGTTGACCCTCCGCTGTGTCCCGTGTTGAGCACTCCCTCCTTGGTCTGCATCTCACATAGACATCCCTTTGACTACTCTTGTATTTGAAGTAGGGACCATATCATTACCCCATCCACCAACTACCACCTTGTCCCCAAGGTGGAATCCTGGGAATTGCTGACGGATCAAAGAAACTGGCTTCCAGGAGGGTCTATAATGGGCAGGCCTTTCCACCTGTTTTCCACCCTTCCTGACTTTTCTCTGGCGTTCAGCACTTTTTGGGGTCGTACTGCCACTCCAGATTGGCCGATAGTTCAGATGGAATTTCTTGTGCAATTTCATTCGTACTCAATGCTCTCTTTAACTGCGAAACATGGAACACTGGGTGTAAGGAGCATCCTGCCGGTAGTTCTAACTCATAGGCCACTTCTCCCACTTTCTTGACCACAGGGAATAGTCCAAAGGATCTTGGGGACAAGTTTTCATTTACTCTTTTTGCAAATGACTTCATTTGATATGGCCTCAATGTCAGCTTTGAGATGATCTTGGAGAGGAACAGTCGTGAGACTTCTTGTTCCCCTTTGCTCCTCCACCTGTCCAAACCATAGCCGCCAAAAGAGAGAAACTCAACTAGAAAAATATGACGTATGTTTAACGTGACTTACCCGGTACTAATACTGTGTTACACTGATCGGGTCTCAAGATCTGATATGATGGATCCAGTTGAGTTTCTCTCTTTTGGCTATACACCAACCCATAAAAAGTGGTCAACTCTTAATGCAATTAAACCCATAAAAGGTGGGCAACTCTTAATGCAATTAAACCCATAAAAGGTGGTCAACCCTTCAAAGAAATCAATTGATATATCTGATATGAACCTGGATCTAGGTTCGTATCTGGAGGAGGTTGGAGGACGATGGGAGGTAGAAGTTCCCAGGGTAGAGAGGAGAATGGGAATGGTCAGGGGAAGGCCGAGCTGAGGGGGTAGGGATCGGCCGGGGACGAGCCGCCTGAAGACGCAGTGAGGTAGAGACAATCACAAGGACGGGGATTGTAGAGGGAGAGAGGGAGGACAGACTTAGATGTGGAGAGGGGAGACAAGAGTACTTCCTTCTTCTAACTTCTTGGCTGCCTTCCTAAAGGGAGGGCATCCCTATTTAAAGGGAAATACACAATAGCAAATGACTAAAACGCCCCTGTGGGCTAACATGACGAAATTACCCCAAGGATCCTATCAATATCATCCCAGATCTTCCGTTCCCTACCTTCTCCATTCCATGCAGTTGTAATTCCTCCCATTTCCGAATTTATTCTCCGAAACTATTGCATCACTGGAATATTCCGATCCTCTGAGGAATCCTCTAACAAGATCTATCATCATCTCATTCCAAAAGCCCTCTCAGCTACCAGCATCATAAGTCAGGTTACATCGGGGCTGAGGTGGGTTTTATGAATTGTTCATGTACTGGGTTCTAGGGCCACTTTCTCTCTCCAGTCTTTCATATCTTCTCCTCTAAATCTGTTAAATGATGTTTGCACGTTTCTTAGAGAAGTGTTTTCCGTATCTGTTAGTCCGACAGGCCCATTGGGCCCATCAAGAGATGACCGTTGGACTCCAACGGTCATCTTCCCTTGTTTGAGAGGCTATAAAGCCAATATAACTTTGTTGTAATGTGTGACTTTTTATGAGAATATATTTGTCTATTTTTTCCACGATCACTCTTCCTCAAAAAAATCTCCTTTCACCCTTCCGAGATAACATGGTATCAGAGCAAGGTTCATAGAAACCTTTGCTTCGAGGGATTAAAGGGCTGCAAAAGCACTCGGACGCTCTCCCGCGAAGATCGATCATTTGTCGGAAATCGTCCTCCCGCGGAAATCATTCTCCGGCGTTCCTTTTTTTTCTACGGAAATCGACTCTCTGGCGGGAACTGCTCTTCGGCGAAAATTATTTCGACTCTGGTAAGTACTTAAAGATTGCTTGATCATCTTGTTCGGTTTCGACGGAAATCATTCCGATTCCGGCCGTGAAACCGTCTTCTTGCGATCTCGGTCGCAAGTACTGAAGAAATGCGATCTTCTGTCGAACCCCTCCTCTCGACAAAAGTATCGTATTGGTGGGCCGTATCCATTCGGCGACTACTTTTTTTCTTCAAGAGGAGATTCAACAGAAAAGTGCCGTATCCATTCGGCGGAAATCGATTCGGCGACTACCCCTTTCTTTTTCTTCAGTTAAGTGCCGTATCCATTCGGCGGGGTTTTTCTGCGGGCCGTATCCATTCGGCGTATGTGTTTCCGTCTGGCAGTAATCACCAACTGCTCTGGTTGGTAATTCTCTCCTCGTCCAGTTTAGTTCACCAGTTGTAAAGACTTAATGGGAGGAAAAACCCGATCCAAGATGTTGGAAAGGGAATTAGAAACTCCAATCTCTACTACTAAAGAGGCTGATATTACAATCCAGAACAGTTTAATCTTACCCGATCTGGATATGAAATATAACGGGATTAATGGGCAAAAATGGGTTACTCTTGCTCAAAGATCCCTCAAAGGTGCATATTTGGGCAAACATCTAACGGAGGATGCCCCTTCAGAAGATGACCGAAAATTATATATTTGGGAGTCGGACGAAGCATTGATTGTAAACTGGATGATACGAAATATGGAAGAAGAACAAAGAGACGACTACCTCCTTATAGACTGTGTTCGGGATCTGTGGGAAGAGATTAATAAATCCTGTGCAGAAACCCACAGCGACTTCCGTGTCTTCGACCTCCGGGAGCAAGAAAGGACACTGAAGCAAGGCAGTATGTCCATATCCTCATATTCAGCAAAGCTCAAGGCTATCTGGAGGGAACTGGATCTCCTCTGGCCCACTGGAGATAAAAATTCACCATCCTACCTCCGAGAAGTAAAGTTCAGAACGCTTACCTTTCTGATGGGTTTAAATTCAGAATATGTAAATTTACGGAGTCAACTGCTACATCACGAAAGATTTCCGACACTAGCAGAAGCTATCTCCGAACTGCAAGGAGCAGAACGTCGAAGAAAATTAATATATAAGGATGAAGAGTCTACTACTCCTGCCTCTGTAGCTTACCTGGCTAAAAGGGGTGAGCCTCGGAATAATTCAAGTTCTGCAGCGCCTCCTCCACCGACTCCTAAAGCAAATACAAAAGAAGGTAATCCCCCAGAACCACTCATTTGTGGCTACTGCAGGAAGGAAAGCCACTTGAAAAAAGACTGCAGGAAATTGGCCTGGAAGGAGAAGCAGATCCGGAAAGGTCTCTGGGTGGCCAGAGACCAGAAAAAGGCCTATGTTGCAAGTGAAGGAGGAAATCCCTCCACCAAGAAGAGCAATGATGGGGGCGAAATTCAAAAGCTCATTCAATCTGAGATGAATAAAATTTTGCAGAAGATAAGCTCCACATCATTGGCCAGATCAGGTAAGCACTTTGCCTTCACTACCTACAATAATATTAGCCCCATAGCATCGTCTTGGATTTTGGATTCAGGCGCGACAGATCACATGTCACGCCAAAAATCCCTCTTTAAATCATATGAATTAGTTTCCAGTGATCATAAGGTTTTCACCGCTAATGGTGGGATTTTAAAAGTAGAAGGAAGAGGGACCATTTTTATCAAAGGAGTACTACTAAAGGATGTTTTACACGTACCTGAATTAAAAGCAAATTTACTTTCTCTAACACAGTTAGTTGTTGATATTGGATGGAGATTTATCCTTGATTCCGATTCCTGTTTTTTGTGCATAAAGGACACCAGGAAGAAGATTTCGTCTGTTAGACGGGAAGGGGGACTTCTTCTACTAGACGGCCTGGAGGAGGATGATAGCCAAAAGGTGGTCTACAACACCCAGAGTGAAGAGCGGGTCATCCTCCTCCATCGGAGACTAGGACATCCTTCATTTTCTCTTTTGAAACATGTATACCCCAACCTGTTTAAAAGAATTATTGTTGACAATCTGAGTTGTGAGTCTTGTCAATTTGCTAAACACAAAAGAGCCAGTTTTCCTGCCTCAAATCATCGATCTTCCGCTGCATTTGAATGTGTTCATAGTGATGTATGGGGGCCTTGTTCCACCACTGGCCTCTTCCAGCACAGGTGGTTTATCTTGTTTGTGGATGATTTCACTAGATATACGTGGGTATATCTCATGAAATCCAAATCTGAGGTCCCATCAATCATTAAACTCTTTTGCGAAATGATTAATACTCAGTTTAGCAAAAAGGTCAGAATGCTGAGGACTGATAATGCTAAAGAATATTTTTCTGGAGAAGTCAAAACGTATCTAGGAGATAACGGAATTGTGCATCAGTCCTCGTGTGTGAACACCCCTCAGCAGAATGGTCTCGCTGAGAGGAAAATTGGTCATATCATGTCTACGGCAAGAGCCCTTCTATTTCAAGGAAACTGTCCCAAACAATACTGGAGTGAAGCCGTTGCCACGGCCACACACCTTATAAATCGCACCGCATCCAGAACCTTAAATTTTTCTGCCCCGATTGATCTTATGTCTTCTGAATTTCCTCATTTATGTCTAAGGACTAATCTGCCAACCAAGATATTTGGTTGTATTGTATATGTACATGCTCACCATGCAGGAAAGTTGGATCCCAGGGCTCTCAAGTGTTTATTCCTGGGTTATTCGTCTACTCAAAAGGGTTACCGATGTTATCATCCCAGCTCAAGACGACTCTACATTACAGCAGACGCTTCCTTCGAGGAGGCAAGGATGTTTTATGATTCAGAGAGCAGGTCGGATGTAAACCTTGACTCTGTGGTGCTGGAACTTGGCGACAATGGGCCTCAGGAAATCTCCGTACCATCCAACATTGGTCAACAGCCTGCTGCAGATCCGATTTTCAGCCCGATTCAGGAGGAGGAACAGCCTGATGTCTCAGAGAGTATTCCAAGTAATGATGAAACAGTTTGTGAAGATATTCCTAGCAACAACGGCTGGTCTATTGCCGTTAGCAAGGGTGTTCGGGCATGCACACAGACAAAGCGGTATCCAATTGGCAATTATGTTTCATATACTCAGATTTCTCCTGAGTATAATAGAATAATTCAAGCACTAATGACCGTGTCGGTTCCAAAATCAGTCAACGAAGCCATGTCTTCCACTGAATGGAAGAACACTATGGATGAGGAAATGGAAGCACTTGAGAGAAATGGTACGTGGGAAATGGGACCTCTCCCAGCTGGAAAAAAGGTGGTCGGCAGCAGATGGGTTTTTACTATTAAATATCATTCCGATGGCTCAATTGCAAGATATAAGGCTCGCCTAGTTGCACGCGGATATACTCAGTCATATGGTATTGATTATAATGAAACTTTTGCCCATGTTGCCAAGTTGAATACAATTCGAGTCTTAATTGCTTTGGCAGCATTATTTGATTGGAAGTTGTATCAATACGATGTCAAGAATGCTTTCCTACATGGAGAATTGGAAGAGGAGGTGTATATGTCACCACCTCCTGGGTATTCTTTAAGTAAAAATTTGGGCGATGTATGTCACCTCAAGAAGTCCTTATATGGTCTCAAGCAGTCCCCTCGGGCCTGGTTTGGAAAATTTTCCAAAACCATGCTTTCTGCCGGATTCTTTCAGAGTGAAGGAGACCACACTTTATTCATCAAGCATAGTTCCCAAGGGAAAATAGCCATTCTTATTGTATACGTCGACGATATTATAATCACAGGCAATGATGTGGGCGCAATTCAGCGTCTTGAGGCACATCTTACCAGCTCATTTGATATTAAAGCACTCGGCCTCCTTACATACTTCTTGGGAATCGAGGTGGCATATTCTAAGACTGGAATCATATTGTCACAGCACAAGTATATCCTTGATCTATTGAGGGAAACAGGTAAATTGGACTGTCGTCCAGCTGCTACTCCTGTCGACATCAACGTCAAGCTGAAAGCTGAACAGCATGACAAAGATGCCCCGGTGAACAAGACGTCTTTTCAGAGACTTATTGGAAGATTGTTATATCTCAACCATAATCGACCGGATATCGCATTTGCTGTTAACTCACTGAGTCAGTTTATGAGTGACCCCCGGGAGTCACATCAAGGAGCAGCAGATCGCATTCTCGCTTATCTTAAAGGCTCTATTGGGCAAGGCCTACTGTTTCGGAAGGGAGGAGAACCTAGTGTAGTCCTCTAGTCGGTCCACCTCGGGTTATTGCAGCTTCATTGGAGGTAACCTGGTTACCTGGCAAAGTAAGAAACAGAAAGAAGTCTCCCTCTCAAGTGCTGAGGCTGAACTTCGTGCCTTGAAGAAGGGCGTTTGTGAGGGCATGTGGCTCAAACACATTTTACAAGACTTACATCTATTTCCTGGTACGGGGATACATCTTTATTCCGACAGTAAATCGGCCATTGCCATGGCCAAGAACCCAGTCCAACATGAACGGACCAAGCATGCCCGGGTAGCAAGACACTACATTAAGCAAAGCATCAATGATGGGTTTATTGTTTGTTCCCCACTACATCCCCACTTTGGAGCAAGTTGCTGACGTTTTCACCAAGGGCCTCCCTGGCCCACACTTCCAAGCGTTGGTGTCCAAGTTGGGCATGTTCAACATCTATACCCAACTTGAGGGGGGGTGTTAGTCCGACAGGCCCATTGGGCCCATCAAGAGATGACCGTTGGACTCTGATATGAACCTTCCTAAAGTATACAAAAGAAGAAATAAATCTGTGTTGAAAAGTGGCAGTTATGACAGTTATAATGGCCTTCCATCATTAGGATCTGTTGGAGCACGAATTCAGCATAACAACCTAACTGAAGCATCTGAAGAAGCACAACCAACTGTGGCATCCTTTCATGAAGAATCCAGAGGTGGCATCCAACAGACACCACCTTTGGATATGTTCCAAGAAGACAACTGAAGACATAACTGTTTAAAGTAGGATAGTATAAATAGGTGTACTTATGTATGTATGCAGAGGAAGAATCCTCACTAGAAGAAGTGGGGAGGTTTTCCTAAGGCTCTTAAGTCAACCTTAAGAGATTGGAAGGTGTGGGTCGTCCTGTAAGATAACTTGTAACCAAGGTGTGTGTACGTGTATTCTGAAATTGTGTTCAATATATCAAAGTGTGTACAATTACTTAATTCGAATTGTGTCACTCATAGGAGACTGTATCAGACTCCAACGGTCATCTTCCCTTGTTTGAGAGGCTATAAAGCCAATATAACTTGTGTTGTAATGTGTGACTTTTTATGAGAATATATTTGTCTATTTCTTCCACGATCACTCTTCCTCAAAAAAATCTCCTTTCACCCTTCCGAGATAACAGTATCTTATACTCTGGCCAAAAAGCCCAATATTCTCATCATCACATCTCAACATTTTACAAATAGGCTCTTTAACCATCTACTTGGTAGATATTTGGAAAAAAAAAGTAAAACATACCTGGCAGCTAAGGTAATCTCTGCACCCGAGAAATACGAGATTGGTTGATGCCAACAGTGGCGGAGTTAGCACAGAAACTTTGGTTATAATTCCCAAAGTACCTTCACTTCCTACAGAAAATTCAAATTTTAGATCCTCTCATTTTTCATATTGTTTCATGCAGAAATTAGCCACCAGATTTATACCAATGAACAGTTGTTTCAAGTCATAGCCTGTATTGTCCTTGCGCAATGTACTGAGCATGTCTATTACAGAGCCATTTGCTAGGACTACTTCAAGCCCTGACAAGGAAAATAAGAATACCCAAAACAAGCGTTATAACATGCAAAAAGTGCTTCTCATCGATTTTTGTGCAATATAATTGGGGGATCAAATCTCAATATACTAAAATTATAATTCTCGAAATGAAATTCACACTCTCTGGGAAATAAGTAAACCAGACTTAACCAGAAATATTTTAACACCAATTGATACGGCCCCAATTTGAGACCAGATCTCGCACGATGTAATGCTCCGACGGGAATTGTAATTCAGTAGAACTCAAGTTCATTAGATTGACGTTTGAGAAGAGCAGAGAGGGAGAGATGTTCCCGGGATTAAGAGAAGAACGGGAATTGTAGGAGTAGGGGGGCCGAGCAAGGAAGGTAGGGATCGGCCAGGGACACGCCGCCTGGAGATGCAATGAAGCAGAGACGATCACAAGGAAGGGGATCGTGGAGGGAGATGAAGCGTGGGATATAGAAGAGACGAGAGGGAAGGGAAAACCAACTATCACTTTAAGAACCAAACATTCAGCCTGCCCCCATCAGAAGCAGGGTTGTGCTATTTAACGGGACATGAATGGAAACATGACGAGGACGCCCTCAACACGGCCCAGGAAACCTATCACCAATCAGCACAATCCTCTTGGCAAAATGTCTCCAAACTAATTGTCTTAATTTAAGTTGTCCACAGTATATGAACCCAATAACCATACACATGATACATACGATTTTGATCAAGCAAATATAGATATACGACCTATGAAAAGTAAGACTAAAACGTTAAAATAAATCTTCTGCACCTGATAAATTTGTTTCCTCTTTGCATTAATCATATAAATAACGTGGGGAATTTTTTCCTTTTTAAAAAAATTAATCTGAGGCAAACTTTGTAATATAATAGTTCTGTGCAGAAACATGCCACCAAAGAGATCTTCACTGGTATGATAAGAAAGTAGGAGTGTACTATTCACAAATCCTGAGAAACTTCATAAGATACAATTGTGAAATCAAAAAGGAATGCAAACATGCCGTGAACTAAAAAATGTCTCAGACAGGTTATCAGTTTCAAAAGGAACAAGAACAAGTACTATTCTCTGAAACTTAAATTATACCTTGAAGTTTTAATGACAATGAAATAAATCTTAAATTATATTCTGATGACAAAATCTACCCAAGATTTTAGTCATCAAAATGATTAATAAAGAATCTTACTTCAGCATACCATGCAAGAAATTGCATCAAGTACCAAAGGACAGTGTTTAGATTCAGCATTTGATGCATCAACTGGAAACATTGAAAAACTAGACTAAAATGGATCTTATATAGCATTATCAAGTTAAAGTGGAGTCGTATCTAGAGGAGTCATTCTTCTTAAATGAAGGTTTGAGACAACGCATTTGTGTATCTACCAAGAATATTCCCATGAAGAGACCCATAACGAAGAAACCTCAGGCCACCAGCATTTGTTGAGACATTGCCACCGATTTGACAACTTCCCTTTGCACCCAGGTCAAGAGGCATGATAAATCTGAAGGGATGAAAAACATCAATTGTAGACTTTTATACTTCAAAAGAAAATGGTAGAGTTTCGATAAAAAGAAATAAAGATAAAACACACATCACTGGATTTTTGGGATTTAAATGACCTGAGGCTACTGAAGCGAGAATCCATACTGAAACTAAGATGGAAATATTTAGAATGTTTTGAATAAACAAGCGAAGTCAATGATTCAGCAACAACAGATATATTACCAATATTTGGAGGACAGAAATATCAGACATGGTTGTAGAAGAAGCAGAAGAGCTGGAGTTAGTCTGACGCTACTCATTTTCAGAAATTCCTTCCAAATTTCTAATTGAAGTTCATAATTCTCTGAAAGAGTCTTCACCAGGAGAATGGATTTCTAAATGGCTCTCTAAGCTCCTGGGCTACCGGTTCTCAATACAGTACCTGGTCGGCCATTCGAACATGGTCGCGGACGCTCTGTCCCGCCTGCTGCAGCACAATGACCTCACTCTCGGGGCTGTCTCGAGTTCTAACAGGGGTGACCTACCGGCAATTCGTCACGAAGTGTCCTAGGACCCCAAGCTTTCTGCCATCGTCCGCAACATCAACGCAGGCCACACAGCCCCACCTCACTTTACCATCTCTAAAGATATGTTGCTTTATGGTGGCAGGGTAGTACTCCCCAAATCCTCCACTTTCATTCTGCTCATCATAAGCGAGTTCCACAACACGGCCGTGGGGGGACACGGGGGTTTCCTCAAGAATTACAAGCGCATCCACCCGCAGTTTTTGGAAGAGAATGAAGCATGACATCAGATGCTTTGTCAATGGATACCATGTTTGCCTGCAGAACAAGGCCTCCCATCTCGCCCCTGCGGGACTTCTACAGTCTCTTCCCACTCTGACGCATATCTGGGAAGACATTTCGATGGACTTCGTTGAAGGTCTCCCCAAGTCCAACAGCCTTGACAAGATTTTGGTGGTGGTGGATCACCTCGGCAAGTACGCACACTCTCTGGGCCTTCGTCACCCCTTTTCCGCCAAGGAGGTGGCCGACAGATTCACCCGGGAGGTCATCAAGCTACACGGGACACCTACCACCATCATCTCTGATCGCAGCAGCGTCTTCATGAGCAGCTTCTGGCGAGAGTTACATGCCCTCCAAGGCACCCAACTCCACAGCACCGCATAACAACCGGAGACAGACGGGCAAACGGAGTTGGTCAACTGCAGCCTTGAAACTTACCTCCACTGTTTTGCAGGGATCAACCACGCCGCTGGAGTCTTTGGACACATTGCGCAGAATTTCAGTTACAACACTTAAAACCACTCTTCTATCCACATGACTCTTTTTGAAGTGGTTTACGGGAGGCCACCACCCACCCTCCTCCGCTACGGGTCATCGCCCTTCCCCCTTGATGACGTCAATCGCCTCCTATGCGACCGGGATGCCCATTTGGACCTCCTTCATCAGCACTTGGACAACACCAAGGCCACCATGAAAGCCCAGGCCGACAAGCACCACCACCCTATGGAATACCAGGTTGGCAATCTTGTCTATCTCAAACTTCGGCCCTACCACCTCCAATCACTGGCCAAGCAGCCCTTTGAAAGCTCTCTCCACGCTACTTCGGCCCATACCCCATCAGCAAGCGCCTCAGGTCTGTCGCCTACCACCTTGACCTCCCAGGGGACGCCCGGATCCATCCAATCTTTCATGTGTCCCACCTCAAGCGTGCTGCCCTCAACAACAGGCCTCCACAACCGCTTCCTCAGATTCTCATCAAAGACCGTACGTGGCATGTCATTCCCTCCGAGATTACCGCCTTCCCTCCCTCCGTGGCGGGCTACCAACTACTCACCCATTGGAAGAGACTCCCGGAACTTGGAAGCTTCATGGGAACTCTCCTCCACCCTTCATGATCAGTTTCCTTCTTTCCAGCTTGAGGACAAGCTGGCCAAGATAGGGGGGAGTATTGATATGATCCAGCAGCAGGTCTACGTTCGGCGGAAAGCCCGAGTCAGGCCCATTACACAAGACCCGGCTCAACCCGCACCATATCCTACTTAAAGGCCTCACTTGAGGCAGTCAGGGGGGAAATCGCACAGTAAGCTTATCCTCTCTCCCTCTCATCCTCCCTTCTCCTCCCATTAGTCGTGACCTTCTCTTCTGTGGTTCGTAGGTTGGTGTTCCCGGTCTGGTCGAGCCTACGACTTCTCTCCGGCAACCATTCCCGTTTCTCTTCTCTCCACCCAGGGAACTCCTCTTCCAACTCTCTCGTTATCGTTCTGTTCATCTCTCCTCCTGTTACGGCTACTCTCAGAATTTTTCTGTTATTTCATTGAACTAGTGGCATTACATTAGACCCTTGATCTGTCCCTGTTTCCGGGAACGTATAATTGTAAGAGAAGCAGAGGAGCTGGAGTTAGTCTGGACGCTAATCATTTTCTGAAATTCCTTCCACATTTCTAATTGAAGTTCATAATTCTCTGAAAGAGTCTTCGCCAGGAGAATGGATCCAAACATCAAAATCTGATTAGGGAACTTTTCCAGCATGAGCCAACCAGTATATGACAAGGGTGGATGCCTCCTCAGAGAAGTCCTGAGACTCTTGACAGAATGGAGTGCACAGGGGCAGAAGTGGGGATGGCTCTTTGCGGTGCTCTGGGCAATACGGCTGCACCACAAGTAAGTCATGTTCAAAGGATGAGAGTGATCGCTGGTCGGGCATAGTGCACGATGTGGAGACCTTGATCTCTGTTTGGTTTAGAGAGAGGTGAACGGAGGGTGTGGGAACCCGTTGGGTCAAGGGTGTATTTTTTAACTTTCTATTAATTACTCATATAGAGAGAGAGGATAATTGATCTGGGGCGACCAATGCCCCACTTAAAAAAAAATCACTTCTTCGGTTTAGAGAGGCCTATTTTGAAATTACATAGAACCTGAAAATGCATTTGCTGTGGGAATCAATAGGAAATGTTGTGCACAATCCAAGAGAAATTTGTTTCAAGTTCCCTATTAAGATATCGGACAAAAGTATACAAGTGAACCGGTCTCTTGCATTGATCAAAATATGCACATTCAGCAGAAGTGTACATGGAATCTGAGTATGTAGGGTCAGCTATAGATGACCAATTGATAATGCTCAATTTTAGGAAGAAGCTATGTGACTTGGCAGAACGAGAACTAAGGTTATGGCAAGATCATATGCAGGTGGAGAACATAGGGCCATAGGTTAGGGAATTGGAGGCACTTAGCATGAAACGTGTCATACATTGTTTGCAGGTCTGATAAAGCTAAATATTAACATTGACCTGCACTGCACCAAAGAAAGATATAGTAGCCGCCCCTCCTTTTTTAACAATGTGAAAACCCAGACGTACAGAGTGATTGAAATTGTACCATACCACCATTTATCAATTTTTTTTAAAAATAAAACGTGGTTTAGAGAAAAAGTGAAATTTAAACAATTAAATGATTTTGAATAGAAATATAAGATAATTTTCTGTTGAGTCCATAAAATTAAACAAGATGATTCCATTAAATAAACCCTAGCTGACATTTGTCGCACTTAGAACAAAAAAACTGCAACAGATAATTCAGCACTACGTACCCTTCGTTTGCCAAGAAAACACCAATATTTTCCAAGATGCATCCTGAATCACACACTAGTATACCGCTAACCTAAGAACACCACAAAATTTAAACCTCAGATAAGACATACGCAACATAAACATTCTAAGAGTTTTTTAATAAGAAATAACCCAAGGTGCAATTAGTGAAAAAAAATCGTGCGAACTTTAGACATATTGGATGTATTTCAGTAATTATTATTAATATGTATCACATGTCCGTCACGTGATAAGTCCACTGAGATACAAAAATTAGCTGTTGAACCTGATTCTGTATTATTCATTCAATGAGTGCAATAGAAAAAGGTTTTTTTCCTCGACAACTCTCTGTCTCGCCCACAATCTTCTCAATCTTAAATCTAGCTGGAAGCTCAGATTCTGGCATGGTATCAGAGCACCCCCTAAAAGGCTTCAGGCAGGTTTTACGAGAGCTATACTTACCAGCAGACGATCTACGTTGATTTTTTTCGTGACGATCAAAATCATTAGCCAAGAGCAACATTCTTCCTCATCATTCATCCTTCAGGAAGATTCGTCCACAACATCCATCTTTCTGGAAGCCCTTGTCGTTTGGAAAGCCTCGTCAGATCTATAACATTCTTCTGGCGGTTACATCAATGCATCTCTTAACGGAGATCTTCTGGCGATTGTTCTCAAAAAATCTCACAACGATCTTCAAGCGGCGTTTCTTTTTCGGCAACAGAGGAAACCTCATGAAACCCCTTTCTCAGCCATAGCTATGCCAATTGTAAAACCAGATGCCGAACAATTCTTTGGGACGTTCTCCGCCACTTCTACCAACTCAGTGGTAGGGCGACAGAAATCTCTCAGATGATGATTTGCTCTCTCCTAATTTGGGAAGACAATAGCCAACTTTGATTTGGGAGCACAAAAGTCAACTGAAGGTCTCTACTGACTAACTGGTAGATTGACGATGCTTATCACCGTTGATTTGGGAAGACGATCGTCAACTGAAGGTCTCTACCAACTAACAAGTAGATTGACAAAGCTTACCGCCTTTGATCCCGGAAGACGATCGTCAACTGAAGGTCTCTACAGACCAACCGGTACATTGATAAAGCTTATATGTGCCTGGTATTCGCACAAAGAGCTACAATTATTTCTCTCGTTGTCAGTGGGTTATCATCGATCGACTCCCAGGTGTGAAGTTCCAGTTTCCTTTGTCTTCAATTATATCTTGCCTTCAATGCCTCCTTTTTTATTGCGGTCCATAGTTCTTGACCTATATGGCCAATGATGAAGCAAAGTTTGAGATGAATGTTGGTCCTGGTGTTGGACAGCTTCATCTAGCGTAGAGATAGTACACTCATCTTCATGTTACTGCATCCCATAACATCTTTATAGGACACAATTAATATCAACTGACCAAGTAGATTCAGGTCATATTTAGACCTTCCAGACAACTATATCACCTTACAGATCTCTCCCCCCCACAGAATCAGATAAATCCTATCAGAGATGGCGTAGCGAGGAAGATGTTCTGTTTAATCTGTCATTAGATTCTATGTCCCTTGATTTGAGTTACATTTACATGGACTTTGACACTGTAACAGATGTGTGAAATTGATACGATCCACAGGCGAGTTTATGAACGCCGGAGGCCCAGAAAGCCAAACCGGCCCATTGACCCAACAGAAGACCTTACCTAAGTAGCACGAGAGAAGAGGACGGAGGGCATGGAGATTCAAACGTAAGAGTTCTCCTGTCCCTCTACCTCTACCTCTACCGCCTCTACTTCCTCACTGACCTAGCTGGCATCCCCTCTGCAGAAATTCTTCCCTGCGACCGCCCCTCCGGAACGGCTATCCCCCCCCTCCTCGCCAGGCCTCCTTCTTCCCCCTCTCCCGGCTCCCCTGGTCTCGACCAGAAGTCTGTTTCCCTCTCTAGGCATCGACGAAACCCAGAGATGGAGTTTCTTTTCTAAATCTGTTCTGCAATTGGATTGCGTTTTAGCATTGTTGTTGGGATCCTATCAGAGATACTGTTCAGAAGTACTACTCAATGTGCGAGGATGAATTCCAAATTGCAGATCTTGTCAATCCTTCTATGTGACTAATGCAAGAACATTGACCAGCCCTAGCGTATGCAAATGAACTCCAGGCACTATGGAAGGGAATCAATTTCTATTGACAAGAATTTGAATCCACTCGAGCCAAATTGTTAAACCGAGAAATTAAACTGAATATTGAAGAAACGGTGATTCAAGTGTGCAAAGAAAAAGGTCGACTCGCTATACCAACGGTGGACCGTCATGGGACTGCAGAGTACAGCCTGCGCCATTAAACCACTGCACAGCAGACCTAAGACACAAAATCAGCCAGGACCAGAAACAAACACAGTCTGGCGTTGGCCCCCAAGGTGGATCTCAGAGTAAACCAACATGAGGGGACGACAAATGTCACCTAAAGAGACATATTAGATGATACATGGTCGTCCGGCCAGGGCCACGAATCAAAGGCCATAACGTTATTTCGCCAAGTGGAGGAGCTAAAGTGCGTGAGCCAAACGATGCTGGACTTCAGGAACAGCAACATAAGTGGATCAACCCTGTCTCACTCAGGCCACTCTCTGTGTTACTCCCTTGCATGGAAAACTATGTGCGTATGTGGAGGAGACCCAACCCAGTTTGCAGGGATGGATGTCTGCAAGAGGAAGGGGTTAGAAGGAGATCCATGGACAATGATTGAGTGGGAGCATCTACAGGAAGTCAAAAGCTGGTACTCTCTTCCCTGTTGGCCTGCTTAAGATATCCTGGATATTGGGACTGTCCGGGCTGGACTATCATCCCGCCAATGGGCTGGGGTCATTGGTCATAGATACGAATGCATATCGCATCATTGACGCACCCAACACTGGATTGACTGTGATGCCCATGCAGACTCACTACTAGACAGCTTAATTACTCAAACCACTATTTCTGCACAACCAGCATAGAGCAATATATGAGTGGGATCTTGAGGCTATCATTCTGTGCAGTCCAATATTGGCAACATTATCTTCATAGCCAGCATGTAATGTTCTAGACTGATCATCTAACTCTTCCTGGTACTAGCGGCAGGTTTCCAAGTTGATCATTGTTTGATCTTGACATATATAATAAAGAGGGCCTCAAATTATGCAGCAGATCTATCCAAGAAACTCCAACAGCTGATTCAAAAGGTGCCGGTTGGCTATCACAACAGTCCCTTGGGGTCATTCTAGTTTCCCGAGGAAAGAAGTATGCGCACATCTCAAGTGATCTATATGGGACATCCAATGAAATTTATGAAGTACACCATCAAGGTGTATACCTTTATGTGACGTTTGCCAAAAGCATAAGAAGAGCTTGCCCCAGCCCTCCTTCAATCTTTGCCGACACCTGACAAGGTGCGGGTGACATTATGACGGATCTCATTTAAGCGCTTCTAACACAGGATAGCCACAACTCCATCCAAATGGTGGTGGATTCTACGACTAGATTCACATTTCATCAGCCATCATCCTACCTATACCACATTGTAAATGAGCCCAAGCATTCACAAAGGAGATCATTCACCTTCAACAAATTCCACACTCTATTGTCTCTGAACCAGGCAATGCTTTCTTAAGCAATTTCTGGCAAGAGATCTGTAAACTCTGGTATTCAAAGATAACGCAGCAAGACTTTCCAACCCACAATGGGCAGTCAGAGCAATGACCCAGGCAACGTGTCAACCAATGGTTGAAAACACATTTATGGTGCTTCTCATCAGATAAACCCCCTCAATAAGTGTAGCCTGCGACAATGATCAAAATTATGGTAAAAGAACACTTTCCAGGCTGCACTCCACTCTGTTCAGGGAGTTCAATGGCTGTAACCCACCATGCATTTTTTGTTTTGGCTCATTAACATCTTTTATGCCAGAAATTGCAGAATAGTTGACTGATGGGGATGTCATCCTCGACTCCTCCAGGGCAATCTGCACCACTCTAAGAACCAAATAAAACTAAATGCTAATCGTCGTTGACAAGAAGTGGAATTCTGAAGAGACAAAGTCCCTTTGAAGTAGAGACAATCGTAATTTTTGAACCCAAAATTAAATTTTTCAGAAGACTAATTTTGGGTGCACGTTTCATGGTGGGGAGAACTGAGTGAGGACTTGGGCAATACATGAATACAGAAAACAAGTAATAAAAAAGACCAACACATAATAATAAAATTAAGATATTGGACAAGAAAAACCAAAAGACACATACCCACATTGAGAATCATAGAGATTTACCGGATCAAAAGAAATGATTTTGTTCATTCGACTGATATTGATGACAACCTGAAAATGCATGAAGGCATCATTTTAAATAATAAAATGGACTAAAAAAGCAGTTAATATAAATTTCTTATGACAAATAAATTGTGACAGGTTTTGCTGGAAGGCTTGAATAATAACATTGTCCAACCCAATGGGCTTATCTGTTAAGTTTGTCACCATCGTGCAATCATAGAGCTTGCATTTTCTCAGCGATTTGCTCAAGAAATCCATGAAATATGATCATCTTTGTCACGCCCACCCTATGAATTTATTTCTTAAAGATAAAGATGGATTTTTCCATTCACATCCTACTGTTCCACAGGATATTAGATTAAAGAGATCTAATCTCCTCCTGTATAATAGCATCTTTCATGATGTGTGTTGAATTTCACAGGGCTATAGATAGAGTGCCGAAGTGTGATAGAGAGAAAATGTATAGGGTAGACAAGAATGAGCCCACCGCTTTGGGAGTCAGGTAATGCGGAAAGAACCAAACTTTTTTTTTTATTTTGAAGAAAATATGGAAGGCCACCCGGAACCGGTGGCCAACCCACTATCATTAACTTGTAAATGTTTTGTACAAACAATGTACAAACCAGACCAAAAAAGGACTATCCTCCCCTTCCAACCCAAAAATACACGAGTGCCTCTACGGCATGAGAAACGTCCACTACCGAAGCTGCCTTTCCTTTAAACACCACTTCATTCCGATGTAGCCATATCGCCCAGAGCACTGCGAGTAGCCGCCCCCATCCCACTCCGCTTCTGTGTCTTCCTTCTATGACTGAAGTCCAAAAGGCCTCATCCGAGGAGACATTCACATCCGGTACCTGTTGCGATTCCCAGACTCTCTGGGCGAAGTGACACGTGAAGAATAGGTGTGAGCAGTCCTCCTCCCCCCTAGCGCACATAGGACAGTCTGCAGGATCCATGGGGGCCCATCTCCGCCGATAGACCCGTGTGATCAGCCTCTGCCTCCGCAATAACCAGCTGAAAATTCGCACTTTCAGTGGAACTTTGAGCTTCATCAACCTGTGGCATGCCCTATTGATAGTCACGTCATCCCTCGCTTCTCCTCTAATCTTCAAATATGCTTCTTTCACAGAGAAAGCCGACCCCCGCCACGTCCAACCGTCTCCACTTTCAGTTGAAGGGCTGAGTGGTAGAAGTGACTCTTGCATCCGCAAAAACTCCTCAAAACGTGGCTCTGATAAGGCTCTTGTCAATATAGGGACCCAAGCCTCGTCCCAACACTCACTGACTTTGGCCTCTGGGTGTCTCGCTAGTGCAAATAGTCTTGGGAACTTCAAATTCACGGTGCCTTGGTTAGACCAATTATCAGTCCAAAAATGGAACCTTGCCCCATCCCCCAATTTGGGCTCAAAAAACACCCGCACTTGAGGTATCGCTTGGCGTAGACTGCTCCAAAAGGGGGATTCTCCCCTGACACGAGCCCAACGCCTCTCAAAACTTATCTCAGAACCATATCTATCTCTCAGGACATTGAAAACTAGTCCCTCTGTTGACTTCAGAATCCGTTCCACCCATTTGGTCAACAATGCCAGATTCATTGATTCCAAATGAAGGATCCCCAGCCCTCCCTGCTTCATAGGTCTGCACAATATCTCCCACGCCACAAGAGGCACTCCCTTGCCCCCTTCCTCTCTAATGCCTCCCCAAAAGAACCTTCTCATAGCCCCCTCTAATCTGTTTATCACAACTGCTGGCATTTTGAATACTGACAAGTAGAATAACAGGATTGCTGACAGGACTGACCGTAGCAGCACCAAACGACCCCTTTTGACAGTGTCTTGTTCTGCCAACCTTCGAGCTTCCTTTCCACTTTTTCAACCACCGGATGCCACTCCGCTGCTAGGATCCGTCTCCCGGTCAACGGAAGACCCAAATAGCCCATCAGGAGCGAGCCTTGAGGTGTACCTAAAGCTCTTGCACACTGTGCCTTTTCCTCCGAAGAAAGTACGAAACCTACAAAGGCCGACTTGGCTCGATTAAGTTGTAGCCCCGAGAAGTCCGCAAATAGTTCAAGCAATGCGGATAAGATACGAGCTTCTCTCAATGAGCCCTCAATGAAGAAAGTGGTGTCATCAGCATATTGCAGGAGCGGGATTCCCTCTGAGTAGCTCGCCGTCTGAAAACCCCGTAGTAGGCCCTGCTCACAAGCTTTAAGTGTGCAGGTGGCCAAGGTGTCCACTGCAAGAACAAAAAGCAGCGGTGCTAACGGACATCCCTGCCTGACTCCTCTTTGTAGGTGGATCCACCCTCCCTCAGCTCGACCGTTGAGCAGAATCGAGAATGAGTGAGACGTAACACATTGCCTCACCCATCTCACCCATTCCTCGGGGAACCCGCGTTTGCGCATAACGGACCATAAGAATCTCCAGTCGAGTGAGTCGTACGCTTTAGCGAAGTCGACCTTCCACATGAAACCCTTAGTTTTATTCGTCTTCCATGATGATACAATCTCCCCCGCCACCACCACACTGTCCACCAATTGTCTTCCAGGAATGAAGGCCGATTGAAACGGCCTAACTAGGTCCCCAATTACCACCCTTAGTCGGTTCGCCAACACCTTGGCAATGATAAGGTATATAGAGTTTGACAGTGCAATGGGCCTGAAATCCCCCACGTTGATGGCGCCACGCCTTTTGGGCAGTAAAAATAGGTGGGATCGGTTGAGCCGCTCCAGGCCATAATTCCCTCGCCGGAACTCGTCTACTGTACCCATCACCTCTGGCCCAACCACCTCCCAGAATTCACGGAATAAAAAAACAGGGAATCCATCCGGACCCGGTGCACCTTCTTCATTTAAACCTTTGATCGCTGTTCGCACTTCTTCCACTGAGAAAGGCTTCACCAACTCAGCTTGTTGTCCTTGTGTCACCTTGGATGCGCTTCTACCGCTCCATCTCCATTGATTTCGAGTCCCTTGTTTAGTCATCTCTCTAAAATGGTTTGCCAACGCTCCTCCCACAGCTTGTGTCCCGTTAACTTCTCGATCTCCCGCTTTTAAACGTAGAACCAAACTTAATTTCCAAAAGAAGGTTTCCGGTCATTAGATAGGTGTAGGAAACCTAAGACACATTACATGAAAAACCTTATCTCCAACAATGTGAACCCATTTTTGAAAGGATACAATCGCAAGCTCCAAAACCGACAGCATCAAGATGCCTTTTTGTGGGTCTCCTTGTTTTTTCCATGCGTCATGCAGAGCTTACACTAAACAATATCTCTATGGGTTTTGGCTTATTTAGTTTTCATTTGACAAATTGTCAAAGAGTCGATCAATGGAATTATGTATGTCCTCATTCTTTCTCCCAGTTCATTTCGTTGTCTAAGCCTTGTATAATTGACCACATTTATAAGTGCCCCACTTACCTTATTCTGTAAGTTAGTTGTAATATCTTTTATCTTTAAGCTGTCAACTTTGGGTTCTCCTTCCTCCTTTGACTTGAGTTTTTGAGACAACTCAATGTCATTTATTGTCCATGACATTAAACGACAAAACGATGGCCTATTGGGCCCAACACATACTGCCCATATTGGATTCACTTCATTCAGGTCTCATAAGGGTATTTGCACAATATCAAAAAAACAGAGAAAATAAAAAGAGGCAAATGGGCATCTGCCGACACCCCCCCTCAAAAGCTGGTTCTTTCAACTCATGCATGCCCATCTTGCCAGTCGGCCTGTTAAATGCTTGACTCCGAAGTCCATCGGTAAGAACTTGATACATTATTATCACAATTGAAGTATCAACCCAGAAGGAATTCATTCAAAAAAAATCAACCTCGAGGAAAGAAATTGAACCAGGTTCATTGCCGTGGTTTTCAGTAACATTTTCCATCTCTCCTCTGTTCTGATACCTCTCTAATGAACTTCCATCCTGCCAGAACTCAAAATGGAACACCCACGTCCTACCCGAGTACAGCTGAATGCAGCGTTACTCCAAATAAACTTTCACACTCCAGTCCTCCCTGCTCCCGTGCCTTAAATTTTATATTCAAAACTTTTTTCACACGGGCCAGTCATGGCCCCTTTTTATTCATAACAGGCCTTTCTCCGCCCGTCTATTGCTCAGTCATCACGTGTTTACTCGCATATGACGACCTTATGTACTTTTCTAGTCCATTGACCTAGGGTCATACACTGCTTGACCTAGTTCGGATCCACACTGACCCCTCATTCCACATCTGACTTTGACAACCCTTTTTTTGCCTCTATTATATTCAGTATATAGGACCATTTGAGTAAATCTTTGACTTGATGAGCAGATTAGATGTATTTCATTTGATTAATGCTTCACATATGTCTTTTGTTACACCCCTGAACTCAGCTTCAGTACTACACCTTGCAATCACATGTTGTTTATTGCTCATCCAAGTTATTAGATTCCCTCCGAGGAATGAACAATAACCTGATGCTAATCTCTGATCTAAAGATCCTCCATAGTCAGCATTAGTGTACATCTCCAAGGAATTCATCTTATTTGGCCTATCTTCTGCATCAAGAATGCTAGCATTCCAAAGCTTATTGCATGTGTGGCTTCCTCGGGTCATGCATGAATTAACTCAATGGTCTGACTGCAAATGGAAGGTTGGTCCATGAGTGGTAAAGGTTGATGAGTCAACCAACCAACCTCTGATATTGCCCTTTATCCACTGGACAATCTTCTTCACATAACTCAAACTTCACGTTAGCACCAATAACGGGAATTGGAAGGCTTAGAATCTTTGTTTTCTTCCACAGGTTTAACGCACACTTTTGCCAAGTGAAAATAATATCTGGTTTTCTATGCTCTCACTTTTTCCCTTTCTATCCTCTCTTTTTTTGAAGAAACTCTTTTTATTTTCTCTTACCTTTCTCTTTTCACTCTCTTCTTTCCCGTGTCTATTTTCTCTTACCTTTCTCCTCTTTCATTTGTCCTATTTTTTTACTCGTTCTCTCCCTCTCCTCTTTCTATTTTTTCTTTTTTGTCTTCAATCTCTCTTTTATCTCTGATGTCTGCCTGACAAAGATCGAAACACAACCTCATAAAAGTAATAATATAAGATTCTTAACCCACCCAAGTGGAGTGTCGCCAAACCATCCAGACATATTTTATTTCCCCTCCCACCAGGCACCCTAGCTTCCGACGGACGGGCTACTGAGTGAGGGCTCTCCGATCCAAGGCGTCACTCCTGCCTCCCCCTATCCGAATTTCCCTCTCTCCCTCTCCCCTGTTCTGAACCGTTTGGGTGGACACGTACTATTTTGTTGCATCAGTCTTGAATTTTCTTTCTCCTACTCTACTGAAAAACCGAGGTTCTAACAGTTCGTTGACAAACTCCAAACACTCCAACCCTAGTACAAATTCTTCATAATTCTTGCAGCAAAAATTATATAACACATCTTTATTGCAGGATCAAGTTGTTGCTTTAGATTCAAGCATATTCATAAACTCAAGGTTGAGGTGCAGTCTCGGGAACCCCAAACCAACTTTTTCAAACAAGACATGGCTTTGTGGACCCAAGGCCAAGATTGAGAATGGTTCCTCCACTGAAGCTCTGCCAGCTTGGGGGCATGGTGATAAAAGCATTGGGATATGGTATCAGAGCCCCGCGACATTTATTTCTTTCAAATAAAATGGGCATCTGGTTTTATCAAACCCGTCCAGGCACATGCAAAAACGACAGGGTAAATAACTGACATGCATCGTTTCTTCTCCAAAAAATACCAAAGGAAGAAGCGTCGGCACGTGTGACCTCACACGTGCAGAAGTACTATAAATAAAGGAAGAGGCGGGAAAAGCAGGCAGACAAGAATTTCGTACGCCAGTTGCGGCAAGGGCTGGGGAAGCAGGAGCTAGCCTACCAACCAGATCGGGGAGATTCCAGCGGATTCTCTTTTAGCGATCCATCTCATCGAATAATTCTTCTAATCCTTTTCTCCTTATTCTCCATCATGCGGAACACTATTATCGCTTGAGATCTCTGTATGAGCGACATTGGATCTATCCTGGTAATATTTCTTTGAGATCTATGTCAATAATTTTTGTAAACAAGAAAAGAACAATTCTTCCTGGCAAATGAAAGAGATTACAGGGTTTTATAGGAAGCCCTAATGGGCTGACTAGAGAGGGCCCTTAATGGGCTAACAAGAGAGAGAAAATAAAGACATGTAATACTCAGATCAACACTCCCCCTCAAGCTGGAGCGTGGATGTTATCCACACCCAGCTTGGAACAGAGCTCCTCAAACCTAGGGGCATGAAGCCCTTTGGTGAAGATATCTGCAAGCTGTTCAGCGGACGGAACATAAGGCGTGCAAAAATCTCCCGATTCAAGCTTCTCTTTGATGAAATGGCGATCGATCTCGATGTGCTTTGTACGGTCATGCTGAACGGGGTCATGAGCAATGCTAATCGCCGATTTGTTGTCGCAGAACAGCTGGACAGGAGAGGGAACTGGACACCGTAGCTCACGAAGAAGCTGGGTAATCCAAAGTGCTTCACACAGACCATGCGCAAGGGCACGGAACTCCGCTTCAGCACTCGATCGAGACCACTTTCTGCTTCTTGCTCCTCCAAGTAATCAGATTGCCGCCCAAGAAGGTGCAATACCCAGATGTGGACCGACGATCAACCACAGAGCCGGCATAATCTGCATCGGTGTAGACTTCAAGACGCAGGCCGGTATGGCGACGAAACAATAATCCACGGCCAATGGTGCCCTTCAGGAAACGGAGGAGACGATGAGCAGCATGAAAATGGCTCATGCGAGAGTCTGCATGAACTGACTCAGAACACCCACTGAATATGCAATGTCCGGGCGAGTGTGGGTGAGATAAAGCAGTTTTCCCACAAGTCTTCTATATGGGCCAGGCTCAGCAAGCTCCTCATCCGCATCGGCACCAAGTCGATGGTTCGCATCAATCGGTGTTGAAGCAGGCTTGGCGTCCTCCTTTCCAAGCTCACAGAGAAGGTCCACCGTATACTTTCTCTGACAAATAAAGATCCCGCTGGAAGAATAGGCCACATCTATGCCAAGAAAGTACCTCAACGGGCCAAGATGGCGAATGGCAAATTCCGGACGAGATACATAGCCAGCTCAGTAATGGTCGCCGATCATCACCCGTAATAATGATGTCATCCACGTACACAAGAAGAATAGCGACTCCCCACGTGGAATGGCGGTAGAAAAGGGTGTGATCACCATTACACGACGGTATCCACGACGCTGCATGGCCGTCGTGAAACGACCAAACCAGGCACGAGATTGCTTCAAGCCATATAATGCTTTCTTCAGGCGACAGACAACAGACTGCGGAGACGATGGCACTAAGGAAGTGTAGCCAGGAGGTAATGCCATGTAGATCTCCTCAGTCAACTCTCCATGCAGAAAAGCATTCTTCACATCATATTGTTGCAAAATCCAGCCCCGATCCGCAGCAAGGGCCAATAAGATCCGCACAGTATTCAGCTTGGCGACGGTAGCAAAGGTCTCCTGATAATCAATGCCATGTTTCTAAGTGAACCCTTGTGCCACAACCCGGGCTTTGTGGCGCTCAATAGAACCGTCAGAATTATGCTTCACAGCATACACCCAACGGCTACCCACGAGATGCTTCCCGGCCGGTAGAGGAACCAGATCCCACGTTTCATTGTGAGCAAGAGCCTGAAGTTCTTCCGCCATGGCCTGACGCCAATGCGGAAATGAAAGGGCAATGTCCACCGTCTTGGGAAGGGAAGTGGCATCAAGGGAGGTGAGAAGGGCATGATAAGAGGGTGAGAGGCGATGAGAGGAGATAGATTCCGCCAACGGATAGAGGGGAGAGGAACGGGAAGAGGGCAGCATGGCTAATGAGGAGGTGGCAGGAGGGGTGGAGGTTGAGGTAGACGGGGCAGCAGGAGACGAAGAAGGAAGCCGAGGCTTGCGACGAGCAAGGGTAATACCATAGCGTTTTTCAGGCGGGCAGCGACGGATAGGGAGCGGAGGAATCGAAGAAGGTGCAGCAGAAGGGTCGAGCGCAAGAGCAGATACTGGAGGAGGCTCCAAAGGAGGGACTGAGACGGCGGCCGGAGGCAGGTCGGGAGGCACAATTGCTGGAGGAGCAACAGGCGGAGACACGTCAGGCGGGGCCGGTGAAGAGGGACGAGGGACGAGGATGAGGAATTCGAGTGGATCGGAGGGAGATGGGGACGATGAGGGTTCAGGAGAGGAGGAGGAATAGTAGGGAAGCAATTCATCAAACGTGGCATCTTTGGTGACGACGAACCGACGAGAGGGTGGATGATAGCATAAATAGCCTTTTTGGGTGGAAGAATAGCCAACAAAAACACACTTGATAGCACGGGGATCCAGTTTATCACGACCAAGTTGGTGGTTGGGCGCATAGCATACACATCCAAATACACGAGGAGTAAGATGAGTTCGGAGAGAGAGAGTTGGAAAGGAATGCTGAAGACGGTCAATGGGAGTGAAGTAGTCAAGCACTCGAGATGGAAGGCGATTAAGAAGATGGATGGCGGTGGAGACGGCTTCCCCCCAAAAATACTTGGGCACATGCATATGGAAGAGAAGGCTCCGAGTCATTTCAAAGATGTGACAGAATTTTCTTTCGGCAACGCCATTTTGCTGTGGTGTATAGGGACAAGAAGTTTCATGGATAATGCCTTTGTCTTGGAAGAAGGTGCTTAACGTGGTGTTAACGTAGTCTTTAGCATTGTCGGAGCGGAAGCGACGAATGGATATAGAGAATTGAGTTTGGATAAGGGAGTAAAATTGAGGAATGACACGAGATATCTCCGATTTTTTCTTCAAGAAATATGCCCACGTGAATCGAGTAGCGTCGTCAATAAAGATGCATAACCACCGAGAACCGGAAGTACAATGAATAGGGGAAGACCCCCACACATCAGTGTGAATAAGGGAGAATGGGGTCGAAGAATGAGAAGACGAGATAGGATACGTGGTACGATGATGTTTGGCAATTCGACAAGCAGTACAAACAAAACGGTCCACAGAATGGCCTTGAAAGAGTTTAGGAAAGAGACAATAAAGAGTAGCAAAAGAAGGATGGCCGAGACGTCGATGAAGAAGCCACAAACGCTCGTGGGAAGCCGAAAGGGAAACTGCCGCAGCAGCAAAAGCAAGAGAACTCGAACAAGGACGAACAAGATAGAGCCCCTCATGCTCCTCAGCAATGGAAATCGTCCTCCCCGACACCTTATCACGATAAAAACATGAATTAGGAGAGAAGGTAAGGTCTTGTTTCAAGTCGCGAACAAGGCTAGATAGGGAGAGAAGATGATGAGTAAGGCGAGGAACATGAAGAACTTTAGATAGATGCATAGAAGAGGAAAGGCCACACGACCAATACCCGCCACGGTGAGAAGATCGCCGGAGGCTGTTTTAACTTTGGAGGTGCCAGAAACGGGTGCATAAGTTTGAAAGGCTCGAGGATTTGGGGTCATGTGGGCGGTGGCACCGGAAATCAAGAAGCCAAGTGGAAGAGGAAAAAGAATGGCCAGGAGGGGATGTAGGTGTGGGAAGACTGGTGGACATACCTGCATGGGCCAAGGAGCATGAGCCCACGACTGGAGGATCAAGCAAGCGGCGTAGACGCTCCATCTCTTCCGGAGTGAAGCTAGCGGGCGAGGCACTAGTCGGGAGAAGACCGTACAGCATAGGCACTTGACCCGGGGGGGGCACGGACGAGGCGGCTGCAGCAAGGTTGCTCGGTTGTGCGCGTTTCCGTTGAAGCTTGTAGCACGTCTCCTTAGAGTGACCTCGCTTCTTGCAGTAATTGCAAAACAGCGAAGGATCACCCTTTGGAGAATCCTCCGTCCGAGCCGTCGGACCACGTGGCAAAGAGCCGGGTGGTGGAGTCGACGATGGGCGTGCAGACGAAGAGGAATGAGCTACAAGTGCCGAAGCCGAGTTCTGGGCCTGCTGAAAGCGGGATTCTTCAACCCGCACACTGTGGAGCGCATCCTTGAAGGTAGGACCAGTCTCCCGATGAATAAGCTGAGCCCGTACAACTTCATATTCCGGGTTCAGTCCCATAAGAAACTGGAAAACCCGAAGTTGAAGAGTATATTGGCGGTCCACCGAATGGGGGTTGGGCGGCATGTAGTATTCAATTTCATTCTACAACGAAATGAGCTCCGTACTGTACTCCATGATAAATCGGTCCCCTTGACGCAGGTTAGCGGCCCGATGTACTAATTCGTACAGAGTCGCAATGTTGTGCTTCTTGGAGTGGCTCTCAAGTGCTGCTTCCCAGACCGCCCGAACCGACTCTAGAGACATGAATTCACCTTTAACACTAGGTGAAATACTGTCCAAGAGCCAACAATGAACTACCCCCTCAACGTCCAGCCAGTCATAATACTTGGGATCGGTCCGGGAAGGTCCGTCTTCTAGAAGATGGCGCATGAGACGCCCTTTTAAAGTTATCTGGACGTACTGGCGCCATTGCAGGAGATTGAATCCAGTAAACATACCATCCGGAGGCATCCGAGGCAAAGAGGATGGTCCAGAGGAGGACGACCAATTCCCGGGCTCGAGAGGCACCGCAGATGCATGTGGCGTAGATACTGGCGTCGAGTCTGACGTAGCAGTAGAGGTCTGGGCTTCAACCGGGTTCGTCATGATGAAAGCAGAGTAGACCACAGTCAGAAGGCGCCGGAACGACGAGAAGCCGGGACTGCAGGCGTCGAGACGTCGGGCGCCGGGACGGCGGGAGCCAGGACGGTGGGAGCCGGGATGGCGGGTGCCGGGACGTCGGGCGCCGGGACGTCGGGCGCCAGGACGGCGGGCGCTGGGACGGCGGGAGCCTGGACGGCGGGCGCCGGGACGACGGTCGCCGGGGCAGCGAGCGCCGGGCGTCGGTCGCTGCGGCGCGAGCCGGGCGCGCGAGCCGGAGGGCGCGAGCCGAGGCGCGGGCGGGGCAGCGCGCGAGCGGAAGATGCTGGGACAGCGGATGTCAGAACGGCGAGCGCCTGGGAGGCCCGGGCGACGGCAGAGACCGGAGCGCGAGATCAGGCGGTCATGAGAACCGCCGAAGATCGGAGCGCAAGGTCGAGCCCAGGAAACCCAGATTAGGGTTAGGGTTAGGGCTCTAATACCATGTAAACAAGAAAAGAACAATTCTTCTTGGCAAATGAAAGAGATTACAGGGTTTTATAGGAAGCCCTAATGGGCTGACTAGAGAGGGCCCTTAATGGGCTAACAAGAGAGAGAAAATAAAGACATGTAATACTCAGATCAACAATTTTAATCTGTCTATTACCTAACACCTAAAAGCTGCGGACATCATCAATACTTGATAGAGCTATGCCACAGAAATCAATGTGGAGTTCAACTTCTAAAGGTACAGACCTCAACATTTTCAGGAGAAGACCAGATAAGAATAAATACCTTAAAATTTTGAGAACTAATGGAGAGCTTTAATGAAAGAATGAAATAATTTCTGCATATAGTAATGTGTTGTGAATCGAAGTATGTTTTTACCTCATCATGAACTGGCACGCTACCCCCTACAAGACTAGTGTTACCACCTTGAGGGACAACTGCTATCTGCCTAGAGTCACAATACTGTAGGATCTGCGATACCTGGAAACAGAAATAATTAAATAAAAGAAAAAAATTAATCAATTACCTGGAAACAGAGTAAAAAAATTGAGTAATTACGTAATAATCCCCCAAAGTTATGTCATGTTTTACAAGCAGAAATGAAAAAGGGCTACACAGAGCCCAAAAGATCAAGCCTCAACTAGAAACTGTGCAGTACCCCAAGATCTCTACCAGCAACCTTATATTTTATAAATGATTTCAGGAAAAAATGTCATAGTGATCATCGCCCCCATAAGGATAGTAAGATCAACTAAGACTGCCAGAATAATGTAACCAGACATAAACAACAGAATCAGTGTCACAATGACATGGGCCTGTTGGGTTGTCCTAGCTCAAAAATCTCACAACTAGAGGAGTCTTACGAAAATCCGCCGAGCCATCTTATCACCTGATAGGATCCTAGGGGGTAGTTTTGTCATGTTAGCCCACAGGAGCATTTCAGTCATTTAGCTATCATCGTATTTCCTTTGAATAGGGATGCCCTCCCTTTAGGAGGGCAGCCAAGAAGAAGAAGAATGAAGTAGTGTTCTTGTCTCCCTTCTCCTCGTCTAGGTCTGGTCTCCCTCTCTCCCTCAACGATCCCTGGCCCTCCTAATCGTCTATACCTCACCGCATCTTCAGGTGGCTCGTCCTCGGTCGATCCCTACCACCTCTGCTCGTCCTCCTCTCGGATCCTTCCCGTTTCACCTCTCTCTACCCCGGGAACTTCTACCTCGCCTCGTCCTCTACCCTCCTTCCGATACGAGCCTCGATCCAGGTTC
This sequence comes from Wolffia australiana, assembly GCF_029677425.1. NCBI lineage: Eukaryota > Viridiplantae > Streptophyta > Magnoliopsida > Alismatales > Araceae > Wolffia > Wolffia australiana. Next base: position 9,676,254 of record NC_135838.1, read on the forward strand.
GTATCATCACCCTATGTGGTGTACACCCCCTTGCAAGCCATTATTGATGTCTATTGAGGGTGAGGCACTAGCCTCCAGGTATTCGATACAGTCCTGAATAAGGACTGCATCATTGAGGTCAAAAAGACTCGATGGTTGACTGTACTTAGGGCAGGAAATAACCCCCTACTGGAATAACTGGGGTCTATAAATATCCCCAATTGTACCCACACAAGAAGGAAATTCTCAAATCAAGTTTGGGCTTGTCTGATGGATTACGGCGTTGTGAAAGCAAGAATTATCAATCTAGTAATTCTTGAGGGATGTTCACCTGTCTCTCTTCTTCTATTTCTCCCGTTCTCCTCTCGACCTCGTCCTATTTCTTGAAGTCTAGATCCAATCTCCATGAGGATCATAACAATACTATTCTATTCAAGTGCATGCATCTTGTCACCTATCCTCCACTGACTCTGTCAGGGTATGGGCTCCCATTCTGAAGCGCCTGCTCCTGTACATGAGCACAGTCACCTCCATCATTTAATGGTGTCACCCCTACTCTCATTTGCAGGGCCCGTCACCATCCCTGCCTCCCAGCACCATCAAGCGCCAAAACCATTGCATCATATCAGTAACAAGTCACCATTATAATTTTTATTGGGATTACCCTGGTTTATGTGCTTCACAGTTTGCAATTGACTACATTAGTGTCTGCTGACATCCATGAGTATATCAGCAGTTGTCTCCGAGCATCGCTGCCACCATTGTATTTTCACTTGAGTTGGACTGCACCAGAGTCATTTCAATCCAACACGATGAAACTTAGTTCTTGACTCAGACGCTCAATTGGCTTCGGGTCAGCCTGGTCCGAATCAGCCAGATACAACTCAGTCATAGTCAACATAGCTACCTCACTTGATCTAAGGCATCTCAATAAGCCCATTGACACTCCCCTGCTCACTAGTCAGTGGTCAACAACTTTATGACTAAACAGATATGATTTTTTTTAGATGCACGAAAATGGCCCCTCTAGTGGCAAAACAATACCAGCCACCAGAGACAGAATAAATTAAGATATTATTAATTACTACCCACCATTTTTCTTATAATACCAGAAAGCCTCGTCGTTAGATGATCAACAAGCAATAATATTTTTTTTTTACTGATGTTCCTGACAAAACATAAAAATTACCTTATTGTTGAGATGTATCATAACTTAGTTAAAAAGTTATCATCAAGGGAAATGAAACAATTCGCGCACCATAATGTCCCTTTATTCAAATAAACCCAAATGGTGTTCAAAAAGAGGAAGAATTAAGATAACCGAATTTCAAGGATATCATACAAGTCAAAAGAAAAAGAGTCATCAAAGTGTTAGACCTTAGAGCATACATTATCTGAGTAAATCCTGAATAGGATTGAAGGCAAATAGAATATCCAGAAATAGATTCTCCTTAGTAAGGGTTTTCCACGTCCAAAATGTGCAAGCAGCTTCGTTTTTGAGAAAATTGGGCAAAACATTTGAAATTACCATTCAGAGACCGAACGGCTACCTCCTCCGTGCTTCCTGGAGTAAGTAAAAGCTGGCTTGAACCTCTGTATTTCTTCATCCAATCTGAATTCGCAGCGGACAATCTATCTTCATCTTGAATAGCATTTTTCTCACCTAAAATTGCTCTGAAATGGCAAATATCTTCGGTGTTTATCTTTGAGAATGTTGTGCTCCGGGGAACCTTGATTGACGCAGAACCAAACGATCTTAGTTTCAGCCCCAATGTTCTCTGACTGGAATCATGCCGGAAAGACTGATAGTCTCTGAGTTTCATTAGTGGATTAGTTCCCTTGTACCGTGCAACTAGATGAAACATTTGACTTCTATTGGAAAACTCCCCTCCAGCTACGACATTGTTGAGAGCTGCATGCGTCAGATGGTGCAATTGGATCAGCAAACATTTGAAGATATCAAGAATAATTACAACCTTGTCCACGGAGATCGAAATTATATCTATATCATCTATCTCCCTGAAACTCATCTGCTTGTACAGAAAATCAAACAGATCAAGAATAATGAGAGGGTTCTAGGCGTTTCAAAATAATTTACTTTTTCCCAAGAGTCCAAATCAGTAGAATTCGAACGTTTGACTTTTCTCTTAGGAACCTCGTTAGAACTGAATACAGAAAATCAAACAGATCAAGAATAATGAGATGGTACTCTGGCTATTTTCAGTTCTAACAAGGTTCCTAAGAGAAGTTCAAACGTTCGAATTCTACTGATTTGGACTCTTGGGAAAAAGTAAATTATTTTGAAACGCCAAGAACCCTCTCAAAAACTCTCCCCTTCAATCACTCCAAGTCTGCAAACAAGCTGACGTTAAATAAGGTTTTCATGTGAGCTAATCAGACCTCAAATTATGACCTAAAGTTGAAAAAAATATGAGAATTTAGAGTCTTGAAATAATTTTTCGACGGGAGAACTAAACTTTTCCAAAAATTCCAAATTTTACTCCAGGTACGACATTGTTGACAACCGTTTGGTGGTTTATCATTATAGTTCACTAGGCATCCAATTTGTCTTCGTTAATTGACACAATCATCATTCTTCATCCCAGACAAATTAACCATCAACAGAAGTGCAGTACCGCGAGTGTACAAGTCCGACAAAGAAAAAACAAAAAATTCCGGAAACTAAGCTTAGATATCAAAGAGTGCCATCAGACGCGCGAATTTTGAAAGCTCGCGAAGAGAACAATTTATTCCGGATCGCATACCAGTTCGTTACTACACGTCCCTATAAGAATCAAAATCAAAATCAATTTCCGAAATATTCCATCGAACGAAACAAAGAGACATGACGAACGTTCATGAGAATCGCAAAAGCGCATCGAAATCTTCCATTTCTCTCTGAGCTCAGTCTACCTGAAGCTAGCGGCGCCGCAGACATTCGCCGGCCATCTCTTCCGGAAACGAAGAAATCATCAGAGATCGCTGTCGATGGGCAACCGCGCCACCATCTCTGCAGCTTCCGACTTGCAGCGATCCCCCCTCGCCCCCGCATTCTCCCTTACTCCCCGTTGTCAACTCCGCTGATCCATCACCCGACTTATATATGCTTTCCGCCACCCGCCGTAACAAACTCTGCGGACGGATGACGCAAACCGAAACGAGACGGTTCCATGAATGAACGGGACGGAGGTCCCTACCGTATCCCGTCCCGTTCATTCATGAGATTATAACCAGTTTAGTCAAATTTTAAATCGCCATAAAGTCCAACTCTGCTTGGCAGCCGTGCCGGCCAAAAAGGAGAGAAACCTCGTCCCTCTCATTCCTTTTTAAACTCCCCATGTCATCACTTAGGATAATAAGCTCATAAGCTTCGTCTTATTCATCGTCCATGCTAATAACAGACATGTTTCTTTTTAGGAGTGAAGCAGTGTCAAACCAAAAAAATATACCCACATAGAAACAAGAGAACATCAAAGCCAACTGCCTTCATTTAGGAAAGAAAAAAAAGAGCATAATAACTTAATGGCGTTTACTCAGCAGCTTCCTCCATATAAAAAAATCTAATGAAACATTTATAAGATGGAATAAATCGTCTTCCATGTAAGTTGGAGGGTTCTTCAGGGTCTTCAACTCTGAGTCTGGCAGCCTTCAGATACACTTTCAGATGCAAAAACTCTCAATGTAGAGACAAATGCACAACAGGCATAAGGCAGTCCATCAAAAAGCTTTCCTTTCAGAGGAAATAGTAAAAATCAGAGGCACTGGACAACAAGCTCAGGGAAGATTTCTCGGATATTATAACTTTATCCATATAGAAACAAACGGGCAACCAATTTAATGGTCTCCCATTAAGAAACTCTCTCCATATAGAAACATCAAAAGAACAACAAATTCATAACGAACATTAAATTAATTCCACCAATTTCAGGCGGTCTTCTCAAATATTCTTCAGGTGCTGGAACTGGTGCCCCAGCTTCGGCTCCCAAGCAGAGTAAACCTCCGGGGTCAACTGCTTGGCGAAGGACTTGAGAAGATTGTGGGACGTCAAAGCCTCTAGAATTCTCCCACAGACCCGCCGGACCTCGGCCCGCCGCGACTGCTTCTGGGGGAACTTGCTCAGCACCTGGCGCACGACCTCAGAGAGGGACGCCAAGCGCTTCTTCAAGAACTTGGGAGCGCCGGCATCGCCCCCGTCATCGCCACCCTTCTGGGGCGGCCGCGCGAGCAGCTTCAGAGTTGAGTCGACGAGCTCGAGCGCCTCGATCCGGCGAAACTCGGACTTGGCAGCGCCACACTTATCCAAAAGAAGGTCAAAGAGCTGGCGGCTGACCCACGGATGGCGTCGGAAGACCTCCTTGATAAATGTTGACTTGACTCGTGACTTCTTGTTGTCAAAGTAATCGTCAAGGAGGCGGCGTAGTAGCTCGAAGACTGGTTCCAGCTCAGAGGATGAGAAGCCGCCAGAGTTTATGATCTTTAGGAGCCAGAAGGCCGCATTTTCCCCAACCACAGAAACCTGATTGATGCGGGATCGCAGAGCGAGTCTCAAGCTCTTTCCAAGTAGGATTTCCAGTGTTGATATTTCCACTTCGCTGCCCTTCGGGAAGTCCTTCCCTTTAAAGATCTTTTTTTGAAGAATGCCGCCTATACGCTCCCCCAACTGCTTCCTTCCATCAGACGAGTGAGAGATGACAAAGGCCTGCATCAGAAATGAGTATATGGTCACCACTCGAGGGTCGCCTGCATTGGGAGAAAGAAAGATTAGAGGGCTATCCAGGCATAGAGAAGATGAAAGAGGAGGGTGGCAGGCCGAACCTGAGTTTCTCTGAAGGAATATCTCCAAAAGGGTTAAGACTCGGAGCTTGAGAAACATGAGCTGGGACTGGGCGGTGTTGGCAGCAGATGACTCCCGTCGCTCCTTGAGAAGCTGGGAAATGTATGAATCCATCAAGAACATGGCATCGTCATCCATGTCGCTCTCATATGCATCCTTCTCTGTCTTCGCCTCCTGCTCCTTTGCATCATCGACATCAGCATCATCATCACCATCATCCTCCTCTTCACTGTATTCACTTCCAAGGGCCTTGGACTCATTGGCCTCCTCTGTCTCTTCAATGCCAAGGAGGTCCTCAGCGTCGTCGTCATCTTCATCATCCTCCGCATCAGCTGCCTGACGACGGGGAGGTTTGAGATCTTTCTTTACAATGTGTAGCATTGGGAGAAGTCCATTGTCGGTAATACTGTCACAGAAAAATCTGAAAACCTGGAAAGAAGATGCTCTATTAGATAGTAATTTCAGCAAGAATATCAGAAAGAGTGACCTAATGTAAAAGCCCAACCATGTCGAATCAGGAATAGTCTTTTCCAGGTACCTGTTCGATGGCGTAGCACATGGGACCCGAAGCCTCGGGCAGCAGAAAGAGCAGAGTGTCCATGAGAACATCCATCAATTCTGGGGAGTCGCCATCGTCATCCGGTTCATTGACCTCATCTACCGAATCAACAAGCGTCAACCCAGGGAAAGCCTTCTGGCAGCAAATGATGAGCTCCGCCGCCACATCGGATAACTTTTGCATCCGGAGAACAAGTTGTAACAGCAGTTGGATGAGCAAATATCGCAGCACATGCAGCTTGGTGGCTTCTGACCCTGCGCCGATCCTCCGTTCCTACAGGAAACAAAGGCCAATCAAATATTAAGAGATGGAAAGGGGAATTTACCAAAAAGAAAATGATTTCACAGAGAATAATAGTCATACTTCCTGATAAAGCTTGGTACCCGCAGAAAGCAGGTTCTTAAATGCCTTTTCCTCTTCTTCGCTCAGAGTCCGGAAGAGAGAAACAGATGGAATGTTGCACAGAGTGTTGAGGAAACATAGGAAGAACGATCCGAGGTCCTTAGCGTCCTGACTAGTGGGCAACAAACGCAGTTCATCTCCCTTTTGCTCATCCTCGATCAATAATTGGAGTTCCTCGATACATGACCTGCACAATGAACTGGACGTCGCTACTTTGGGCCAGATAAACTTTTCCTGAAGCTCAAAAGACGTCACTTCGGTGCCCAGGGATGAAGAGAACAAGCCTTGGACGGCGAGGAACTTGATAATGTCTGTCTGCAGCCGAAACTTTGCATCGGCAAGCTTCAGAGCTTCCTCTGGGTCAGAAGCGATTGTAGATGCTTTCAATTTGAAGGTCTTCAATACACGGGGCAAGGACTCTATGATCCAATTCTTCATGAAATCTGTGTTTCCTTGCGCTCCCACATGATCTTTGCTCTCTGGGGAATCCCTCTCGGAGTTCTCGTCCGTCGTCTGGCTGGCATCAGAAGGCTCATCTGCGAGTCCACCTTCGTCAACAAACAGGCTCATCAAGTTCTGAGCAAGAAGCATGCGGCCAGAGCAGGTTGAAAATCCGGAGAGTAATTCCTTGACTGTGTTTGTTTGAGTAACACTGTCGAATCTGCAGTTACTGTGCTTGGCAAGAGACAGTATGATTGCAGCGCGACGGTCATCATCACCACTGACCCACTTTAATATTTCTCGAAGAAAATTTTGAGCTGCACTGTACAACCACGAGCTCCGCGTAGACAAGATATCCATCAAGCAATGAACAAATTTGTGGGATAGAACGACTTCAATGCCCATTTTCTGCAGCTTTGGAAGCAGGAGCAGCAGAATATCGAATACCAGATGCTTCCTCTCATGAGAGGATAAAAGAAGGGAGCCCTCAATAACAACCTCGTGAAAGAATCGGAAGTTATTGGCAACATCTTCCGAAGAGTCTGCTTTCCGGGCTTTCTTCTGCTTCTTGGCGGAATTCGAAGTAGATATAGAATCTTCGCTGGCAGGCGCAACAGATGGCAAGAGAATATCTATAATCAAATGCCAGATGCTGTGAACCCTGGGCAGGCAGAACGTGGATTCCTATAGTACAAAAAATAGAAAAGAAACTCAATCAACCATTGAATCAAGTGAAATTTATAAACAAGCTGGAATTACCTTAAAACAAGGCAAAAGAAGAGAGAGATGCTCTCTGGAAAAGAAGGTGTTGGCACTGAATGGATGAGGCAAGAGATTCCCAAAAACTGAGGCCTTTGAATTAGGAGCTTTCTCCTGCAGCTTTAGCGCTAAAAACAAGGCATCTGGGTCCCCAACTTCAGAGGCTTTCTCAAACCAATCACGCAAGCCATCATGGAACAAGACATGCTCTAACACTACTTCTACAGGAAGCTGGAAAATCAGAAGAAAAAGGCGCAGAATTCATATCAGATTCTAGAAATAATCAGGAAAAAATGATGGCCTCTAAACACAGAAGAAAAGAACAAGATAAATAACGCACCTCCTTTACCAAATCCAGAATAACATAAACGGCAGACTCTCGCAGGTACCTTTTCTTGCCAGCCAGCGATGTAACGTGGGTCAGTATTTCTTTAATTAAAGTTGAATTCTTTTCAGAAACCCAGACAGACGCCACTCTCCCTGATCTTGCGAGAGCTCCGTAGGCAAAGAGGCGCCCAATAAGACTATCTCTCACCTCCTAAAAGAACCCAGAAAGAAAAATAAGAAATAGTGAACATTACAAGGTAGAGAGAGAAAGCCAAGGATGAATTAGCCATATGACGAGCACAAACCTGACCCTTCTTAGAGGATGAGACCTCGAGGAACTGGGCAATAAGCTTCAAAAACGAATCCAGGCGTATAGCAGGAACTGAGCTGAGCACAACGGTCAATCCCAATGCGAATCCCTGCCTAGCACACTAAACAAGAGACAGTGTGAAATCAGAGATGATCCATGACATTTAAATAGTCATCTGATAATCTATAAGCAGAGACCAAATTTGAATAATGATGACGAAGGCAGGATAATGAAGAGGGACATGGAGTAATAAAGTTTGTTTCAAATGGTTTCGCCATTTTTTTGAAATATTTGTATTTGTTCGTTACAAGTTAACTTTCCTCATAGGGTTAAGGCCTTTGTGGTCTAGACAATTGACAGTTCAAAGTAGAGCACCATGACAATATAAAGGATAAGCCCAAACCCGCATCAATTCATTTCACCACAACCATTCTTCAGAAATAACTACTACCAAGCAAATATCAAGCAGGAAAATGGACCCCAAAATTATTCAAGAGTTTTCCCAGATCCATTATGATTGTTCTACATTCTCAGTGATTCTTCCTAAACTTTCCGACAATTTTCATTCCATGAACAAGCGATTAAATTGAGTTGGACTCCACAAAATAAAGATTCAGTAATTGAGTTGGATTTAATTTTACCTCCCTGGAAGAGGCAAGCCCACGGATGAGCCTTCGGACAGCGTATCTAACAGCAGGAGCACAAGCATCCAATCCATCATTTTTCTCAGCATCAAGAGGAACAGCCCCCGAACTCCCAAATCGACAGCCCTCTTCAGATCTCTCGAATTCAATCTGAGCTCTACGAAGCTCGTTGGCCAAGGATTCAGCGGCCGTCTCCCTCGCAGAAGACTCCAAGGAAGTGAGCTCCATGAAAATATGAACAGGAAGGCCGCTGCCAGGCGCAGACGGCGAAGCTTGGGCGACAGCGCTCTCAGTCGTCGTCTTCGGAGGCATCTCTCTCTCGACCGCCCCATGTCTTGCTTTGTCCTCGGCTTTGCGCTTCTTCTTTCTCTCCATGGGTTTGATGGATTTCTGGACAGTAGAAGCAGCAGCTCCGTCGCCGGAGACGTCGCTGGCTTCAGCTTCTGCTGAGCCCGCATTCATCTTCGATTTCTTCTTCTTCTTCGTCGTCGTCGTCTCCTCCATGAGAGGTTCTGGGGAGCTGCTCTCGAGGTCGGAGCCATCGCTGCTCTCCGACTCGGACGAATCTTCGGGGAGAGTTGTTCTCCTTTTGCCGCCCATCTTTGAAGCTTAGGTTTATGCTTGCTCTTCGCTGCTTCTTGTAGGGTTTACCTGAGCCCCGTTGGAGAAGAAGGTGCTCCTTGCTGGGCCTGTTGGTATACTTTCCTCCGGCCCAAAGCCCAATATATAGTGCATGGACGCGGACGGGACGACTTTTTCGTCCCCGGACGAAAAAACGCCCGATCCAAGTATATGGACGGAAGTCGGGACGAAAAATCGTCCCGCGGACCACCGGATGGGTCGGTTTTCGTCCCGTGAGACGAAAAAATCGTCCGCCCGGAGGTCTTGGACAATGGATAGACTAATCTGGACGGAAAACTGTCAGATTCACATACAACGGTTGAGATGTAGGCACGTGGCCTCGCTACGACAATTTGCATCAAAGTCCTTGTATTTTCATGCACGTGCAAACTAACGCAGCTCAGAAATAATTGTACATGTCTCTTTGCATTCTCTCTCCTCCACATTCCCAAAAAAAACTTAGAAAAATCTATATATTAAAAATATAAAACGAGTCTGTGTATCTAGTTCTAAAAGAACTGGGGGCCCGACTCTCTCACCTTCCCAGGACAATAATGGCTGTAACAAGGCCTAGTTTTCTACCGAGAAGAGTATCGCTTTAGCTTCTTTAGAAGACAAATGAGATCAGAGACGCGTGCAAACGCTGCAATAACTTTTTCGTCCGGGACGAGGGACAGGATGGTTTCCTTCCAGACAGGACAAAAATTTGTCCCGGGAGGACTGGATGGGACGGTTTTCGAAATGTGGAACGAAAAAACCATCTCCTCCTTCATCCCTGCACTGAATTCAGACGTCGGATGGGACGAAATTCATCCCATCCCGTCCATCGTCCATGTCCGGGACAGTCCAAAACTATGCTCTTACTTACCATGTAAAGAAGTATGTTTTATAATTTCATGTGGATGTGAGTAGTTCAAATCTGTATGAAGATTGAATTATAAGTTTACAACCAACCAAAAAAGGATTTATAAGTTTTCATTAAAAAAAATCAGAAAATTGAAGATTGTGTCAATGTTGCCTCAACAAAGAGGACTATGGACGAGGGAGTCACGAGTTGTCATACATGTTTCATGTGCAGCGTAAAAAATAATTTTAAATTTTAAAATTAAGTTTACCTCAAATAAATGTGAGATTGGAATGCGTTAAATTTTAGTCCATTCTTGGTGTAGAACAAAAACTCACTTGTCCAGGTCGCCTTAAAACAGCTCATCTACCATAACATGGCCTGCTTTCACCAACCATCTAGTATTTTTATGTCATATATAATAAGATTCAATAGCTTTGTTTCATTATCATGTTTAGAGCATCGTAGTTATTTATTTTCATTTTTTACTAATGAAAATATAACATCGTTGACAATCAAATCGTCAACAGCATTCATTGTCGTGTGTTTTGAACATTCTGTATATCATCATGTCAATGTCAACACAAGAATCTTCACCTCAATGTCGTTATCAGTGTGGTTGATTCTCTGTCATTGAAAATGACAATAAGGCTCATAGACATTGACAATGATGTGACCCAATGACATATCAAGAACGCGAGATCCATCTTATCTATAAATGGGACTGCACTAGTGGGTCAAGAAGAACATCATCATAAAGATCCATCTAACCTCATTCCATTAACATTTAGTTTATTTTTTTTGTAAATGATGCCATCGTAAAAATTTTCTAATGCAAAACACCCCACATAATACCAGGTTCTTTCATCGCACATTACTTAATAATGAATCTTAAAGCACTCACAGAAAAAAATTCAGAGCTTAGTATTCCTAAATAATACATTTATTGAGGAGGATAACCATCAGTGATATATTAATCTGGATAGAGATGGGAAAATCGTTTGTTTGTGAACGTGTGAACGAATACGAACAGTTCGCGAATAGATGAACCCTTCCCAAATGGTTGGCATTCACGAGGATTTTTTTATTCTTTTACACTCTCTCTCCCCCCCCCAACCCCACCCCCTCCCCTCTCGCCTCCCCGAACCTTCAGTGATCCCCTCCCCCACTCCCCCGTGGGCATTTCTTGTTCTCTCTCTCTCTCTCTCTCTCTCTCTCTCTCTCTCTCTCTCTCTCTCTCTCTCTCTCTCTCTCTCTCTCTCTCTCTCTCTCTCTCTCTCTCTCTCTCTAATAATACAGGCCTTTCAAAATGTAGTCCGTTTGTGAACCATTAACAAACAAAGACGAATGCAAGCATATATTTTTCACGTGTTCATTCGTTGATGAACACTGTTTGTTCAATGAAAAACAACAAATTTCCCATCCCTAAATCTGGAAGAGAGAGAAGTAAAACCTTGTGTCAGTACCTACAAGCCGATGAATAGTTTCGGGCATATAACCTCTATGGGGTGTAGGTCTCCCAAGAAGTAATATAGACATGTAAAGGTTTCCGCAGGATGAACAGAGATTGGCCCTTGATTACAATGGTAAATGGAGCTGGACTGCAAACCAAACCGTCAAGCAGGAACGCTATTCAGCCTTACAGAGCCGATGCTGCCAAGTATAAGGGACACTGCTTATTGGATTAAAGTTAGTCTACATATAATACCACTCAACTAGTAGGGATTATGCACCTAGCTACACAAGCTTTGTTTTTTTCTACAATACCCTTCTAAAACATGATCTTGAGCTCCTTATGGATCATTTAATATGGGGTAAAATTATAACTCCTACCTAACCAATAATAGATCAACTTTTTAAATCATTTCTTTCCTTGCCATTTCATTTGGGAGACAACACAATATCAATTTTTTTACCACTTTTTTTGTTTCTCAAATTAATTTACACTAATTTATATTAATGTCAAATTTTAGAATACTGGATTTTTTTCACTGCATACCATTTCAAAATTTACCACCATTACTACTAATGCTTTGGATTGATAAAATTGAGTATTAAGTTACCCATATTTGGTTAATCCGGGTATGGATGTGCTAATCTTATTGGATTTGGATCTCTGGGCACTTTTATTGTTCCATAATTAGTATGTTACATGGAATCAATATTTTAGTGATGTGTAATGGGTTGTATTAAAATATTTTGCAACATGATAGACATGATTGCCAACATCTATTACTTACATTAACATAAGAAATGTGCATTAGATTTTTATCGACCATGGAGAGTGATGTTTATACTTTTGATACATGTCCCCTCCGATACTGCCAAATAAGTTAACAATATATATTTTCGGCCTTCATTGTGAATTTTTATCAATTCACATAGATATCATCAGGAAATATAAGTTAGATAGACATGACACCATTCCATGACTCATTTCTATGGGGTAAAACAATGATGTGAATGTGAAAAGTTTTGGTTAACTAATTCCCGATAAATTTCTAGTAAATTTTATTGAACCATGGTATACAGTACCAAAAAAATGTGTTGGAACAGATTAATTTTCAATCCCTTGTAGCATTTTTTTGCCATGGCGCATTATCATGATGAAAATTATCATCAACAGTCAACTATCACTCTTTGTTGCCCATGTTTTACAGCTAAGCTGTTGAACATTAACGATAAAAATTATTTATTGATGGAACTTGATGGTTTATGCATGATTTACCCTCATTGTAAGGCGTACCCAAAGTAGTGAGAAAAAGTAAGTGTATTCAGTCCCAACACTCCTCTTTATTGGGTTTACGTGAGGTATCTTAGTCTAATATTGCAAGGAGACACTACTCTGAAAGTATACGGGTACAGACACCACAGGATGAGACCATTTTTCATGACCCAGATTGTTGTGAAGCTCTCTCATGTCATTCATCACATTATATTCTTACAAGGGCTTGTTGACAGAAGACTCAAAGTAATATTATACGTCCTTCTCCAGCCATATCAACACTACATTCCCTTGGTGACTCCATGAATGCTTATTATCTTCATCTTTCAAGCCCCAATAATTTGGGACTGGCCAGTCATAAACTGATTGATCTTTATAATTATGGCATTTGCTTTATGATATTTTCACAAATGTCATAGCAAATAAGTTGGGGGATAATTGATGGTTCAACTATCCATCATTATGAAAGAAACATTGGTGTTATTTCACCTGGTACTTTTATTTATTATGGAGTTTTACCCAAGCATAACAAAACCTTGAATGAGCCTAACTCAACTTTTATGAATTTGGGAAGGGGTGAGTATTGTATTTTGAAAAGAAGATGGTCCCATAAATTATCATTTCAGCCAAAAATGCAATTTCATGTGTTAAGGAAAAGATTTGGTGAGTGACTACCTTAAAATACTTTAAATTTAATGGGATTTCCAAGTTGTGTCACCTCTCTGGTAGAATGTTGGGTTTTTTTTCAACTAGCCATGTAAAAGAGATTTGATGCAGGACGGACGTGGTCGACGTCCTGCGGCGGGAGCGTGGGTCAGTTCGTCCGGCTCGGGGACGATCATCTTGGACTGTATGTCCCGCTTGTCGGTGGGTGTTCCGGAAAGGTCCTGCGCGGGGCCTCAATTCGTAGAAGCCGAGGGTGACTGTTCTCCACTCGGTCAACGCCCACGGGGTCGTCGTAGAGGCATTGGGGGGCCTGACGACCGGTGGGCGGATAGGTTCAGCCGGCCGGATGGCGAATACGGCAGCGAACGATACAACGGCTTACGGCAGCCGAGGGGCGCGACACGGCGAGGCGGCGCGGCGGCGGCGGCACAAATCGCGCGGCGAGGCGGAAAAAGCGGCGCGGCGCGGCGAGGCAGCGGCGGCCCCATGGCGGCGCAGCCCACGCGCGGGCGGCTGCCCGGCGGCGGGCTGTCCCGTCGGCGGTGTCCACCCGTCGCGGCGGCGGCGCGTCGCGGCGGCTGCCCGGCGGCGGCTCCGCAGGTGGGGCGGCCCGTGGCGTGCGGCGACGGGCTGCGACCGGAATCCCTGCGGGCGGCCTGCGACGGCGGAGGCTGCGGCGGCGGCGTCTGCGGCCGCCTAGAGTTTCGTCGGGTGAAACCGACGGAACAGGAAGGGGGGGGGTGGAACGGGACGGGCGGCCAAGCCGGCCCCGTTCCGTTCCGCCCAACTCTCTCTCACCCTCTTTCTCTCTTCTTCTCACACGAAAACGGGACATACTCTTCTTTTCCAAAAATTCCAAATAGACTTGTTCTTGCTCTTACCCTAGGGGTCCTATATATAGGCCCCTTGGGTTACAAAGGAAAAACCCTAAGCGAAAACAGGAAATGTTAACCTAGATTTAGAAAAACAAAAAAAATAAAAACTAGATAACTTGAGGGCTACACCATCAAGATTACTCCTGTGTAGGAGTATTTCATGATTTCCAACAGGATTTAATGACACATACATAAAACACACAAGGTTCTAAAATATTGATTCATCACAATCACTTCCAAGGTAAATGAACTACGGAGTCAGGAATAATATTACATTAATATCCTTCAAACTGTTTACCTCATCAGTCATGGTAAAACCAATATATATTTAACAAGAATGCCTGATAGAACCAGGCATACTCCATTCATATCAAATTAAGTAACATTTATTCTTGAATTTTAAAATATTAAATGATTTTTCATAATATATGTGTATATATTTTTTGAAAACACCACTAATCTAGGAGATACTATGCACTTAACTAAATCTGTTTTGATTTTTCTCAATAATACCATTTAGAAACATGACATTTAGCTACTTGCTGATTTTAATATGTTGTTTAAAAATAGTTTTTTACATAATAAGCTTTTGCATCAATATATTCATTATTTTTTATTTCATTTAACTTTCATGTATGAACGACACATTATACGTAAAATTTGAAAAAAAGTAGAAATTTGTTTCATAAATTAATTTTACTTGCATGCCTATTAATATCAAAAATTTAAATATCAAAATGTTGTTTTCTTCTCTCAAGTATCAATTAACAACATCATTACTTTTGAGACATTATTAATGTTGAGCACCATAGTGACCTTCTTTTGGTTAACCTATGTAATGGTATTGTTCTATTATTGGACTTGATCATGTGTACCCGTATATTTTTTGTACATTTACATCAAATGCAATCAACACTTTTATCTTTAAAAGTAATAATGATTTCTAACATTTCTCATTTTCCATCACAGCAAGAAATTCCCATTGATTTTTCAATCACACGGGCACACTGATTTTCATCTATTTAAATTAATAAACCTTCTCATATTTTTACTTATATTGATGAGATATATTTTTAGACCTTCCTTGGAAAATTACGGTTGATTGATATGGATGTTAACAATGAAAGGCAACTAAGATGCCAATAACATTGTAACTCAAGTCATCTTTAAGATTCAGAGGTAAAAAAGTTTTGGTTAATAAATCCTAGGGAACTTGAGTTCCAATATTTGTTTTGAATGCAATACCTATATTTTTGTCTTGAAACAACAGAAAACTGTTTAATAGAGTACAAACATTATGTACCTAGAGAAACTTTCAGTCTCCTACATCAAAAATTTTTGGTCAGATTGAATTCTCAAATTGAAATTTTAATTATGTTTCATTCTATTTTACAAATACAAGTAGAATACCATTGTTTCTGATACATTTTCCCCCTGCATCCCTGGCTGTGGCTATCAAGAGTGCTCCAGTGCTTGCTGACATGTAGCTAGCTTGAGCGCTATTGCGCTTGCTGACTGGCCGCTGGCTGCTTCGCTGCTGCCCCCTCTTTTTCTTTCTTTACTTTTGTTTATCTTAATTCAAACTCAGCTCCTGAAACATAATTAAATCCACAAAACAGTCAGGCCCAAAGTCTACTTCACCTTTTATAATAATAATTTCAAAAGAAAGATGGTTCAATGAGTTCATCTCTATCAACTGTTAGGAAATTGAATCATATAAAATTCAACATGATGATTTCACCCAGATATTTTAGCATCACAATGATGCTAAAATATCCCTAAAAGGTGTAACATTTGATGCATAAAATTGGATCAGTCATTTCTTGTTGCTTAAATTAGTCTAGTTTACCCCTGACCCTTAAAACACATATCTGGGTTCTTGTCAATGCTAAAAAATACATATATAATAGGCACTTACATGTCATTTCATCATTTTATGCATCAAAATTGATAATATAATGCACATTATCTATTATATACACAATTTGAGGATGATACATATTCCCCTGTCCTATGAAGCGTAGACTTGCTCCACAACATGACCAAAAAGCAAATGCATCCTAATACGACTAATCCACCATAGATTTTTTGGAGATGCTCCAAAATGTTGGCTTTCCCAGGTGATCGGTTCTTCTAGCGACATCTTATGGAGGAAAAGATCTCGAACTTTGTGAAAAAGTCTCATCTTTATGAGCTTGGGAACATTGGCAAAGGGAGATTTCATACGAAGCATTCTTAGTGCAATTGATTTTGAATCATATGCTACTCACTAATACTGCCTTTTGAGAAAAGTTCCCAAGTCTAAATGTTGAAAATGGAGACTGCCGAAGAAATGTTAAGGCAGACATATCATGATTGATGTGGATACATGCCAGAAAAGGGCATAGAACTTTTTTATCAGATAGAGGAGAAGAATACATGGAATTCAACAACTCCATGATGGATAAATTATTTATAAGTTTCCAGTTTGTACTAACGTATATCACTCCTCTCAATCATATTATGGGATGTAAGATTGCCCCATCATTGGTAGGAATGTGCTGCAATAAGAAGTATGTAACATTCCGAGAGGAGTTGCATCCATGTTAAAGACTAGGGCACTCCTCTAGATTATCCGATACAACACCAAAGATTGGTAGGTATTCACTTGTCTCTGAACATATCATGCTAATATCATTACAAGGTTCATAATCAAAGCTAGTTGATGGCCAGACATTGGGACTCACATGATCAAGCACTACAATGTATATTAAGGTAAAAGAAGCATTCGCATGGTCAAGGATTGTTCTTCTCATAATGCAAATTAACATTTAAAATCTATCACCAGACTTGAGGTATTCATGGGAGAAATTCTGATCTCATGGAAGTCTAAGAAGAAGTACACTTTCCCAACCATATGCCAACTCTTGATATAGCGCATTAGCCAGTGCCGTTACAGAGGTTTGTAGATGTGACATCAATTGCTGACTGACTAGAACGTGAGCACCTGAAATCATGCATTTGATTGAACATGATATTCTCAAACGCACGTAAACACCAAAAGTATTAAATGCATTTCTTTTCATATCTCAGGTCACCCTCCATGTGCATATATTTGGATCTCTTTATATCTTTCTCCGTAAATGTGTGTACATGAAGGGTTTGATAATTCAAAAGGGAGAGTGGGCTAGTGCTGAATCAGGCTTTTAAAACAGAAGGTAGCAAAGAGGAACCAGCCAGTGAGAGCGAGGGAAAAGACAAGCCAAACAATGAAGAAGATGGAACCGCCGATGAGAAACCCAACAAGGATTAGCACAAATAACGGAGAGAATGATCTTAGAATTGCCTTCTTGTCTACCCACTTCCCCTTGAAGAAAACCCATGCTGCCAGTTTCACCACATTCCACTCTCCTCTTCCGTTGTCTGCCAGATTATTCAGGCAGCTCGCGACGAAGGAATGACAGTTGCAGGTTAGAAGATTATATGGTTTATGTTGGAATTCCACGGTGCTCTTCCTCAGTGACTCATCCCATGGCACCGCGAGTGTTGGGATCTGCAACCACATGGCCATGAATAAGTAAAAGTATGTGAAATATTAGAAAATTGCCTCATAAGTTCAATAAACCAATTTACTACAAACTTCTGGAAAAAAGATACTCAAAAGAATAATAATAATCATGAATTAAGTATTACTTATATGTATCAGCCAGAGAATTGGAGGACAGGACGGATGAAGGATGACTGAATGGATGAAATATGATGATTCGTCATCCGTCGCTCTGCGTCAACCAGAACGTCGGAAGGTTGACGTGACGTCTGACGCTGCCAACACGTCAATACGTCATCCGTCCACGAGTTAGATCAGAGAGAGAGAGAGATAGAGGAAGAGGGCTGGAGACCTTCGATCGGTCCAGTGGAAGGTATCGGGCGACGGCGCCGAAGGCAAAGTTATCGACGGAGACGAAATAGGGGCCGGCGAAGTCGAGGATGACGCCATCTTCTCGGCAGATCCCCAAGTGGCCGATGAACGGGATGAACCAGGAGATGATCGGGAGAGGAGTCCACACGATGCAACGCGGGAATCGAGCTCGTCTTGGATCGATTACGGCTTCTACGATCGTTTTTTGCTCCATGGAGAAGGATTCCTCCTTGATTTCGCCTGTTTGCATCGATCCCTCCTGAATCCTATAGAACAATCGTGGAATCGGAATTAGGGGATATCGATTGAAGTTTTCACTTTGATTTGGACCAATGAAATTGGGCGGAGAAGCTGAAAGTGTGAGAAAGTAGGTATAAATCGGTCGGATAAAAAAAACAAGAAATCAAGAATGAAGAACAGCCGTACTCGAGATCGGATGCCCTAGGATCGCAAAGCCAGAACACCAGAGCCACTCTAGTATTTTTAAGTAGCCCATAGTAATTGGGCCATAAACTTGATTTGAGAGAGAGAGAGGGGGGAAGAAAGAGTGAGGGAGAGAAAGAGGAGGGAGAGAGAGAGAGGGAGAAAGGGGGGGAGAGAGAGAGAGAGAAAGAGAGGGAGAGAGGGTAGGGATCGGATCGGTCATTCGAACGATCGAATCCGAATGCCGATCATTCTATTTCAGATCCGATACGAACCCGATCCGATCCGAATTCTAACCAGTGCAGCACCACCAGCTACGGGCTGTCCCCGGCGAGCCACTGGTCATTTGTTCTAACTTGTTTGTTCGATTCGAAATATTTGTTCGAACACGAACAAATGGTTTGTTCTATCGAAACATTTGAGCACATCGGTCCGTATCGGCAGTTCTTCGTTCGAATCTTTCGATCTGGATTCAAACGATCAGATCCGATCCGATCCCCATTCCCTAAGTGAGGGGGAGAGAGAGAGAGAGAGAGAGAGAGAGAGAGAGAGAGAGAGAGAGAGAGAGAGGGAGAGAGAGAGAGAGAGAGAGGGAGGGAGAGAGAGACAAAGAGTGAGAGGGTGGAGGGAGAGAGAGAAAAAAGAGAGAGAGGGAGGGAGAGAGAGAGAAAGGGAGAGGGAGGGAGAGAGAGGGAATGAGATGGGGAGAGAGAGGGAATGAGGGGGGGAGAGAGGGAAAGGGAGAGAGAGGGGAGAGAGAGAGAGAGGAGGGAGAGAGAGGGAGGAAATGAGAGGGAGGGAGAGAGAGAGGGGGGGAGAGAGAGAGGGAGAAAGGGAGAGAGAGGGAGGGAGGGAAAGAGAGGGAGAGAGAGGGAGGGAGAGAGAGGAAGGGAAAGAGAGGGAGAGAGAGGGAGGAAAAAAGAGGGAGGTGATAACATGCAATTTTATCATGCAAAATCATGGAATTTATAAGAAAATTTCACCTAAAACATTAATATTGCATGTTATCATTATGAAAATATAAGCAATTTCCAAAAAAAGTTGATTTTTTACAATTTTATGAATTTTTAGTTAATTATGCACAATTTTCTGATTTTATTTTTATGGAAAAAGGATTTTTAAAGTCAAAATATATTTTCAAATGAATTTATTTCAGTTGAAAATATATTCTTATAATTTTTCTGATTTTTTCACATTTTTTTAGAATTTTCTGGAATGATTTAGAGCAAGAAATGAAATTTATTTCATAAAAAAAAATCATTCTCGGACTTTTTTTATTCATCACAGGCGTAAATATCAAATTTTTATTGTTTTGAGGGCACTTTTTTGATTTTTTAAACCGCGAGGGGTTTTTTATAATTTTCCAGGCAATTTCTATGGTTTTTCTTTGATTTTATGGGGGTACGTGGCGCTTCCGCAGAAGGCCACGTCGCCCTCTACTGTTACAAAGCGGAAAAATTTCGCTTTTTCTTTAAAAAAAAAATAAAAAATAAAACGAGTGACGTGGCGCAACCAGAACGCGCCACGTCACCCGTTACTGTTCATTTTCGGAGAAAATCGGCTATTTTCGAATTAAAAAAAGTATTTCTGCCCTCTGTGCATAGCGCGGTGCGCGCCACGCACAGAGGGCCACGTGTCGAGCTCTCGCGCCTTGAGCGCTTTGTACTCACCTCTAGTGTGCAAAGCACACTTATCACTAACCGAATTTTTTCTGTTATGAAGGGGTACGTGGCGCAAATTGGAGGCTTAGCGCTTGAACAAAGGGCCCACCGCGCGGCGAATCAGAGCGCGCCACGTGGATCGGCTAACAACCTGAGGAGAGAGAAATTCAAAAATAGGCCTAAATCTTCAAAAAATCATAACTTTTCACCCTGACATCCAAATGACCTGAAATTTTCAGGGTTTGTTTGTAATAATCCTAACCACCTTTCTGAGCCAAGAACACTATAAATTGGGCTCAGAAAGGTGGCGAAATAGAACTTTGATTTGGAGCTCCAATACAATTGGCCTGGAGGACACAGCTTATTTCAACAGTTCAGATCCGGATTGGGGCCTCTCCAAAGTCTTGTAAGTCTTCATACCTCTTCAGATTCGTGATTTCTTGAAGTTCTAACACGCCAAGGCATAGGCGAAAGGTATATGCCCTAGATTCATGAATTTTTAGAGAGAAGCAGAGGATCTTTGGTTAGAAACCAAAAATTCTATCTTAGGAGTTAGATCTAATCATAATTCAACATTTTCTATCAGTTAGATCTGTCATTTTTGACAGATCTGACTGTTTAGACAAAAAATCCCCAAATTTCATGCACTTTCTCTCTCTAGATTAAACTTTCACTTTCTCTCTCTAAAATTCAAAATTCAAGTTTCAATTCTTTAATTCTCATTAATCTGAACTTCCACACAAAATTTCATTCAAAAATTCTCTCATTCAATACCTTAATCCTAAAAATTTCATAAACTCTCTTAATTTTCTCTCTCTTCAAGTCTCTTACATTGAAATTCCACTTAAATTCACTAATTCACTCAGAATTCTTGCAGACTGCCTCTCTAGGGTTCGACTCCTTACTCATCATTTTACTAAAATCTAAATTGAGAAAGGAATTATAAATTTCATTGCATAAGCCTAATCAAACAACGACAAATTAGCGATTATAAACCGTAAAATTTAGGCTTATCAGGAGGAAAAAAGAGGGAGGAAAAGAGAGCGAATGAGAGGAATAGAGAGGGAAAGAGAGGGAGAGAGAGCGGGAGAGAGAGGGAATGAGAGGAACGGAGAGGGAAAGAGAGGGAGAGTGAGCGGGAGAGAGAGGGAATGAGAGGAATGGAGAGGGAAAAAGAGGGAGAGTGAGAGGGAGAGAGGGAAAGAGAGGGACAGTGAGAGGGAGAGTGTGTGTGAAAGAGAAAGAGAGTGATGGAGAGAGAGATAGGGACTGGTGGTCAATGTTAGAATTAAGAGGTTATTTATGTGTACAGTTAGGGATGGAGGATAGATGATGAATGATGGTTATGAGCAGGTAGGACTAGATCGAACAACAGTTCGTTCAGTCATCTATTCATCCATTCACATTTATAAATGAACTTCATTTCATCATCAGTCCAGTTCAGTTGTTTGTTTGCGACAAAACGGAACAAATAATGGAAATGATTCCTCCTAATCTTAAGATCTCTCCCTCTCATTCTCATTGTCGCTGCCACCTGTTGGGTTTTAGAGGCCTTGACATGGATGAAGAAATCAAAATGACACGCAGCAGAAGACATTTGCAAATCATAAGGCATCAATAAAATTATTAAATGAAGTACCTTTACACGGATCACATTCATGATTTCTTGGATCTCAGAGCAAGCCGAGTCGAGCTACTCAAATGTGCAGCCTCTAGATGTATCCACGCGATCCTCAACACATGGGATCTTCTCCTTCTCGTTGATGAGCCCCGTTTTACCTCCATCATCGTTGTTATGCCGTCTCGATCGCATCATGCATGGAGAAGTTGTGTGGGGAGAAGGGAGAAGAAGGCGAAGGCCCCCTGAACAATTCTGGCCTGGATGAATTTTGTTCAGGGCCTTCCCCTATTTATACTAAGTGGATAGTTTTCTTAAAACCCCCAAAACATCCAAAAGACCATTTGCGTGTGACCCTCTACGCCCATGTATCAGTCTAGTTAATGACTCTAGCGGCCCAATAACCTTTACGCCCATGTACTAGAAGATACAAAGGAGTGGGTATCGACTCACTCATGGAACCTGTTCGTCATCGATTACCATATATGTATAATTCCTCATCCACTTGACGCTCCTTGGACGACTTAGGGTATGGTCAACTGTCAAACCCTGATCGGTCATCAGAGTTAGTATTGATGTATTTAGAAATCATCGGAGAACTCTTCTCCGATATTTCACTGCCTTGGCCAAGGAGTTCATCGCATCATCTTCCTTGAGGTGTCACCTCTTATACCGAGGGTGGACGATCCCATCTTGACCACTAAATAGTCTTCGTGAACTCCTTGATGTACCGGAACTAAGACCATTTAGAATCCCATGATTAGAAAATCGTTGGCCATCGCCAAAGTACAACCGTCTGTCCACAAGACGTCTATGGTGTCTCAGATCTAAGGACTACTTACACAACCATGACGTGAATCAACCTGATTGACAGTTTGGTATAATACCATTCAGGGATTCGTACGGATCAATTCAGTCAACTCTTTCCACTAAAGAGCACCCACTATCTATCCTTAGTGTCTTTACACTAATGGCTACGGGATACTCATCATATGAGTGAGGCTAGATAGTGCTATTCTATCTGGATACTTCGAGGTCCTTCTCGCGTATCATTTGAATATGAATGTTTAGAACACATGCTTAAAGACTAGTGATATCCGTATTAAGATCTCATCATAATTTACCAAGTCCGATCATGTATTCATGGACTTCATTATACGTATCACACGTGCACTATAATGAATATGTTGTATTAATGAACATGGGACGAGATGTGGAATGTGTGATTGGCTTGCCGGCCACATATATTTCCATCAATTACTGCATCAAACTTCGGGGGTGAAGAATTGGCAGATTGGTGCCCCTACTAATTCAAATTCTGCATTGACGATCCCAATTTTGGGGAGATCATCGTCAGGAAAGGTTTCCACCCTCTTCTGTTCCATGAAGGTCCTGCCATTATCTTTTCTTTCCCTACCAATATCATAACGACGAATTAACTACATCGACAATTTTTGCCGTTGACGATTGATTCACCGACGACCTACGTTGTTGCATGTGAACATCAATGGGTTACTTTTGCTTTGTTATTTCCTCCGAGAATGACGGTGGTTTTCTCCTCCCAATGAAGCCGTCAATTTTTTTCTTATGCTCACGGATCCACAAACTTGATTCCCAAGGACATTGACAAAACCATTCTCATTAGGCGATACTCCAATTGTTGTTTCTCTATTTGTGAATGACGTCATGGTCGACCAGCCTATTCATCGATTCTATCGACCTCTATTCCCCGCTTACACGAAGGATTTCTTAACCGCTGAGCAAACATAAATCTTTTGTACTCTAAGCCATGAAACCGGACGTGGACCTCCAAACTCCAAGGTCACATCCTTAGCCTCCCTGCTACTTGTTCAGTTTTAATTATCTTCTTTAGTGCCGGTTTCAATCACCCCGCTGCATCGATCGAGTATAAAATTATAGGATTTAGCCATCGCTGGTGCGTTAGAACATTCTGTTTGATGGTACTGGATCTGCTCGTTCATGGCGATGGTGTGGACCCTAGTGGACGACACTTGTCGCCCACCACGTTGACCCTTAGAATTGATTACATGGATTATTGGGAGTTTGATTGTGACAAAACCCGTCATGTGTCGTTAACTGATTTGCATCTCGCATAAGTCATCGATGGATTTACTTACTCGTTATATCTTAAATTTATGCATCATTTTGCATCTTCATTTTATGTGTGTGAACGAACGGTCATTGAGCAACACGATCTGAATGATCCCCTCAGTCGTGTTACATCAGTTTGGATATGCTGGACAAGTTTCCCTCATAAGTCCTCTTGCTCAAGGTATGTATGCAATGCATAGACTACCGTGAACGTGTAGGGCAACGGGGAGAGCTGTACGACAAAGGTGACATATTGGGTCCCTTCATCAATAAGCTCCAATGAATAGTCTCATGTCCAAAATAGCCAAATATTATTCGAGGAGTAATAGTAGACATGATCCACGCTGAGTTTCCTCATAATGGATTTTGTGCTATCCAAGGTAGGTATTGTCTTAGTAAGCCCAACTATTCCTAATTTGTGCTTATTGATGAGTGAGAAGAGATGAAACTGGGTGAGAGGGTTGCCTATCCCTTGACAATTCCAAATGAGACTTCCAATCATAGAACTATCGGCTCGTGTGGTGCACCATCGATCGGGTGTTATATATGTGTCGAGAGTGAGGTATATCTGAGGTATGATTGGTTGGTGGGGTGTTCGTATCCGAGTCCTCAGATATGTAGGCATTGTCCTCCTCCTCTCCTATGGAAACAAGTCCAGTAGTATCCCTACATGCGTCATCACTAGGAAGAGAGGCCTCACGGATAGTCAAGCAGTCTTCCATTGTAAGTGGTATATATGAAGTGGAATGGTCGGATGAGTGGGGGAGGGGGATGGTGGGTATGTCCGGGGTGGGGGTGGGGAAATGGATATATAAGTGGGATGCAGGATGACTAGATGTGACAGAGCTAGGTGATGACGGGAACTGGATTCTAGGACAACTAGGGGTGATGGGATAAACAGACCACAAATCACATGATCGAGTTCGAAAATTAAATCCGGTGAAAGTACTGATGGTGCGGCCCCTCTCCTCATCGAGGGCGGGAGTATTGTCTTACAACCGCCGTGGTGATGCAAAGCACCAAAATCAATGACTTTGAACTTGCGATAGCTAGAAGATTCAAAGGCCTATTCAATCTATTTGCTTGAAGATTCAACGTCCAAATCTAATCCAAGGGTGGTGGATGAACAATTGAAGAATACTGGACGAAGAACACGGTACCAAAGATAGTAGAAGTACCTCGGCACTCGATACTGTGTGAAGAGGCTATGTGAAATTCTCGACGCGTCGTTGGCGGGATGATTGACGTGTGCTTCGAAAGGGTGTCAAAGATCCAACTACGCGATCAGTTGGCGGGGGGTCCAGGGGGGAGTTGCCCCCTTGCAGGGTGCTGGACAACGCCCTGACACCTAAAAGGTATGCGCGGCCACCCGTGGTTGCGAGGGCGTCTGGGTGCACGTTGGGCGCGCGCTGGCAGCCGGGAACTCTGCGGGCACAGGCGGACGAGACCGGGAGGCACGGGCGGCCGAGGGGAGCGAGTGTTCAGGCGCGCAGTGGGCGTGGGCGACCGGGCACGTGACAAGCGCGGGTGGCCAGACATGCGGCGGGCATGGGCAGCCGGACGCGCTTCGGGCGCAAGCGGTCGGGCGCACAGTGGCCGTGGGCGGCCGAGCGTGCGGCGGGTGTGGGCGGCTGGGGGAGGGCCCGAGGGAGGGTGGTGGTCAGTCAATGGGTGGGCGGTAGGAGTGGTCATTCCTTGACGGCAGGGGCGACAACTGCAAGAGGCGGCGCCAGCGGCTTGGGAGGGGACAACTAGGGCAAACTTTCTTTTTGAAGAAGAAGACTTCAATTCAAAAGAAAATTCACTAAGTGTTACCTACAACTTTGGCCTACGTATAGGCCTTGGAGGAAAGAGAAAATACAAGAAATAAAATAAAGTGGATGACGTGTTGTCTTGTCACGTCAAGGGGCTGTTCTGGATCTGGCGTTGACGACGTGTCATGACACGGGACATGTTGCATGTCAGTGGAGACGCATCTGATGCTGATGCATCTGGTGCCGGTGCGTTGACTTGGTCGTTATCACGATGATTCTTCAGTTGATGTTGGTGACGAGTCAGGATGCGGGGCATCTCGGTTGACGATGGCGGTGCATCCGAAGATGATGCATTGACGTCGTCGCCACCATGTGGGGGTTTGAACCTCTTTACCCTTGCGCGATATGTGGCAAGTAGATGTGGCATCTTCAGCCGTAGGTGGAGTTTTGGGGTGCCTATCAGCAACCTTCTTCACCCACTGTGTAGCTGGAGGTGTAGGCTTGATCGAAGTAGGTTTGGTCGACATAGGGTCCTGAGCTCGGGAGGCCATCCCACTCATCGCACCTTGCAGCGTGTTGTTGGCTCGTGCAATAGGACAATGCCCTTGAGTAGTGGACTTTGTCTCTACTATGTAATCATCGTAGGGCAATAGGGGACGATACTCCACCGGAGGGGCCGAGCTGGGCTGCATCACTTTTTTGCGACATGTATGAATAGTGTTTCCAAAACAGTGCAGTCTGTACAGAATTGTGGGAGATTCTCGTACACAATGGTTGGTGGATCATCTTATCCACGTTCCTAATAAGTATCATGCGATGAATTGGGGCTAGTAGATCGATCTCCACACACATACACATGCATATCTAGGGCAGTTGAACAGATGTACGTCTTTGTCAATACGTATAAATATTCCTACAGCACTGGTTAATGACTCCAATACGGTGGGCATGAAGAGATGGGTCCTTAGTCCCAGAAAGCCTATCCCCACTGGGATAGAATGCGGGGAAGGATAACATGTGGTGTTGTTCTGCTCTACCATCCATTGATACGTATGCATAGTGGAGCCACTAATATTCTAGGTGGTACAACTCCAAGCTTTCCTAAAGTCAGCATCCAGTTGGAAGCGTAAATAGAAACTTTGATGGTTGTGCGTGCCGATGATCGTCGGCCCGAGGAAGTTCCCTATGACTTAATATATCCATGTGATGTTGTCCATAAGGGGATGTTTGGTAGTGAATCTCCCTATCAGGGTGTAGGCGAATGGCTCTACCAATCTCGTGACCTCCTCTTTGGGGAATGCAACAAGTCGCATTCCCTCAGATTCAATGTATCCTCGTGTCGGGGTCTGGTCATCACAAAGAGGGGGAAGTATAGACTTCGGCAGTTGATGGACAATAGCTGTTTGTGTAGGTCTAGCAACCCTCGTTACCCATGTCATAGGTTTTATCGGCCTAATAATCTGCCCATCTCTATCTGTTCCAGCTTGTGTGGGTCCAGGTTGTGAAGCAAGTTCAGTTGTATTCTGACCATGTCCACTATGATAGATGATCTAATCAAATTGTCTGGACCCGATTGAGGTAATCGGGTCAACCCGAGAGAAATTGGCAGAATCGACAAGGTGAGTCTCATAGATTTTGCTGATTTGATCTACTGGGACCCAATCGGTTCACTCAGGTCAACCCCGTCGAGATCAGGCAATTCATCTGCATCAGGCTCATTCAACTCGGTCGGGTTGACCAGGATAGGATTGATAGGGTCAACTAAGTTGGACTCCACCGGGTCATCGAGGTCAACCCTATCAGGATCGACTGGTTTGGCCAGGTCAAACCTCGCCAAATCGACCTAGTCGACCCTATCGCGGTCACCGGTTTGGCCGAGTTGAACCTGCCTGGGTCTGTTGTGTTGAGCCCAACCACATGAGACAAATTGGCCTGATCAGACCCGGTCGGATCGGTCAATTTAATCAGGTCGGACCTGGACGGTTTGACCGGTTCAACCTGATCAAATCTGGCCAGGTCGGCTGGTTCGGTCCGATCGGTCCTGGTCAATTAGACTAGTTCAAACCTAGTTAGTTTGACCCGATCGGACTCGACTGACCCGACGGAGTTGGCTCGGCCTAAGTCGATAGACTTAACTTTGTCAAGATCGCCTGAGTTCACTCTACTGGAGTCGCCCAAGCCAACTTGGCCTAAGTCGGCCGAGTCGACTCGGCCAAATTTGGGTGAGTCAACTTGGCCAACTTTAGCCACGTCAGAGGGTGGGGGGTCTTTAGTGTCATCAGATCAGTGGATACCTAAGTGATCAGACGGCTTGCGTGGTGCATAACAATCAAAAGCAGCAAGTGGCACATTTAATGCTTTGTCAGGTAGAAATTTCAAAATTCCAGATCTGCAACTGTGGTTAAGATGGAGCATTTGACGGATTGAATAAGAGCTGTCGCATCTAACATTGCATTAGCATGGTTATCCATATATAAAGGCGTAGTTATTGAGCTGTTGATATTCAATGCCAACGACTATTTTGTTTGAATGCGAATTGGGTACACCACTGGGCCATCCTTTAGACTGTTGCAATCTTGGCACATGTTTGTAGCCATGGTTCCGATATAGTTGACTTTATTGCCAACGACGACAATCAGGGCTGTCGGTGATGTGCTAAAATCTTTTTTGGGCTCCTTGAATTTTTGATTTATTTTTATGTTTTTTTGAATATCGCAGTCGTAGGATTCGTCTAGGTTGGTGGATCCAATGACCCAATGATCCAGGTGGCCCTATGACGCTTATCTGATGTGTAAAAAATGTCAAATGAGTGTTGCCCTAGATTGTCAAGGGTGACGCCGAACCTTAGCTGGCCCGCTGACCTGTTGTCAATGTCGGGCGGCCATTTGAGAGGGCCGTCTAACTAAGCATCCCTCATCGGATATGGATTTTAAAAGATGAAAAACTAACTAAAATCACAAACAAGTGAACGAGAAATTCATACCAATCAATTCCGCTTAGTAAGACAAACATATCAAGCCCAAACTTGATGTATACACGCCTTTTGAATCAAAGGAAAATAAAAACTAAAAGTGAAAAATGAGGAACTAACCTTTTAACTTGAATCCCATCCATTTTGCAGTCGATTTGTATAGACTAAGGCCTTCTGAATGCAATGCAACAAAAATCAGCTTGATCGGAGACATGTAGCAAAAGTTATGACCAAATCGTTGATTTTGGAGGAGAGGTTTGCATGTATTTGTGACCAAATTTCTCTGTCTCACGCTGTCTCTCTAATCTTACAAAGAAAGAACATGTGAATACACATATTCATTAAAGTGCAAATGTGATGCTTATAATGAAGTCCATGAATACATGATCAGACCTAGTGAATTATGATGATATTGTAATACAGAGATCATTAATTTTTAAGCATGTGCTCTAAGTATTCTTATTCAAAGGACACCCGACAAAGACATCAAAATATTTATATGGATTAACACTATCTAAGATTAGTCATATGATGAGTATAGTTGATTTCTTAGCCCTTAGTTTGGAGACACAATGGATAGAAAGTGAATGCTGTTTAGTTGAAAAAGTTCACTCAAATGATCTATAAATATCCCTAAATTGTATTGTACCAAACTGTCAATCAGGTCGATTCACGTCACGGTTGTGTAAGTAGTCCTTAGAGCGGATACATCAAACACGTCTTGTAGACAGACGGCTGTACTTTAAAATTGATAGCATCCTAAATTTGGTATTTAATTCGAGCAATAAGCACACTTTTATGCATTTAAAGAGTTTAAAATAAGGTTGTTATCGTAAATGTACATCATGTTAATTAATTTTTCCAAGTAAATTCTGATTTTCCCCTAGTTTTCTATTAATTTATGAATTTTTAATAATTTTTTTATGCTGGTAATAATTCTGTTTCAATGAAAATGGCAGTTTTAAAAAATAATTTTATTGTTAATTAATGTGGGGACAAATTATTGAATTTTATAGATTTTTTTTATAGATTTTATAGATAGAAAAAGGATATATTTATCATTAAAAGAAGTGATTGAAAGCAATTTATGAAGTCAGAGGATTTTTATTAGCTTTTTGTTGCAATTATGCCCTTAAATCAGCTCTTAGTTGCCCATTGTAGGCGTAAAACTCCAATAAAAGTATTTACTGTGTTTTATTGAATTAACCGGAATATTTCTATTATGTTTCTTTGTTTTTAGGAAATAAGGAGGCGAGAGAAAGCGAAAGGGGCATTTAAATAAATAGTTTTTGGGCAGTATCCATTTTCACACGCCAATTTAACCAGGACATTTCTGCAAAAATCTGGGAAATTCTCTCTTTGGCACACATAGCGCATGCATAGGAGCTTATGTGGCGCCCTGTGGTTGGCTAGCGGCAGTAAATGCGCACAGGTACGCCAAAAGCGCTATCTACGATGTTAATTTTTAAATATTTTTTCTCCTATTTCAGCCAGGGATACATGGAGTGCCATGAGAGGAGGCACCAAAACATCTTTAAAATGCACCAACCAATGGGAGATTGACACGTCATTACGAGTAAGGACAAAATTTAATCAAATAAATGAATATTGATCCAACGGCTATGATTGGTCAAAGTTCATTTATGATTAACTTTTGATCCTTAAGTTCGATTGAGGTCATTTTTATGAATTTTCTCGTATTAACCTCCTCTTTCTATTTGTATGGTTGGATTATTCAGTTCAAGCCTAAATTGGTGGATAAAAATTAATTATTAACTGGGGGTAAAATGGTAATTTTTACCATTTAACCTAAGTATAAAAGCTGAATTTCGAGACGAGGAGGTCATTCTGGAGGGGGATCTTTCACAGCTGCAAGACAGAGAGGAGAATTAGCCTGGATCAAGCCGATTTGGTACTAATGTCATTGTATTTGAATTTTTAGTGTAATTTGGATAAAGCCTAGATCAGCTCGCCCTCTCACCTGATTGCTCTACCTGCTGCGCACCTCCATAGTGACACCTTTTGAAGGCGGGAAGAGTTCCGCACACTCCATGCACCACCACTACGGCGGGGGCCCATGACGGAGAACTATCCGATGGAGCATATTCAGATTCGCCATCAACTGCACGTGTAGCTCGAGCTGACGCGAAGAATCCAAATTTCCGATATCAGGCCTCATGTGGGGTTTCCCTCCGGCGGTTCCATTTTGCTTGATCATTTGTTTCGTGCCGATATCCATTTTTACTTCCCTATACCTTTAGGGAGGCTCCCCAGCATGTGCACGGGCCTCCCCACGAATGGTGTTTTATGTTTATGTTTTGATTTGTATGCTGGACTATCCTTAGTGGGAGAGTATCCTTTCCACACACCACTAAGGTGGCCCGTTAAGGCTTCTCCATAACTGCCCCTTCTTTTTTTTACTCTAAAAAAGGGGGGGGGGGAACTGAACGTGGGAAGGGAGGTTATGCAGTTTTTATCTTGAGAAAGAAGAAAGAAGAAGTTTCGTGTGTTTTTTTAGGCTGTCCAAGAATTCCCAACCACGCGGCTCTAGCGGTAGTGAAAATCAGGATCCTAGTTCGAGCAGGTTGGAGGAGCATTCTCCAATCAGGCCTTCCCTTGTTTCGCTTGGGTACATCGAGATACAAGTCTTCTTCTGCGACGTCTTGAGTAATCTTCGTCCTTCGTCAAGGAACGGCGGTCCCTCACAGTGTTTTCCACAATAGTATAGTGTGAATGAGGCTACGACAGCCAGGGACGATCTTCTAGTCTTCCTAGAACCATCCATTCTCTTCGTCGGCAACGTGTTCCGTTCTGTCCTAGATCGGGTCTGTTAAAAAAATCAAACGTCACAAATGTCACGGTGAACCCTATCTTGTTGCTGCAATCACAAATGTTTATCGTAATCTGTTCGCCTTTCTACGGCACTAGTGGATGACGGCGACCGATGAAAATGCAAAAGTCAGTTCCCGACTGTATCTCTCGAACTCCACGGTATATTTGGACATCCTTGGATCTCCAATCATATCGCAAATTTTTGACATTGCACCGGCTCGCAAAATCTTATCGTGCCATCTGTGTGGTCCACGGTCAACACTACACGCCGCGAGTGTGTACAAGGACGTCAGTCGTGCCCCTTCTTATCAAAGGAATTTGGTTGTCGCATTTTTCATCATCTCTCACTGTGTACCCCGGGGTGTGTAACGGTATTTTCGGGTTGATAATACACTCCATGTCAGCCTCTTCCACTACTTAATCTCGACCTAGGGTTGGTCTGCGTAAGTTCCTGGAGCTCTTGTGCTTCCGGGAGTGCCATTATCTACTCGGAGGTCTCTTGGGGCGTCCGTATCATCAGAACCGCCGGCGTTGTTATGACTGACTGTTCCAGCGATTAAGCTCCATCTTGCAGTCCTACTGGGATCATAATTGTTGGGTCATGATTGTTGAATCATTCATGATCCAAATTACAATCTTGTTCTCAGACCACATATCCAGAAGCTCTTAGTCCATTGCTGACGTTCGAGAATTTTCTCTAGTACTGCACCCGAATCTTTATGTTATCTCTGATCCCCCTCTTATTTTAGTATCATTATGTCCTCTAGTGCTGATCTCTGATTGTTCCTCTGCCTTGAGTGAATCTAATTCGTGCTTAGGAATAACCACCAATTACCGTAACTATTATCTTCTTTGATGGTGCCTGATTGGTTTGTTCTGTTCGAAAGTGTGGACATCTTAGGACGAAGTTGGTCTCCCATTTCCTCAGATGCTGAACTGATCACGTGGATCATTGGGAGCTTGATCGTGCTGCAATCATTATGCGTGTCTTTGTATGGTTATGTCCCACATCATCCGAACTTAACGTACTCTTCTCGTTGAATTTTGAAACATACATCTCATTCATATTGTTGACTCGCATTTCAATTTCATTACACCGTATTTTGTGATCATTCATTTAGGACGTAGCATGAATCTTTGATTTGGCTTTTGTGTTACATCAGTCCAGCACACTGCTGGCACAAGCAAACTTCTCCGGGCACTTCGTAGATATCACTCATGTATTTTTTCTTTCACTGCTCATTGGACGTGGGCAAGCAGTGTGTAAGTGGGACATTTACACTCGTTTCACACCTATAAACTCTGATGAACAATCCACTTAATAAATAAAAAACCCTTGTGTGGCGCCCCCTCTGATTGCCTTTATGATCTCATAGTTAGTACATTTTCATACCAAATTTTTCAAAAATTAAATTAAAACCAAATCACATTTTCTTCTTATCCCCTCTGTTTGACCCCTTTAATCCTTTTTATTGGGTCAAACAAGTCAATCTAGAGTTCCTTACTTCTTCTATTCTTTCCATATCTTCTACCCCCTTTCTAAATTTTTTATCTATTTAGGGTGATTTGATCTCCACTGGAGATTAAATTAACTATAATTAGGGTTAAATTATTCAAGCGGATCACTATTTGACTTCCTTACTAGCTTACCTTGGACAATAACCTTACTCATCACTATACATCTAAGTTAGGGTTTTATAAAATTGTACATTATAAGCCAAAATCAACATGATAAGGGATTATAAAATTGCATAATTCACCCTAATTTTGGCTTATCAACTATGGTCTACATGTCCCCAATCATGAGATTCCAAATAATGTTGATTCAAGTGCATGAAGAAGTTCATGAAGACAATTGAGCGGTCAAGATGGGATCAACCACCCTTTGTATAAGAGATCACAGCTCAAGGAAGACGATGAGATGAAGTCCTTGGCCAAGGTCGTGAAATATCGAGATAAGAGTTCTCCGATGATTTCTGAATGCATCAGTACTAAGTCAGATTACATGTTAGGATTTGACAGTTGACCATACCCCAAGTCTTCATTGGAGCATCAAGTGGATAAGGGAATATACACATGCTAACCAATGATGAACAGGTTCCATGAGTGAGTCAGTATACACTTCATTGTATCTTCTAGAGCACATGGTGTAGGTTAGCACCCCACATATTAGAAACTCAACTATGTATTAGTTTAAATCGATTTGACTTTGATTAATCTATATAATGATACAGTAAACTAATTTGGAATGCAAATAAAGGTTATTAGGGCACTAGAGTTGTTAAGTACACAAATACATAGGCCTAGAGGTGATAACACGAAAATAGGATCTAATAAAGAGCTAATTTTGTCATATTTTTCGGATTTTAATGCGTAAAAAGATTAATTTTTAATGCATGTTATCATGATTTTAGCTTAAAACAAGAATTTCCTTAAATTTCAAAGTAATTGATGTATTTGACAAATAATTAGGTCAATTTGGACATTTTTAATGGTTTTTAAAACATCATTCGAAGGATTTAAATGCTTTTAAATTGACCTATTTCTATAAAAATAAAAAAACAATAAAACTTATTTTAGACGCTATTAGGACATCTTTTCGCATTATTAACCTTTTTCTTTCATTTTATTTCAAAGTATTTCTTTTACAAATGTTTTTTTTATATAAACTGGCCCTTATTGGGCCAGTTTTCGGCTCTAACTATGCTTATGAGCGCAGGGCTCACGAACGAGGCGATCCGCACGCAGCGCCGCGCGAGCTAATCAGAAGGAAGAGCCACAGCTTTCCGTGTGTGACACGCACGTGCCCGATCCCGTGCGTGTCGCGCACAAAAATAAGACACGGGAAGGCTCAACAAGCCAGTGGCATCGCGTCGTACGCCCACCATACGACGCGAATCAGATAGAAGTTCTAACAAAATCGGAAGAAGCTGTTCTTCCGATTCTGCGGCGATAAATAGGAAGAAATGTGAAGATTTCAGATCATTCTTGATTTTTTAAGCTCAAGGAACGATCGCCTAGCCTCCTTGAAGACTCAAGAATCAGCCAGGAGCGATTGGGGAACAAAATTGAGCTGAAATTCCGCAGATCCGGTGCCGTCGTTCTTCGTCAAATTCAAACCAAATCTGAGAAAAAATCGGCGTCCGTTGCTCGGGATCAGCTCGAATCAACTCCCTGATAGTTTCTAGTATATCTGGGTCTCTCTACCTTTGATTGTTTCACCATATTTCATCGTTAACTTTTTGAAATTCGCACTCGTTTATTCTCGCCGTCGTTCTTTTTATGCTCCGATTTTAATCGTTTTATTTCATAGATTTTAGTTCGTTTTAATATCGTTTGGTAATAGTTTAGTATAAACCTCCTCTTTCGAATCTTATCTGAAATTAGAATCGAATCAATCATGAACTGGATTCACGATTCCGTTCATCTTGAATAAGCAAATCGTAAATCGAATTCACGATTTGCCGTTTTAGGACATATCTACAATTTGGAAATAAATAGGATAAAATAAAAATGTTATAAAGATGCTCTACAAATCCCATAAAAATTAGTTTCTTTTATTCTTAAAAAATTAGTAAAACGTCTTCTGACAAAAATAGTGAAATAAATCAAATTAAATACGAGACACTTAATCAAATTAGATATCAAATTCACTAAACAAAATTACAAATATAATTCAAAACAACTAAATATTTTAGATCAAATATAAATATAGAATTAAGTGATTTTGTATCGCTGTTATTCAATAACAGAGAAACAGTAAAATCACTTAAGTTCAAAAGGATAGAATGTTAGGTAAAACTTACAGCTATTAGCATCTAAATAAGAAAACAAAACATCTATTCACTTAGGTTTAAAATTGAAAACCCTAATCAGAAAGAAAACTGAATACTTTCCATCGCCTCCCTAGGGTTCGACCCCTTACTCAAGTATTAAGGGATATATAAATTTTAGTGATTAAGCTCGAAAAATCCCTAAATAACGACATATATAAACGTAATTTTGAGCTTATCAAGAGGGTCACATTCAAATGGTCTTTGGATGTCGGAAGATATACTTAATTTTAAGGGGTTTTTATGAAAAGTATTTGCATAGTAAAAATAGGGGAAGTCCCTGGACTTAATTCACCAGGCCAGAATTGTTCAGGGCCTTTCTCTTCTTCTGTCTTCTCTCCACACCTCATCTCTGCTCTCGATACGTTCGGTAGGCGTAATGACGACAATGGAGATTGAACGAGGCTCGTCAAGACAAAGGAGGAGATGCAATGTGCCGAGGACTGCGTGGATACTTCTAAAGGCTGCACACATGTGCAGCCCTGCGCGATTGTTTTGAGGATCAAAGGAATCACTGGTGTGATCCGTGTCAATGTAATTCGTTTAATGACTTTAATGATGCCATTACGATTCCATTAAGTCTTCTGATGCAGATTTGATTTGTGCCTCTATCTCAAGGCATGTAGGACCCAACACACAATAACCGATGGCAGATATGTTCCATAAGTGAGTCTTAACTCAGTAATGATTTTCTTCTAGAGACCGCGGTGTAGCTTGGCACTGCGTGGGCTGTAGACTCGACCTTTCGATCACGTTCAATTGACCCATCACTAATTAATATACATCTGATGATATCATTAATTAATTTGGAATGTTAATTAAGGTCATTAGACCATTGGAGTTGTTAAATAGAGTCATACATGGGCCTTGAAGGTCACACCCAAATGGCGTTTTGGACAACATAAGATATACTTTAAGTTTTGAGTGTTTTATGAAAAATACCGACTTAGTATAAACAGGAGAATACTTTGAACGAAATACAGCCAAGCCAAAACTGATCTGGGCTATTCCTTTCTCCTCCTTTCTCAAATTAGCTCCTCTCCAATCCCTGATGCGATCTGGATTGTGGAATGACAACTACAAAAAGTGTGAACAGAGCTCACCAGGATGAAGGGGGAGATTTGACATGTCATGGACCACATTGATATGTCTAGAGGCTACACACATGAGCAGTTCTACTTGAATCATATGAGCATCCAAGAAATCACAGATACGATATGTTCCCATGAGGTTCTATTTATTTATTTAGTGATGAATTTTTGATATTGTTAACATTCTGCCGATGTGAATTGTTCAAAGTTTTTATCCAAATCAAGGCCCATAAAATCCAACACTATCAATGTCTCATTTATACTCCAATAAAAAAGCATCTTTAAAATCCAAATTATGGAGTTCGTTCCAGAAATCAAATCTTCTTTTAACATAGTCTCTAAGAAGGTTTTAATTGGGTCATTTTTTCCTTTTTGAATTTCGGGTCTCCTATTATTATCCGATCGTGCTTCGGTTTATTCCCATTTTCCATTTGCATCCTGATTTAACAGTTTTTTACCTATGTCCTAGATTTGAATGATAATCCAATAACATAGTGAGAACAATCCTCTTGATTCAGGAGGATTAACTGGGATTAGTATGATACACCAAAAAGTGCAATAAATTTTGAGTCAATATGTAAATTGCATTCTCCACTTCTAATTGTAAATAATATATTGCCGTAATTATGAAAAAAATAAATAATTAAATACTTAATAATTAAACATCATTACCATTATCTATTTCATGTTATCAATCCAAAGTGGACTCCCAAGTGTTCATATCTCTATTCTATCCATCCTTACCATCCAATCTACAAAAATACCTCTATACTAGTAAAAATCATCTTGATTTTTTTCGTACCTAAGTAGGCGAAGTGAAATAAACTGATTTTTATGTGCAAATGTGGTCTCCTTGTGGTTAATTCATTGTCTTCTTCTCAACGTCATCCACTTATTCACATCCATCTCTTAAATTTTATCAATCTATTGATTTTTTTCTTATTTATAATACCCATCATTATCAATCACCTCAACCACTTATCCCATTAATTTATATATTTATATTGGTTATTACATATAACCCAGAGGACCACTTTCTGCTAATAAATCCTTTAAAAAGTTACAAATATCTTTTTCCACATGCAAAATCATTAAGAAGTATTCTCCCCTTTCAGATAAATAATTGGTTTTAGTAGGAAATCCTCTACTCATATTATGGAGTAGAATCATTTTGGAAAGACATTCATGTTTCAACTCATCCTCATATTCAAGAAAAGAATTTTTCATAAACTCGTCACTCTCTGCAGATTCATCAAGCTGAGAAGTTTTCTTTTAAATCAAATTAAATTCATTAACAAGTACATGTTGCTCTTTGGAAAATAAAGCTGAAGTATTTTTCATTAAACTTTTATAGGAAGGTCCTGATGATGGTGATTGCCCACACTCATAGTGTGGATGTTCCAAAGAGGGCATGTCATGAGTGTGGAAGCCATCATCATGGATATTATGGAAAGAAAACTTAGGGATTGTCGCCTCTGTTTATTTCAAATAATATGAATACACATGATCTTGGAGAAGGGCTCGTATAAATTGTTACACTCATACATAGAAGGATTGATGTCAAAATGTAATTTTTCATGATGCACGGAATCTGATGGAGCTAGCCAGCCCACTCCATTGAAGACATCTTTGGAGCCATCAACATCATGATCAACGGCCCCGCCGGTTTGCATCCAACCTGACTGGCACGCCAAGGCAAAGGGGAAGAAACCTGGGTTCAAATACCCCGGGTAAAGCAAGTACCTGTATTTGACTATTTTGATTTCTCTCGCCACATGCCTGTTATGT
The DNA here is from genome assembly GCF_029677425.1 of Wolffia australiana. NCBI lineage: Eukaryota > Viridiplantae > Streptophyta > Magnoliopsida > Alismatales > Araceae > Wolffia > Wolffia australiana. Next base: position 9,714,221 of record NC_135838.1, read on the forward strand.
TCATCGTTTTACCATGTTCCTATGTTTGTGTTAGTACCCATCGTGTGTCGTGTCTTCGTATTGTAGTGTTTTGTGACGTCGTGATTTTTTGCTTGTATTTTATTCTACATGTATGTTTGTTTTTTCAACGGATATCCAACCCTTAGTAAGGGCTATTGTACCCTTACTAAGGGCTATCCTACCCTTTGTAACAGCCCATCATGCCCCCTATATCAAGGCATGATGGGCGCCATCAACGTAGGTTGCGCCACTCAAATGGCACCTCCACCATGCTGCACCCTCCGCAGTTGACCCGCCAGCACCACTATGTGCACCGTCGACATTGACCACCCCACCTAGCTGCAATACCTCCAGCGTCACTTGGCGGGTGCTGTTCCACCCGCACGTTAGTCCACTGATCGCTTATCTGCTTCGGCCACGCAATTGCGCGACCATCTTGCCGTGCCACCAGGCGGTGGCACAATTGCACCAGCTTTGCAGTCATGCCACCAAACGGCAGCGCAACTGCACCAACCACGCAACCGCGCCACCGAACAGCTGAGTCAGTACACCAGCCATGCAACCCCCTCAGCTTCCTAGTTGCACCAACCGTGCAACCGCGTCGCCGAATGGATGCGCAGCTGCACCAGCCGTGCGACTACGCCGCCGCCCAGCGGTGCAACCGCCTTAGCCTTGCCACTACGTGGCCGAACAGCTGCGCAGCAGCACAACTGCTTGCCCCCCCCGGTGTCGTAGCCTCCACTAGTGTAGAGCGCTGGCGTCGCTGCACTTCACGCCGCCATTGACGCAGTGCGTACCCTATAGTGTGTGACTTGCTGTTGCCATGCTTGTGCGTTGACGCCATCATGCCTTGTGTCGTTAATACCCCACACATCACCCTTGCTCTACCAAGCACTACTCGCCAAATGCACTCCGCATCGACAAATGATGCCGATGTGCTCCACTTGTGCCGATGCACCGTCACAATCCCACCCACCGAGCTATAGCTGTTGCTTGTGCCTCATCATCATCGCATCCCCCTTCTCCTCACCTTTTGATGGAGCACACCCACCTGCTCCCTCGGACACGTCTTCAATGCTGTCCTTCTCATCATCAACGGCCCACGGGGTAGCATTCTGGTTGACCGCCATGCCAAGGCGCCAAAGAAGACACCCGACTTTGACATCCCAGTCATTTTCATCGAGTCATGAAGTGTCTGTCGTGCATCCGTACTCGGCGTCATCTATGTCTTTTTTTTATTTTTTTATTTGGTTGTAATTTGGACCCATTATATAAGGCCCCCCCCACCACATCACTGTCAACAATTGCTGAAATTCCCTCACGCTGCACCCCGCGGTCACTCCACGAACCATCAACCAGGGGAGCCCCCACGGCCAACGCTTCATCAGCCTCTTGGATAACACAGACTGCCGCGGTCAATGCCTAGGCTTATCCAAGGAAATACATCCCCTCGCAGAACAAGCCCTATTGCTGCTGCTCAGGCGCTGCGCCTAAATTACGGCCATCCACCCTTTTGTGCTGTTGTAGAAGGAATCATTGCCAGTCGTCGTGTGACACCGCCAGTTCCGTGCCAGCAGTTATCCCTCTCTTGACTCCTGACTTCCACTTCCAAGCTCCTCCTACTGCTCCAGCACCGTGCCCTTGCCAGCTGTCGAGCTGTTTCTTTGCATGCCTCTACCTCACCCTCCATTCCAGCTTGCTGCAATCAGTGAAGATCTTGATGGTGAGCATCTCACCGATGGGGTACAGTGTCCTCCCGCTTGCCAATTACATTATCCTTTGTAGTATATTTTTGATTGCCTCCATTGTGTTCGGGCTAGAGATCGGTGAAAGTGAAGTGAAAGATAACTATGAAACTTTTGTGTCTTACCGATAAGGGTTGAGCCTGTTCGTTACGTGCGAGCCCCTATGGATTGATTCCGTTCAGTGCTGTAGACTCTGTTGTCCGTCTGAAAACGTTTGAGAGGCCACCGTTGTCGTCACCCGACAACCACTTCGGAGCTCGAAACTTGACACACTTCATCGAGTCAGGGCCTGCAAGTACCACAATGTAGGACACATAATCATACCTCATCATAGTAACATAACCCCATTAGGTTTATCCGTCGGACGACAACACCGTCGACGCTGGACATCACTATTAGGTAACCAAGCATCATCTCAACACCAACCAAACGATGTCCTAGGCGATGTCTGGCATCAAATGGGTATGAGAGCAAGGCTCTGATCGCTCACACCACGTCTCCGTACCACATCGCCATCATCTACATGGCATCCTTTTTTGAAAATCCATCTAGGTACCCTGAGAACTAGAAATGGCCAAAGAGATGCGATCGAGCAGAAGGGCGCAACACAGAGGTTAGGCCGCCACATGACGAGTTGAATCGTCGCCCCACAAGAGAGGAAACCATATGGCCCTCTTGAAACCCATTCCCCGATGCCTGAAGGCAGTCTGTCACAGCTCGGACAGATCACATGCGTCGACAAGGGTGCCGCCAGATCGTCCGGTTAACATGGACATACACACGCCCACCATGGACACTTGTGATCCCCCCATAGTTCCTTGCGGTCACTATGTGTCTCGTCATCAATTGACAATGAGGAGAGGGTGACGGCGAGTCGTCGTCTACACAGGACAGATCCCGTGGGCGAGGCCACACCCTCGGATGCCGCCACATGCCGCTGAGGAGCAGGACGCTGTTTAGGAAGATTGCACCAGCAGCATCGACCTTGGGAGGACCCATCCGAAGAGCAAGGAGCTTACCTCTACACTTTGAGAGCCGTCGTCGAACACGTGGAACAACTGCTCGCACAACCCATGGTACCATTAGTAACCGTCACTGCACCAATGTCCGTGGCTCTAGAGTGAGCCCACAACCCGCCTCAGGTTTTGCAACATCCAGATCGTCTGAGGAGCCCATATGATTGATGTCCCCGATGACATCCTGCACGTGACCCACAAGATGTCCGTGCTTCGGATAGAAGATATCCATAGGATGACTACGACCATATGTACAAGGCCGACCTACCGGCCTATCGAGATGATCACGTCTGACATCACGATCAAGGATGTGAGGCCGACCTACCGGCCCGCCAAGACGAACATGTATGGCATCACTACTATGGTTACGAGGCCGACCTACAAGCCCATCAAGATGAACATATATGGCACCAAGCTCGAGAATACGAGACCTACCGACTGGTCCATCGAGATGACCACGCTTGGCACTAGAGTCCTGGATATGACACCGACCTACCATCCCGCCGAGACGACCACGTTTGGCCCTACAACCATAGGCACGAGGCCAACCTACCGGCCCGTTGAGACGACTGTGTCTGGCCCCATCAACACTAGTACGAGGAAGCTGATGAGGTTCCCCGGCACTAGGATGACCACAAGCGTTACCCGACCCCACCTCAGTACACGTCGGCCCGCTTAATGCAGACTACCCCAAACCCAAATGGTGCCCAAACGACTGCAAGAGCCATCACAAGGAGCATTCGAGCCGGCGTCACTGTCTTCAAGGGGTTGAGGAAACACAAGGAGTTCATTGGCTGGGAGTCGAACATGAACTCCTTTTTTCATTTGTACAGCATGGGCGATGACTTGTGCGTCGAGTATGGGGAGACGAGACTTGGCGGTCAGGCCAAAATCTTCTGGGAGAATGAGCGAGTCACCACCGAGCGATGAGGACGGTTCATTACACTGTGACCAAGATGGTGCAAAAGTTGAGGAGCAAATATGTGCCTCATCAATATCAGATGACACTATTCCTTACGTGGCTCGACCTTAAACAAGGTCGACTTTCCGTGATAGAGTACAGTGAGGCATTCGAGGAGTACCAGATGCGGTGCTGGCTCGTGGAGGACCCGTGAATCATCATCGGTCTATTTGCCCATGAGCTGCGGTAGACCCTGTGCATAGAGGTGCTTAAATGTAGCCCTGTAGAGGTCGACGAAGGTTATCATAAAGGGGAGCATATGGACCATCCGAGCGACAAGTCACTGCCCACACTACTCACACCGCTCCCCGAGCCACGCCCACTCAGACTACCCCGTCCGCGACTATTAGGGCTCCCCAGAACACCAGATGGCAAGGAAGCTCCCCCACCACCTCAGTGGGATCTGCGCCACCCGCTTAGGTCGTCACAAATGACGCACTAGCCCACATCACAACTGTAAATCAAGAACACATTACGTGCTTTAAGTGCCAAGGGACAGGGCACTGAGCCCCACCCAGTGCCCATCATTGGCACTTTTGATTGACACAGGGGATGTCGATCCAGACCACTTGGACGATATGGAGCAACCACATGATGACCAGTTCCGTGTGGACAAGGAGTTTGCGCAAGAGTATGAGGAGCCTGACGGACAAGTCAGATACATACAGATTACAGAGCCTCATGCGACTCTAACACCCGCTTCGTGACCTACCGACCGCTGGCCAACATTGCTGTTGATCGACTCAGCACTAGTGGAACGCGCCAGCCACCCCGAGCCGCCGCACTACCTCGGCCTGCACCTATATTGCAGAGATCGAAGCCGATGGCAGATGCGACGCTCCGCACCTTGATCTTCTACACCTACGCCAAAATCAACGACAAGATGTGCAAGTTGATCATGGATAGTGGGAGTTGCATTAATGCCATCTCTGATACGATGGTTGCCCGACTAGGGTTTGCGGCCATACTGCACGTGGCTCCCTATGACGTGTCATGGATTAACGCTTCATGCTTACTGGTGAAGTGTCAAGGCGGCGTCCTGTTAAAGGTGAGCGCCTACTATGAGAGCGTCCTATGCGAATGATAACTTGCAAATTATCATGTTTAATTGATAAATATTACATTATATTTATGTGTTTTCATGGCCATATTTGCATGTTATCATACATAAATGAAAATAAATGACTTACACTTTGATTTTATTATTGTTTCTCATTTGTTATTATTTATGCATGGTATTTAACCTCATTTCATTTAAGAAATAATTTTAATAGGGCATAAACTACTTGACCAGAGGTTGGTAAGGGCTTTCTTATTTTCAGGCAATTATTTCCATATTTTTTATTATTTTCTGAACAGTATTTAGCCAAGAAATGATTTTAGAATTCTACGAAATAATTTTTATAATTTTTCTATATTTAAATATGATTACATATATATATTAAAATTGGAGACGTCCTGATGTGGGATGACTAAGGGAGACATGATGCAGGATGACGATGGAAGCTAGTACTAGGACAACTAGGGGAGGGCTAAGATAAAATAGACCTCTAATCACACGATCTAATCCGAGAATTTAAATCCAATGAAAATAATGGTGGTGTAGCCCCTTTCCTCATCAAGGGTGGGAGTACTATCTTCAACCACAGCGGTGAAAACAAAGCAACACGTTCAATAAATCCGGACGGCGATCGCTAGAAGATTCAAAGGCCTATTCAACTAGTCACTTGAAGATTCAAAATCCAATTCAAATCTGACGGTGGTGGGTAAACATTGGAAGAACACTTGATGATGAACACGATCACCAAAGAGTACGGAGAGTACCTCGTCAATAGAGTAGTGCGTCGTGGCGAGGTGAGAGATTCTTGATGCATCATTGGCACTCGCGATTGACGTGTGCTTCCACAGGTGTCGCAGATCCAATTGTATGTGCAGCAGCAAGTGGTTGCAAGGGCAGCCAGGGCGTGACAAGCTTAGGCAGCCAGGGCGCGGCGGGCGCTTGCGGCTGGCTGCGCGGTGGGCGTGGGCACCCGAGTGCGCGGCGGGCGCGGGCAGCTGAGGGTGTGAGCGGCCAGGGCGTAGGGCGTGGGCGGCTGAGGGCGTGGCGAGCGTGGGCGGCTGGGGCGCAGGGCGGTGGCCAAGGGTGCTGGTGGTCGAGGCCACGGAGAGCGGGCGGTTGGGCGCAAGGTGCAGCCAAGGGCTCGGGCGATGGCCGACGCGTGTGGCGCTGGCTTGGGTGGGTGCGGCAGCGACAAGGGGCGGCGGCGACGGATCGGAACGAAGGAGAATTAGGGCAAATTCTTCAAGAGGAAGGAAAATTTCAATTCTTGAAAAATGATTCACCAAGTTTATCGTGCAACATTGGCCTACATATAGACGTTAGAGGGATAGAGAAAATACGATAAATAAGATAAAATAGACGACATGTTATCGTGTCACGTCAAAGGGCAGTTTTGGATCTGGCGTTAATGACGTGTCATGATGCGTGATGTGTTATGTGTAAGTGGAGACGCGTCTGATGTCGGCGCGTTGACTTGGTCGTTATCAGGGCGGTTCTGTAGTTGATGTTGGCGACGAGTCATGATGCAGGATGTCGCCGGTGACGGTGGAGGTGCGTCCAAAAGTGGTGTGTGGACATCCACCACATCCATGTCATTCGTCCAAAAATTTGAGCAAATGATTCAAAGTAAAAGAATTTATCTTATTTATCCGTGTGCATAATGAGCGAATCATGATACAATGAAAGTACAAGGCACGGGTGACGAGAAAAAGGTATGTTTTGTTTGTTGTTTTTAACTTTTCCTGTATTAAATGCAAGCGGAGAATCGATCTCCGCATGCATTTTTAACAGTTAGCCGTGTGCATTTAATGCATGCGACAGCGGTCACACGTGCCGTTTACAATCCATTTCGCATTTATTTTTTAAAAGTCAATAGATTCCTCGTACACAGAATGGAGTAGCCACATGGATTAAATGCAAGCGGCAATCAATTCCACGTACATTAAAACTACGATAAGCTTACCTGCTATTGTCTTTTTCTGATTTTTTTATAAAAAAATGAAAACATGAGTGCGACATTGAGCATTTTCCTCCATTCCATTGCAGAATCAGTCTCCAATGATTGCGCACTGTGGAAGCATGCAAAATGTGTCAGAGCGTGATCCGAGAATGGGGAAAACAAGAAAGAAAAGTGCCAACCAATCAGAAAACACCATTTTTAAGAGAGATAAAAGAGATCCAATGGCCTTGATTGATCCTGTGTAAAACAACAATATCTTGAGATCTAGACGTCTGGTTAAGCTGAAATTTTGAGGGCATGTTTGTCTGTTATCTGTCTACGATCCATATGGTTGGATCTTTAAATAGAGGTCTGGAAAAAGGTGAAAATCACTTATGTAAGCTCTCCCCAAGGATTTGGCCAAGAAGGACACAAGAGTTGCTTTGGAAGTCTTTGAAATTTGTAAGTTTCTGATTTGTGTTTTGAACTTCTTATTGAATGACTCTAAAAGGCCAAGGCATGGACAAAATGTACATGCCCTTGAAGGTGTTTTGAAATGAAATTAGCATTGCATTTTGATTTTGTAAGAGATCTGGCTTTTAATCTTTAGTTTTAAATAGATTAAGAACAATTCTGCATTTTTAGATTTTTAAATTAAGGCTGGATTTCACTTTTCCCCGAAATTCTTCACTTCTCTCTCTGGGTTAATTTGTCTATTTTCTCTCTCTAGATTTCAAAATTGATTGTTTTGAAATTTAACTCAATATATAAAAAACCTAAATATAAAATTTCATCCATCTTGAAGTCCAATTTAAAAATCCCCTTCTTGATTATTAATTCCCAATTTTAATACATAAAGTTGTCTTAAAGTTTTATCATAATTGGGAATTAGTAATCCGAATGAAACTGATCTTACAATTAAATTATCCTATCTTGAGTGTCTTGAACCAAAACATTAAAATCAAAATTATGTTTCTACTTAATTTTGATTAATTATAAACATAATTAAAATCTATAAAGTGCAAAATTAATTTATTCTTGAAATAAATTATTTACAATCGGATAAAAATTCATGCTTAGTGCCTCCCAGTGGTTCAACCCCTTGCTTGCTCTATACGTAGTATTCAGTCATTAAGGGTATTTATAAATTTTATTGCTAAGTCTAAAAGCCTAAACAATGATGTATTTAAACATCATTTTTAGGCTTATTAGCGGTGTACTTCCTATGAAAGTAGGAAGCATCATCCTAGGCCGTCCCTGGTTATAGAACATCATTCTAGGCATAAGGACAAAAATGTGTCCATTCATGTGCCGGGGACAGAGGGTCACATGGTACCCGTACACAATGAAGTCGAGGAACAAGTCGGTCTTGATAAACCCCGTAGGGTCAGTGGTCATTTGAGGCCCCTTGTTCGCCCGAGATTTGGGCCGCGAGAGGGACGACACATTGATGTGCCTCGCCATCACCCTCGATGTTCCTATAGACACACTTGTAGCCCCCTGACCACCGAGGTGGAAGCCCTTGTTTCGGAGTTCGGCAATGTCTTCCCAGACGGGTTACCTTGCGAAGTAGCGCCGATGCGGAACATCTAGCACACGATAGAACCTGCCCCATTACCGAATCGAGCCACAAAAGTATGAGCAGTTACTACCAAAGGTCCTTGAGCTCCTCGCAAAGGGCCTCATTCAGTAGAGCCTCAGCCTATGTGCGGTCCCCGCACTCCTCTCTCCGAAGAAAGATGACACGTGGTGTATGTGCTACGATAGCCAAGACATCAACAAGATAACTGTCAAGTACTGTTTTCCAATCCCTCGTATACAAGACCTATTTGATATGATGGCAGGATCTACTATCTTCTTGAAGATAGGTATTCATAGTGGGTACCATCAGATTCGTATTTGTCCCGGGGATGAATGGAAGACCGCCTTTAAGATAATCGATGGGTTATATGCGTGGAGAGTTATGCCCTTCGGCCTCTCCAACGTGCCGAGAACCTTTCAGGCTCATGAACGAGGTACTCTGCGCATTCATAGGAAACTTTTTGGTCATCTATTTCAATGACATCCTCATATAAAGCCACACGTGAGACGAGCATCTTAACCACCTTCGACAGGTTTGCACGGTCCTTAGGCATGAGCAGCTATACACTCATCCAAAGAAGTGCAGCTTTCCTACCCCTAAAGTCACCTTCCTTGGCTTCATTGTATCCGCCCAGGGCGTTTCCGTAGACCCGGACAAGGTTCGAGCTATTACGTCGTGGCCCCCACTAGCAAACATCCGTGACGTATGAAGCTTTATCAAGCTTGCTACGTTCTACTAGCGTTTTATACAGAACTTTAGTTCCGTCACAGCTCCCATCACTGACTTCCTCAAGGTGGAGCCGTTCTCGTGGAAATAGGCAGTAGACTGAGCTTTCCAGCGCGTGAAGCTCATGATGACCTAGGCGCACATCCTCCACCTACCTGACTTTGGGAAGGTCTTGAAAGTTACCTGTGATGTTTCGAGTGCCAGAATCGGGGGTGTACTTAGCCAGGAAGGGCACCCCATTGAGTTCTTCAGCAAAAAGCTGAACGACACATGACTACGTTACTCGACTTACGACAAGGAGTTCTCTGCGGTCATCAAGGGGCTGAAGCACTGGCGGCGTTATCTCCTCTCGAGGAGTTTGTACTCTTCTCGGACCACGAGGTGCTCAAGTACCTCTACTCCCAACAGAAATTGAGCGATCCCCATGCGAGATGGACTGAGTATCTACAGGACTTCACTTTCATCACCAAGCACAAGAAGAGAAAGGACAACATCGTCACCGACGCACTCACTCGGCGAGCACACATGCTTAACATGATGAGGTAAAGATCTTCGGGTTTTAGACCATTCAGGAAGGGTGCGCTAGCTGCCCTGATTTCAGTCCCGTCATCACAGAGATCTAGTGAGGACCGTCCCATGAGCTACGTGACAACATCGTCACCAACGGTTTCCTGTTCTACCGAAACAGGCTATGTGTGCCCAACACGTCACTCTGTGATTTACATGGGAATGTCACGCCGGAGGTTTTAGTGGCCACTTCAGCCACGACAAGACCATCCCCACCGTAGAATATCAATTCTACTAGACCAGTTTGAAGTGCGACATTGGCAACATTGTTGCCCAATGTCGCATATGCGTCTTGGCCAAACAGGTCAAGAAGAGCGCTGGGTTATACACCCCATTACCACTGCCTAAGTGTCCATGGGATGATGTCAACATGGACTTCATCTTAGGGTTACCACAGACTGCGTTATGGGGTCCATTATGGGGTCGTTGATAGGTTTTTGAAGATGGCGCACTTCGTGCCTTGTGTGAAGACGTCCGACGCCACGTAGGTTGCACACTTATTATTTCAAGAGATTGTGCGCCTACACAACTTGCCCACTTCGATCGTCTTTGATCAAGACGTCCGCTCAGGACAAAACTTGAAGACCTTGTGGAGTCTCCTCGGGACAAAAATTAAGTTCTTGATGGCTTACCACCATCAGACTGATGGTCAGATGGAGGTGGTCAATCGGAGCTTCAGAAACCTACCCCGGTCCCTACCAGGCAAACACCTTGCAATATGGGATTTGTTAATCCCCCATGCCTAGTTCAAATATAACTCCTCGGTGAACCGAAGCACCGGGTTGAGTCCCTTTGAGATCGCCTATGGCCAGGCTCCTCGTTGACCACTCAACTTAGCACCCATAGATCCTCATGTTAGAGTGTTCGAGGATGGTCTTGCATTCACCCAACATGTTTCCGCATTGCATAAGTATATTCATGATATAATCAAAATGCAGTGTACAAGTAGGCTGCCTACTTGCATCGCGGACCTTGAGTGTTCGATGTTGGAGACCCAGTGATGGTGAGACTCAGGCCGCATAGATATTCTCCCAAGACAGCTACCAAGCTACACGCTTGTAGTGCTAGCGCATTTTTGATCCTCCAAAGAGCTGGCGATAATGCCTACGTCATTAAAACCCCTCCTACATGGGGGATCAGTTCCACGTTTAACGTGGCAGACCTGGCACCGTACTGAGCCCCTTCTCCCCCTTAGACCTAGTCTTTCTAGACCCCTTTAGTGTGAGTGAGTTTTCCGTGACCACTCCCCGATTGTTTCACCCGATTGGCACGAGTCAGTCGAATGAATACTATAGGTGGTAATTAACTATGTAGGGGAGGAGGTATCATGAAGATTCTTGATGTGTTGGTGGGGACGTACAGGTGAGGATGACACTTAGATTACATAGGCTGAGTTACGACGCATCCGACTGGATCTTCTCTAGCTAATGTCATTTACTTCCTCAAACTCGTCGGAGTCAAGTTCTTCCGACCCTGAGAGGATCAACGAAGGGAAGAAGCTATAGTTACCAGAGACATATTCAGAGATGACGTCATCATCATTAGCGCCTCTGCTGGTTCGCGTTCAGCCCAACCAGCACGTAAAGGTGATCGTGAAAGCGCCTAGGTTCACGTTTGCGATTGTTCAGGTTTTTAGGTATCATTCCATTTTTATTCACTCGTTGTTTGCTCACTATGTGATCATCTACTTCGTGTATTCCACTACTTTATTCTGTTTGTTGTTCGTCGTTCATTCGTCGTTTGTGTGTGCCTTTTTGTTTTATTTTGTAAGGGGTCCTTAGTTAGTTGGACCCCCCTACCCTTTTATGCTTGTCTTTATAAGCCCCTTCTCTCCCCTCCGCCCAGCCTTTCTAAGCCCATTTAGTGTGAGTGAGTTTCCCGCGACCACTCCCCCCATGATTTTGCTCGATTGGCACGAGTTAGTTGATCGTATACTACAGTGGGGGGGATTAACATTATAGGGGATGAGGTATCGTGAATGCTTTTACATGAAGGTGCGGACGATTCACGTATCATAGAGAGCGAGTTACGTCATCGAAGACCAGGCCTTCTTTAGCCGCTGCCGATAGCTACCTCAACTCGTCAGAGTTGAGTTCTTCCCGACCCCAGGAGGATTGAAAGAGCATGCCCGCCTACTCTCATGGAGGCGTTTTCAACGCCATCCTTCTCTTCATCGACAGCCCGCTAGGTCGCATTTCGGCTGATGGGCACACCAAGGTGCCAAAGAAGACACCCGCCTTCACCATCCCGGTCGTTTTCGTCGAGTTGTGAAGTCTCCATTGAGCGCCCCTACCTGCGGTCTTCTATGTCCTTTTATTCTGATTTTATTTGGTTGTAATTGGGGCATATTATATAAGCCCTCACCGACGGGGTACGTCGTCCTCCCTCTCACCAATTACATTATCCTTTGTAGTATATTTTTAATTGCCTCCACTGCGTTTGGGCTAGAGATTAGTGAGAGAGAAGTGAGATATAACTACGAAACTTTAGCATCTTACCGGTAAGGGTCAAGCCCGTCCGTTATGTGCGAGCCCCTACGGATTGATTCCGTTCAGTGCTGTAGACTCTGTCATCCCTTCAATGAGGTTTGAAAGGCCATCATTGCCGTCACCCGAAAACCCCTTCGGAGCTCGGAACACTACACTTCATCGAGTCAAGGCCTCCAAGTTTGATCACGTAAGTTGCATCATCATACCTCATCGTAGTTACATACCCCATTAGGGTTTATCTTTCAAACGAGGATACCGTCGATGTCAGACATCAATATTTAGGCATTTGAGCGATGTCTCAATACTCATCGGATGACGTCCAGCATCACCTTCGCTCCCCAAATTCATGCTCCTTTGCCTGGCTGCATCGTCAATCGAGCAACGCCCTTTTGTATCTGACACGCCTCGGCTACATCTGCTTGCACAGGCCATTGCACTAACAAGTACATCAATGATGAGTGACTCCATCAACGACAGAATTATTCTTCTTGGTGTCGTAGTCATCGTTGTCGCTATGAAAAAAGGGCCAGAAGGTTAGCGTCATTCTCACTAGTTGTCTTTCATGGAGCTGGGAGCTCGACTAAACCCCACGAGTTGGGGTTTGCATGTACATCCACCTAGGACCACTGCATCCCATGGTTTCATAACCTAGGAAATTAATCATTGGACGACGTCACCGACCATGTCTGTCATCAGAATCTCCATGTTCAAGAAAATATTCACATTGTGAACTTTCATAAAAACAATGATCATGGTAATACTTTTAATGGAGCTCATGATAATGAGAACTTTGACCATAATAGTGAGACATGTTTGCTTCAAGTGCTCAGAAAATATTGTCTCATATAAGAAATAAAATGTAGTGCAAGAATTTATGTTAGATTAGTTATAATGACTTTATAGAAATTTAAATAAAAAAGAGTTCAAATGCATATTTAAAGCACTCAATTGATAGAAATCAAAACAAATTGAAATGCATTAGCATTGTTCCAAATGATAAGCCAAAAATGAGGGTGAATTATGCAATTTTACAAACACTTTTCGTTGTTACTTTTAGCTTAAGCAATAAAATTTATAGAACCTTAACTTACGATGTATAGCCATAAGTATAGGTATCGTCCAAGGGAATCTAGAAAAAAATTTATCTAGTGATCTAATTGAATAAAATGACCCTGAGTAGAGTTAATTTAATCCTCAATGAAGATAAAATTACCTTAATTAGACTAATAATTTATAAAGGAGGGTAGAAGACATGGCAGGATTAGAAGAATTAAGGATCTCTTAAATGACTTCTTTGATCCAAAAACAATCAAGGGAGTGAAATAGAGAGGTAAAGAAGGAGACTTTTCTTAATTCATTTTGGGGGGATTTGCAAACCAAATTCTCAAACTACAATCTCATAAACACACCCTAATCATCCTAGAATTTTAACATTTTTTATAATTTTTTTTGTTCTTAATTTAAAATTGGACTAGTTCGATCAACTCAATGCTCACTCTTCTTGATACTAGTATGGACTTTTAAATACCGCTCAAGCATAACGATTTAGAAATTAATACCAAGATTAAGTAGAACGATGAAGAAATTCACTAAAAAATCATCCATATTACTCAAAAAATCAAATTCAACGATATACAACATAATAAATAGGCTTGATCTAGGGTGCTTCTAGGATATGTGATGCAGGATGACTAGGGGATGATGGGGACAGGGTGACGACAGGTGCTGGGTACTGGAATGATTAATGGATGTGAAGGATAAATCAGACCACAAATCACACGATCAAATTCAAAGATTCAAATCCGGTGAAAATAATGATGGTGTAGCCCCTTTCCTCGTCGATGGCGTGAGTACTGTCTTACAACCACCATGGTTAAAACAAAGCAATGCGTTCAATAAATCTGAATGACAATCACTAGAAGATTCAAAGACCTATTCGGCTAGTCGCTTGAAGATTCTAAATCCGACAAAATTCGACGGCGGTGGATGAACAGTCGAAGAACAGTGAAAGAAGAACACGGACACCAAAGAGTTTAGAAGTAGCTCGGCACTAGATAGTGCATGAAGAGGCTGCGAGAAATTCTCGACACCTCGTTGGCAGGACAATTGTCACGCGCTTCAACAGGGTGTCACGGATCCAACTACGTGGTCCGTTGGAGGGGGGGGGGGCAAGGGGGGAGTCACCCCCTTGCGGGGTGCGGGGCAGCGCATTTGACATCTAAACGGTATGTGCGGTGACCACTAGCTGAGAGGGCGTCCGGGGGCACGGTCGGCACGCGTTGGCGGTCGGGGACTCTACGGGCACAGGCGGACGGGGCGCGGCAGACATGGGCGGCCGAGGGGCGCAGGCAGCTGGGCACGCGGTGGGCGCGGGTCGCTGGGCGCACGGCTAGCGCAGACGGCCGGACGTGCGGCGGGCGCGGGCTGCCGGGCGCACGGTGGATGTGGGTAGCCGAGCGCGTGGCGGGCGCGGGAAATTGGGGGGAGGGCACGGGGGCCGAGGCGCAAGGCAAGAGTGGTGGTCAGTCAACGGGTGGCCGGCAGGAGTGTTCCTTCCTCGATGGCGGCGGCGGTGGCGGCGGCGGCTCGGGAGGGGACAACTAGGGCAAACTTTCTTTTTGGAGAAGAAGACTTCCATTCAAAAGAAATTTCACTAAGTGTTTCTTACAATTGTAGCCTACATATAGGTCTTGGAGGAAAGAGAAAACACGAGAAATAAAATAAAGTGGACGACGTGTTATCATGTCACGTTAAGGGGCAGTTCTGGATCTGGCGTTGATGATGTGTCATGACACGGGACATGTCCTGTGTAAGTAGAGATGTGTCTAATGCCGATGCATCTGGTGCCGGTGCGTTGACTTGGTCGTTATCACGTCGGTTCTTTAGTTGATATTGGCGACGAGTCAGGATGCGGGGCATCTTGGTTGACGGTGGTGGTGCATTCGAATATGATAAGTTGACGTCGTCGCCATCAATATATCTTGCAGCTGTGAAAGATCCCCTTCTAGAATTACATCCTCATATCGAAATTCAGCTTTTATACTTAGGTTAAATGGTAAAACTGACTATTTTACCCCTAATAAGTAATAAATTTTTATCTATTGATGTAGGATGAATGATCCAAGCATACAGTTCGAAAGAGGATGTTAAGATGAGCAAATCCATTAAACTGTGACCTCAATCTGACTTCGCGATCAAAAGTTATCAATAAATGAAAATTGACCAATCTAAGCCATTAGATAAAATTTTATTAATATAATTTTAACTTTTGAAACACACAATTACGAGTCAATCTCTCACTCACTGGAAAAGTATTAGAGCAATTTTGCACATAAGTCCTTGAGAATATTTGCGCGCACAAACCAACGTCACCCAAAAAAAAATTATGTATATGCACCTTCACTTTCTCTCTCCTCAATATTTCGTATTAAACCATACAAAAATCATGATAAATGTCATAAAAATCCTAAAACTATTTTAACTGTATCTTTAGACCTGCAATGGGTCACATATAGGTTTTAGAAGGATATGATTGCGAGGAAAATTTATGAAAAGCCCCTCCAACTTTAGAAATTGTTGTAAAACTCCTATTTTCCCTGTAAATATATATATCAACCTAAAATAAATTGCCGAAAAATCCAGTAAAATTATAGAAATCCAGTAATTTGTCTTTAATATAAATAACAATAAAATTATCTTTTAAACATGCCATTTCCATTTAATTATTATTATTCAAAGTTAAATGTATTCCATAAAATTCATAAACTAATAGAAAATTTGGGAAAAATCAGAAATTACTAGGGAAATTAGTTAACATGTAAACAAATCATAATTAGCTTATTTTTAAACTCCTTAAATGCATGAAGTTGTGCTAACTACTGGATTTAAGCACACAATTAGGGTGTAATCGTATACCCACTACTTGGACATTGGTAGTGCCTTAGCAGCATCTAGGATTTTAACAAAGTTCTCAATTTTTATCATATGGGCAAAGAAAACAAGTGTTGGAAGTGGTAGACTTATCAGTCACAAGCTGAGTTCAAATACTGAATGACAATTTGAGCATTGACCTTTTCAGGAATGTGGGATTCCCCTCTCCATGGCTTAGATGCCTAGGTAGATGAAAAGGGAGTATACTTGTTGCTAAGTATGAAGCTATACTCCTAGGATAACTATCTGCACTCGTTTGATGCTGATTTCACTTTTCTCGCAAGCAAGATAACTCTCTCTCAAGGTAGCAGCCACTTAGTACTTGTCTCTCCATTAGCTTTCCTCTCACCCAAGAATACAAGAAGGCAATTTCATCCTCCTATTGAGCACAGAATATGGAAGATAACAACAATAATATATGGTAGAATTCTTGAGCCCTTGATTAGGGATATGAAATTCTCATGAATGAGATAGGGTAAGTGCTAACAACTCAATGGATTTATAGGGATGTGGTGCTACCCAATATAACTTACTCCCACGATTTTAGAAGAAGTGGGGGATATAGAAGAAATATGACCACTATGATGATACATACATGTAGACTCATATTACCACGAATGTGATATTACATAATATATTCATACATATCGAAACCCCTTCTTGTTTCTTTCCATTTTTTCTGGCTTAGTCACACAATTTTTTCTTTTTCTTCTTTCTCTTTTTGATGGTGCAGCGCAACTCGCAACCCCGGAAGCGTCCTCGAAGACGTCACCGTCGCCCCCGACATCACCACCGGTACGCATTCAGCCAGCCCGGCAAGCCAAGGCGACAGTACGCTCGCCCGGATTCAGGTAACAGTCACTCAATCTTCATCCTAATTTATCGTCCTTTTGCCAGTCGCTTTATGTTTACTCGTGTGTCATTTTAGTTTCCCTAGGTTCTCGTGTAGAGAGGGGAGGTCCAAACCTATAAGGATCCTCCCCTCCATCAACCCTAAGGGATTCTCTTTCCCTTCCCCCCTTCTATGTGTTTGTCTTGTGTTGTAGGGGTTCATCCACGTTCACCTATAAATAGGAACGTTTGATGCCCTAAAACTTACCCTTGTTTTTTTTGAAGAAATCATTTTGAGAATCGAAGGGTCTCCCATCGTAGAGAAAGGAAGAAAGGAAGAAGAGGAGGAGAAGAGGAGGAAGAAGAAGGGGAAGAGAAGGGCAGAAGGGAAGTCAGCCACCGCCGTCGCCTCAGGTCGCCGCTAGAGCTTTCTCCCGCTGCTCCAGCACCGCCCTTAGTGCGCGACGAGCCGCCCGCCACCACGCGCAAATCCACCATGCCGCGCAACCATTCTGGGCAGCGCCGCCGCGCCGCGACTTCTGCTACCCTGCTACCTTTCTGCCACGCTATGTCACTCCACCGCGCCCCGTGCAGTCAGCTGCGCCACACAATCCCACGCATGGCACCGCCGCTACGAGCTCCATCCTGCTACGTCGTGCCGAATCGCTGCACCGCGCCCCGAGTACTAACGTCGTCCTCAGCTTGCTGCCGCGCGCTTGCACCGTTCGCGTGCAAGTGCCCGCCGCCATCAACGACTGCTTGCCAGCCGCCGGTGGACCTCAACCTCCAGCCCGTTCTAGTCCGTCTTCGACGCTGCCGCGTCACCCTCCATCCTCAGGCCGGGAATATCTCTGCCGCCACCGTTGAGCCGCTTGTTGCATTGCCGTTCGGACTGCCAACCATTGTTCCAGCATCCCGCCTATGACCACGCTGATTGCCGCTGCCACGTGCCTACCTCGGCCGCCGCCAGGCCGCGCATTCTGCATCGTGCATGCCGCACAGTGCCAGTCATGCCGCACACGTCTGCGCCACGCCGACGCATTGCGCCGCGCCTGCTGAATTGCGCCCACCATGCCACAGCCGCCGCGCAGTGCCCGCCACAGCTGATCGCGACCATCGTCGCGCCTTTGTCACCGTCCAACAGCGCGCGCTAGCGCCATGCCACGCGCGTCGCCTGCATCTCCTGCGGTCTCCCTCGCCACGCCGCGTGCATCAGCCGCGCACCACCGGCACGCGTGTGTCGCCGTCAGCGCTGCCCATCTGACTATGCTCCGGCGCCCATTCGCATATCTGATCCGTTGTCAGCCGCCTCCAACCCTCACCACTGACTACGTTTCTTCCGAGCTGCTTGAGACTGAGAAGACCGTTTCCTGGACGACTACAAGGTACACCATCCCGATCCCTCTCTTATTTCTTGCAGTGCGTTCTCGATTGCTTCCACCACGCTCGGGTTACACGTAGGTGAGCGTGAAAGGTTAAGCGAAAACTTACCACATCTCGAGCGTCGTTCCTATTTGGTACTAGTCGGGTCCGCCCGTCCGTGGGAGCACTACCCTGCGGGAACTTTCCCGTACGGCACCGTAGCATCCTTGTCCCACCCAGATGAGGTTCAAGAGGTCTACCAACTGTCACCGGCGACTCCATCGACGTCCCGGAAGTCGGCACCCCATTTGCTCATCGGCAGTCGCACATAGTAGACACCAACACCCGTGCAATGCATCATAGGTCTTCTTCGTAGGACCCTATTGTCCGACGACGACCCCGAGTCGACGTCCGACATCATCACCCTCGACACCGAGCCCACCCACCTCGGTGACAGCAGGACCTCGTCCGTGACGTTGTCCTGCATCACTTTTTTATTGAATAGAAAAGGGGCATGACAAAAAACACAACCCATCCTGTAAATGGTTATAAACATCTTATCACAACTAGCCATGAATGACATAACAGTCACATTGGTCAAGAGAGAAAGCAAAGAAGAAGAAGACTGAAATAATACAGAGTGAAGCGTGGACTTGTAAAACAGGCGAAGAGGCAATATTGGAGTGATATCATAGAAAGGAAGAAAGATGTACTTGGGAGATAGGTATGTCTTCGGTAAGGGACATAAGTAATGATGGGTGAGATGTGAAGGGTCTGAGAACAACGAGTTGGTGAAGATAACATATTATGTGCATAGGATTTGGAGAATGACTCACTCCAATCTTCAAATAGGACTAGGCTGATGGTGAGACAAAAAAATAAAAGTGGGAACGGTTTTTTTAAGCTAATGAGACGGGGGACCTGAATTCAGTCATCACTCTGCCTTTGGAGCATTGAGCTTATAGCCTTTGATTTCCCATCATCTAATCACCCACAGTTCAAATTGAAATGGTACCTACATTGCTCAAAATCACAAGTTATTCCACTTCAAACATGCTCATGATCCGCTCTAGGATCTTAACCTCTATACACATGTTCCCAAACCAACGGATGGAATATTTGATGAAGGTTAATTATTGTTACGAGCAGGTTCAATTCATGAGATATTCTCCAAAATTAAATGCAGAAAGTACAGTTTGCCATATAAATGTGCTAGCTCCCCTAAAACAAGCATGGTCCTCAATGCATAATTGAACAAAAAATCAAAAGGAAAGTTGATGGAGAGGATGTCAAACAGTGGGGATGGGAGTTGTGGCTCACTCTTCAGATGTTAGTTATAAAAATCTTAAATAAGTCATGGCTGCATCATGTATCATAATTGATTCAACTTGGTCAAAAATAAAGAGACAAAAACAAGACTAATGGAGGCTCCACATATACAAAATAGTTCAAGACTTTGAAGAGAGAGAAAATTTAGAGAGAAATCAGGTTGACAACTTGGTCGTAAAAGATCAGGCCGTGGCTTACTCTTCAAACCTGCTCCTCACCGGCATGGTTGCACCCATCAATTCTCCATCATGTTGGCTCCACCTAGTTGTTAGGAAATCTAGAAGAAATAGGATAAAAGACGTGAGTGGGAACTAGAAAAGGATTTCAGTTCCCATTATGGAGAGGAAAATAAATTAAACTTGGTATTATCTCAAGCGTAAAGCTAAATTTAAAGCATCGTGTCTGAGAAACTCAATGTTTTTGTGTACATTCCTATATTTAAGAGTGGATTTGCTTCTAATTTTGGCCCACAAGAGTAAAAATTTAAAGAAATATGATGTAAATAAAATTATACAAAATAATTTCCATTTCCGTTAAACGAAATGATCATGGCAATGAAATACTTTTATAAAGGGATAAATGATGTTCAGCTAATGAAACTCTTTCAAGAAATGAAATACTTTTATTAAGGGATGAGAGACTCGCTTGCAAAGTTGTCTTTATCTGGATGGGATTTTACTATTTTTAATACCTTACTTGTGGGGCTGCTGCCTGCTCTGCTTCTTAGGCATTTACTTATCATGCTCTAAGGAGAGAAAACCAGCAATTGCACAAAAAAGGTTCAACCTCACACTACAGGTTTTTTTCATCCTTGTCCTAGGTTGAACTTTAAATAATTCATTAGGGGTACTGCAAAATTCTCTTTCCATTTCTATTTTCATCATCATCATCATCCTCATTGAATTTTTCACATTGCTCTCTTCCTTAACATGTTTTCTGTCATCAAGAAACAACATGTACACACAGAAATTATTTTTCATCCACTTTAATGCGAGACCATGCAGCTTCGTAGACAGCTGACACCAGTTCGTTGAGCAAAGGGCTCACGAGCAAAACAGAATCTTCAGGGTACCCGGCCTAGTCAATGGGCCCTGTAGGTTTCACGTTATATTTCCTTATATTTTCTTTGTTTAGTAGGTCTTTAATTTCATCTGCTTATGTGTTCATTTTTTGTTTGTTTTAGCGTGTTTGGGCCGTAGTACCAACCTACAAGTTTGCAAGTGTTTGATCCCATTTTTGAGCATGTTAATGGGTCTCTCTCTCCTATTTGGAGGCCCTAGGACACTTTAAGCGGGCCTTATCCCCTTAATTTCTAAGGCGGAAGGCCCATATTTACCCCTACAAGTGGGGGGGGGCATTAGAAAAAGAAAAAGAAGAATTTTGAAAGAGATTTGATTTTAAAAGGAAATTTTCTTCAATTTAGATGTTTATTTTAGTGTTTATATTTTTGCCAAAATTACGAAACTGCCTCCACGACCTAAGAAACCCTAGATTTGATTGCCAGAAATAGCCGTCGCTTCCTCCTTCGCCAGAGCTCTGGCTGTCTAATAGAGGACCATCTCGAAGATGACACGCCGGGGCATCGTCAACCACGCCGGGCAGCTCGAGTCGATGCTCGTCATCCGGGGTTCAAGTACTCTGCGTAAGTACTACTATTTTTACTTGCGTTTATTTTGTGTTTGTTTATATTTCTGGACTTGTGGATTGGGCCAACGTTGGGCCCCGTCCTCGTCTCTTTCCTTTTATTTTTCATTTGTATTTCAAATTTTTAAGGAGAGGCCGAACCACGTCTCGCGACGGTTCGTCCTCTCCCCACGTTCACTTGGCATCCACCCTCACTATATAAGGGGGATGGCATGCCCAAGGAACCTTTGGAGTCATTTGTTGAAAATTTCAAGCTTGTGTCTCCCCTACCATAGGAAGTAGTGTAGGAGACTTGGCTAGTCTCAACCACGCCGAGATCACTCCATGGCGTAGAGCCCTCGTCCCCCACGTCGAGATCACTCCGTGGGAACGTGTTTAATCGCTCCGTCGAGATCACTCCGGACGAAAGAACCACAAGATCCAAGAAGTCGCCGCCGCCGGGAGCCTACGAAGTCTTCGTTGAGATCACTCCGAGGACATCCAAATGCTGCCGGTCCGTCGTCGACAACGCCTTCCACGGGAGCTTCGCGATTTCCACTCAGGCCGCACCAGGTACTTTCGGAACTCCTTCTTCTTGAAGGATCATTGGGGTTGCTATGGCCCAAGAAACCAGATCTTGGCGCCTTCTTTCACCTCCATCCTTCCTCCATTCTCCTTCCCCTGCACGACCATCCTTGTTTTCTCATCCCCACTGTCCCCTGCGTTCTTGCCCTGTCTTCCCCGCCATCCCTTCCTCATTTCTTGATTCTCGCCTGCGCGCCCCCCCCCCCCACGCCTCCTCCCTCCCATTGTCCCTCCCTTCTTCTTCCATCACCGTCCTCACCTTGCCTCCCCCCGCCAGCCACCCTTCTTGATTCCTCCTCCACGGTCCTCGCCCTGGCCTGCCCCTCCCGTTAACACCAGCCCACACCCAACCCTCATTTCTTGAATCAAAAAACCCCGACGCCTCCCTGCCCTCCGCCCCATTCTCTCTCGCCCGGTCGCCCACGGTGGCCGTTCTGATGCCCCCCTCCCACCATTGCTATCCGGAGCCTCTACCACACTACTCACCTCCTCCCTCGTCCTCTCCGCGCGCGACCAACCACGCACGTCTGCCGGCGTCGGCCTTGCACGCGCAGTCCGATCTGGCGCATTTGGCATTCCAGCTTCTACCCCTGGACACCCTCGATAGTGCAAATGCCCCCGCGCATTTGGTGGTCTTCCCGCGTTCGCCTCTGGACGCCCGCACTAGTGCATCCGCGCGCACATCCCGCATCAGAGTGCGCCCACTTGCGCATCGTTCCAGCACTCGGTACGGGTGCCAATCCGCCTGTGCGAGCCCGCCTACATCCCTGCACTACGCTGACAGTGGTGCCTCCACGCCCACTCTCCACCGCCCTAAGCAGCCCTTCTCTCGTACGCCTACGAACCGATTCTCAGTCGCCACTGACCACGGCTGTCGACGTCCTCGTCGTGGACTATCTACCCGCCTTACTGTTGGATGATAATACGCCGTGGACTAGCGCTACCCAGGTACCACTCGTCTTCCCTCCATTTTACCAGTATTATTATTTCGGGCAGTCTCGTCGTCCACTATCACGTCCGCTGCTGTGGTTTCTCGATATAATTCTCGAATAGGATTGCTACCATTTTCGAGTATAGGATTTCTTGTGGTGGAAGGATAACCCCTGACCTAGATGCCGAACATTCCAGGACCGTCAGAGGTCTCTCTCTACGTAGTCGTCTAGTAATCTCGCGGATCATTGGGAGTTTGGTCCTAGGATCACTCTCCACCCTCTGATCGCCGTGGCTTGCACCACTATCCGTTGAGTCTTCTACTGATCATTCGTACTCCTCGTCCATTGATTTTCATATCACGACATCACATCTTACTTCTGTGACGTAATACGAGCTGACCGATCCCGGCAGGTCGTATTACATCACTGTCATCATTTGGTGGTTCCCTAGCCATGACCGTGACCTCTGCAACCAGCCCCTCTTCCACCATGACAGCTCGCGCAGGCCCACGGCCTCCGGCTCTGCCCACCCGCCACCAATTCTACCCTAGCCGCCCACTGTAACCAGCATCTCCAGAGGTCTCTCGCGCTGCCTGCCACCTCTGGCATCGTGCTCCCCGCATCCCAGTGTCACCCTTGCGATCTCTCACGAATGCCTCGTGGCCATCCCTGCAGGCTCCCCTAGCCAATCCCGTGTTCGCCCTGTGCCCCCCCATGCCGCAACCGCCGCTGTCGCACCGCAGCTATAGCCACCATGCCCTGTTGCCACACCTTGCCACTGCCCCGCCTTCATACTGGCCGCTGTCTCTCTCACCATACCCCTTTCTGCTACATAACATTACTGCCCTTGCCCTCCCTATGGTGTATCATGAGCCATTCGATCTCGGCCATTGTGTTACATCAAACTTAGTACATTGAGATACTCAATTTCCCAAAATTATCCCTCCATGATTTGACACAAAAAGGTCATGTCACGCAAATTCATTCATCACTTCTCTACTCTTATTGTATGTGGGTTTACGTACAATTCCAGTCTGCAATGCTTGGGGAAAAGGAATAGGAGGTTGATACTCTTCAAAATGATGATGGTTGTGTTCAACCTGCCCTTTTCTCATATTTTAGGGGTTATTTCCTCTATAGATTTTAGATTATACGAATGTGCATGATAATTGGGGAAGGCCTCTTGTGATTGTTGAAAATCATAAATATAAGGACTGATGCCATAATGTAAATGTTCACCATAAATGAAGGAGTCTCTGTAATCATAAAAATAACTATGCCCACGAGAGAGAATTTTCATAGTCGAAATCATCATGGTGATAATTTTCATGCAACTCATGATAACAATAACTATGCCCATAAGAGTAAGACATGGTTGCTTCATGTGCTTAGAAATGATTCTCTATTACAAAACAAATGTAGTGCAAGAATATACTAGATTAATAAGTAGCATTTCTAGACAATTCAATCAAGTTTTTGAAATAAATCCTACAATACTCAATTGATAGAATTGAAAACTAATTGAACTTCCTTAGCGTTGCTTAGCCGGCAACATCCCCAATTGATAAACCAAAAATAGGGTGTGAATTATGCCATTTTATAAACCCTTATCCTTGTTGATTTTAGCTTATGCTATAAAATTTATAAAACCCTAACTTAGATGTATAGTGATATGGGTATCATCCAAGGGAAGCTAGTTAGGAAGTCAATTAGTGATTTACTTGAATAATCTGACCCAAACTAGAGTTAACTTAATCTCCAATAGAGATGAAATAGCCCTAAATATAGGGAAAGTTTAGAAAGGGGGGCAGAAGAGATGGAAAGAATAGAAGAAGTAGGGAGCTCTAGATTGACTTATTTGACATAATAAAAAAGGATCAAAGGGGTCAAACAGAGGGGATAAGAATAAAATCTGATTTTTTTTTAGTTTGATTTTTGGAAAATTTAGTATCAAAGTTTACTAACTATCAGATCATAAAGCCAACCTAATATCTTCTAGAAATTTAACTTTTATTAATTTTTTAATGTTCCAATATGATGGCTAAGTAATTTTTATTAATAAAGCATCCAAATGACACTAACTTTTGTTATTCGGAAAAAACACGGTTCCTGGTACAACCAACCCCAAGGTTGTGTGATGGAGCACGAGATCTCGCTCCATCGAGGACGACGGCCAACCCACACCGTCGCCAGCCATACCCGCCAGATCAATACTCCTAGGCAAAGGCCGCGCGCTCTTAATGTCGGGCCATATCCACGCACACGGCCCCTTTTCCTCATAGAATTTGTTTTTTTCTATTTTTATTAGTTGTTTTTAAGGGTGACCCTACGCATAATGGGCCCCCCTCTTATGGACCTCTCTTAGGGCCCATCATCATCCCTATTTAAGGGATAGAGGGATGCCCTAAGCTCCCAAGTCAAGACTCAAAGAAAAGTCAAGGTTATTTTTGGAACAAAAAAAGAAAAAAAGACTCCCAATCATGCAAGAGGGAGAGAGAAAGAAAGGAAGAAAGAAAGGAGGCAGCAAGGCCTCCGCCACACGATGACACCGTGCCCCACGCTTTCGCTTGAGGCCGCCGCCGCATCCCACGTTTTTGTCGGATGACACTGCCGGCGCGCTCCGAGCCTCCCCCGTGCATCGCTGTCGTGTCCTGCGGCCCCGCCGAAGACAGCCACTGCGTCACGTGGATCCGCCAAAGGCTGTCACCATACCCCGTGGCTCCGCTGGGGCTGCCGCCGTGCTCCGTGGCCCCGTTGGGCGCCACTGCTGCACTTTGGGTATCCGCCGTAGCTCGCCGCCGCAACGCCCGCACCTCTGCCTGAGGCTGCTCCTGCACTTCACGACCGTTTTTGACGCCGCAGCTGCGCCCCGCACCTTTGTGAGAGGCGCCCGCCGCCACGCCCGCGCCTCCGCATGAGGCCGCCGCCGTGCTCTACGGCCCCGCTAGGCGCTGCTGCCGCACCCCATGCCTCCACTGGAGGCAGCTGCTACCGTGCCCCATGCCTCAGCTGGAGGCCGCTTCTGCTGCGCCCCATGCCTATGCTAGAGGCCGTTGGTGCCACGCCCCGTGCCTCCGTTGGAGGCCTGCCATCACCGCGCCCACACCTCCGTCGGAGGCCACCGCCATCGCGGCAGCTTTTGCACCCACTAGACGCCACCACTCACGCTGCCATCGCCCTCTCTGCCTCTGTTTGCTTTGCCACATTGCCACTCGGCCGCCATTCACATCACCCTGGTTGTCACCATCACCCGCGTTGCCAACTTGCCCACCGTAGCCCCGCCTCGTGGTGTGCGTTGTTGCCACTCACACCGTTCGTGTGCCCCTCGCCTTCGCCAATAAAAAAAATGCCCTCGCTGTTGTGCTCTGCGCCTCTGTCTAGTGCAACTGCCGCTTGTACTGCTGCATCATCGCTTGAGCCCCGGCTTGCACCACTGTAGCCGCCTCATCGTCTGCACCGCCGCCACTCTCATGGCTGCCACCTGCACCGCCGCCGTCGATGCATTCGCCGCCACCGCTGATCGTGCTCCGCGGCTCTCCCCATCTGACTCCGCTCTTGCGTTACCTCTGTTGAGCCGCACCACGCCGCTAGTCGATCTATGCTGTGTCACCTCTTGCACAACTCCACTGACCCTACCGTTGGTATCTCTGCATTGACAAGGGCGATGACACTAGAACAACGTCACCGAAGAGGTACCTCCCTCCCCTAGCCTACTCATTAATCTATCTTTTGTCATATACCTTTTTGATTGCAGCCCATAGTGCTCGGGATCGATTAGGTGAGAGTATAAACGAACATAAGAGCGTCCAACGATCGTCTACCATAGGCATGGGCAGCGCTCATCCGTTATGCGAGAGCACCCACGGACTTAGTCTGTTCGGCGCTGTAGACTCCTTCATCTCTCCGACTAGGGTCATGAGATCACCGTCACCACCAATGGTCGCCTAGCACGGAGCACAGAGCTGGGCGAACTCCAAAAGTCGGGAAGTCGGGGCCTGCACATACATTCACCTAGGGTTTGATCACATCACATAGTCGCATCTCCATAGGTCCATGCTGGTGGATAACATCTTCAACAACGTCCACGCTATCTCCAAGTACCCGAGCATCACCTCTATACACATCGGGACAACATCAGTGACGTCGTCCTGCATCATTGTACATATAGACTGATGCCACCTAGGGGATTTTTATTTATTAAGTGGATTGTTCATCAGAGTTATAGGTGTTGAGCAAGTGTAAATGTCTCCGGGATTTTTATTTATTAAGTTTATTTATTAAGGTTTTTCGAACCTTGCACACCTACGCCCAAGGAGCAGTAAAAGAAAAAAATACATGAGTAATATCTATGATGTCCCTAGAGAAGTTCACTCGTGCCAACAGTGCGCTGGGCTTTGGTTGTAGTGGTAATGCATGGACTGTGTGGAGCTCTTCCCGCCTTTAATAGGTGTTAGCATTTCAGGTGCGTGTCGGGTACAATAATCAAATGAGAGGACGAACTGATCCAAACCTGTTCTAAATTAAACAAAAAATTCAAATACAATGACATACGAATTACCAAACAGGATTGATCCATGCTTCTTCTCCTCTCTGTCTGACGGCTATGAAGCATCCCTCTATAGACTGATACCCTCGTGTCAAAATTCAGCTTTAATACTCAGGTTAAATGGTTAAAATTACTATTGTACCCTCACACAAGTAATTCATATTTATCCTTGATGTAGGATTGATCTGAATGATCCAACCATACACACATAAATTGAGCAAGTTGAGACGAGCAAATCCAAAAAGATGGCCATAATCGGACTTGAGGATCAAAATTTACTAATAAATGACCTCGGACCAATAATAGTCGTTGGATATATATTCATTTCTTTTATAATTTTTTTTGTTACACACAACCACATGTGAAT
Organism: Wolffia australiana; assembly: GCF_029677425.1. Lineage (NCBI taxonomy): Eukaryota > Viridiplantae > Streptophyta > Magnoliopsida > Alismatales > Araceae > Wolffia > Wolffia australiana. The sequence goes on from NC_135838.1 coordinate 9,741,811, forward strand.
CAAGCATTGGCTGGCGCATTTTAAAGATGTTTTGACACATCGTCTCACAGCGCACTATGTACCCCTGCCTGAAATAAGACAAAAAATAAAAAATTAAATATCGTACATAGCGCTCTGTACGTACCTATGCATTTTTTTAAATGCCGACAGCCAACCATAGGGCACCATGCCACCTCCTCTGCTTGCACTATGTTTGCGCTGTATGGGCGGTGAACTTACTGCTTGTAGAGAGAATTTCCCAGAATTTTGCAGAAACAACGGCTGTTAAATGCACGCGCGCAAATGGACGCCGCCCAAAAAATAATTATGCATATGGCCCTTTCGCTTTCTCTCTCCTTCGTATTTCTTAAAACATAGAAAAATCATAAATATTCCGATTAATTCAATAAAACCCTGGAAATAACTTTATCGGAATTTTAGGCCTGCAATGGGCAACCAAGAGCTGTTTTGAAGCCATAATTGCAACAAAAAAAGGAATAAACCCCTCTGACTTTATAAATTGCTACGAAAGTTTTATTGTCCTCATAAATATATATTTTTTCTATTTCAAAATTCATTTCTTCATCGAATAAACTCCCAGAAAATCTAATAAAACTCTAGAAAAAATAATTTTTAAATAATTCATTCCACACTAATTAACAAAAAAATGAGAATGTAAACCTACCATTTTCAGTTAAAAAGAATTATTCTGACCATGAATAAATTCTATAAAATTCATAAATTAACTAAAAACTAGGGAAAAATCAAAATCACTTGGAAAAATTAATTTACATGTAAATATATGATAAAAACCCATATTTTAAACTCTTTGAATGCATAGAATTGTGCTTTTTGCTTAATTTAAATACCAGATTTAGGGTGTCATCAACTGTCAAAGTATAGATGTCTGTCTACAAGACGTGTCTGATTTATCTAGTCTAAGGACCACTTACACAACCATGAGGTGAATTGAACAGATCGACAATTCGGTAGAGTCAAATTTAGGGATATTTATAGATAATTTGAGTGAACTCTTTCCTCTAAAGAGCATTCACTATCTATCCATAGTGTGTCCAAACCAAGGGCCACGGAAACGGCTTTACTCATCATATGAGTGATGCTAATACTGGAATTCTATCAAGATATTTTTCTGTCTTTCTCAAGTATCCTTTGAATAAGAATATTTTAAAAACATACTTAAAATTAGTGATCTATGTTCTACGATCTCATCATAATTAACTAAGTCTGATCATGTATTCGTGGAATTCATGATAAGCCTCACACTTGCATATAGTGAATATGTTATAGTAATGAAGTTGGTCGTACCCGCATGGCTGGATCAATCTACGGGCACAACCCTAGAAGTTGGTCGTACCCGCACAGAGTTTTTTGCCCATAAATAAATACATATATATAATGAATATGTTAAATTAATGAACATGGAACAAGATATGGAATGTATAATTGGCTTGTAGGGCATATATATTTCCATATCTGTGTAAATATAATCCCTCATCTGCTTGACACTCCTAGGATGACTTTGTGCATGGTCAAATGTCAAACCCTAATCGTTCATCTTAGTTAGTCAAAGTACAACCATCTGTCCACAATAGGTCTTTGGTGTCTAAAGCCTAAGGACCACTCACATAACCGCGATGTGAATCAAGCTAATGGACAGTTTGGTAGCATACAATTTAGGTTGTTTTATAGAATAGTTGAGTGAACTCTTTCCACTAAAGAGCACACATTATCTAGCATTAGTATCTCCACACTATTGGTAATGGGCGCGATCATATCCAACATATAAGTGAAGCTAGCCAGTGCCACTCTATACATGTATTTTGACTTCCTTCTTGAGTATCATTTGAATAAGACTATTTAGAATACATATTTAAAGATTAGTGATATCCGTATTACAATCTCCCCATGTTTCACTAAGTTTTTAACTATATTCATGAACTTCATTATAAGCATCAAAAGTGCATTATAATTTATAGATTGTTTTAGTGAACAAGGAATCAGACATGGAATATGTGATTGGCTTGTTTGCCACACATATTTCCATCAGATAAAGGCTGACTTTAAATAGATAAAGCCCCTTATTCTTAGTTATTAAATACTAGAGCTAAGAACAATACATATATTCTATTTAGACTCCTCTATTTAAACTTGTCATCGCCCCTATTTGTTAGGATCCACGGAAGTGTTTAATGATCATTTACTATTGATAGAATGAGTGAAAAGTTTTTGCATCCAATAACTTACAGTATATCATTTTTATAAAAAAATCATTTTCTCAAAATGTTATTACGTATATTTGATTTAACATAATTTTAAAACGTTTACATAATTTTATATGTTGAATTATTGAATCTTTATGTGTCCTACATAAAAATTTATGTTTTTTTCATTTACTAACTTACCAAGGATGTCCTCATGTTGTAATCATTACTAATTATTAAATTTCAACTTGATAAAATTTATCATGGGATTAAACATTTGGATTTATGTAGCTGGTGAAAGGGAAAATAGTGTTATTGTTCTATGATAGTGATATATGGCTGTATGTATTGTATATCATCATTTCAAACTTGATAATTTGTCTCTCATTGGTATAATCTAATTTTAGTCAAATGCTTCTTTCACCTGAGGCACTTATATTAATGATAATTTCAAGAGAAGTATTCTGGAATATATTTTCAAAAATTTAGGACCATTTATTCTTGAATATCTAAAGTGTTTTAAGCTTCTCTTATTTATATTTATTTTGCACTGACATGGTATCAGCGGAATGTCTTTCAGTTTATTATCGCATACCGTGTATTATTTTACAAGATATATAGACGAAAGGCAAGAGTGGTAACACAAAATAAATAAGATTCATTGATATGCACAGGACCATTTAAAAATTAAAAAATAGCACTCCATTTGCCAAAACATGCATGAAACTTCTCATAAGGCAGCTTGACATTATTTAAAGATGATTAAAAATATATAAGAGAAGACATTGAGATTTATCATGACATAACAAAAGTAACCATTCAAATACAAGCCAAAGTTTCATTGGCTTATGAAATTATCTGTCAAGCTGAGAATGTTTTTTTAAAAAAGACAGAAATAACTCCACTATCTGTTTTCACTAAGCAATGTGTGGATTAACTCCTGATATAGCAGTAAAAGCAAGACATGTAGACGGATCTACTTGTAAAGCTCATATTGAATTAGGACCTGCACAAGGGAAATTAGTTCCCATTGATTGGTTATTAACATAAATACAGAGTGATTGAGTCTCTAAAAGTTTTTTAAATATTTTCCCATACTAGAACAAACATGATAGTTTTTTCGAGATGACTGAAATAAAAAAATAGCTTAGAGAAATTCATGAGATAGTGTGGAGAAATTGGGATGGTAAGTAAACTAGTCATTTTTTTATTTCTCTAAGTTGGGTACAACTATCAATTACATTTGATAATTAAAGGCAAATGAAGATATATAATAACTGACACACACATATATATGTAGGATATTTTAACTGATAGAAGTATTTAGATCATAACTTAAATGGGGTATATGTATTCCTAGCTAAGGTATAGAGCTATATTTTTTAAAAGACCAAGGCCACTGCGTGAATGGTAATTTGGTTGTTACGGTGAATGAGTTTTCTACCAGTGGGGTAAACGAGGTAAAATGACATAAAATTTTTAATATATAAATGGTAATTTGTACGCAAGAGAATTGTCTACTGTGCAAGTTGATCTTAGTAAGATCATCCTGAATTCCTTTTCTTCTCAATTTGAATGGTGTTTACATTCCCTTTCACTCTATGTTGAAAATTGTTACTTTCTGGAATAATAAATTAATTTGCTACAGAAAATAAAGTTTGAGAGACCCATTTTAATCGGGTTTAGTAGTTTCTGATATATAGTTGGGCTAATATTTTATTGGGGGGCCACATGGTCCAACTGTCGCAAAACAAATAAACTACTCTTGCGTATGGGAATTAACACCGTATAGACTAATCTGGACGCCCTCACAATCTGGAAGATTTCAAGGCGTGGACAGCCGACCAGTTAGTAGTTTATAAACCTCCGAATCTCCGATGAACGACATCCCTTATCGTCGTCAAAACTCTTTGAAAACAACGGCACAACGGAAATCTTCGACGCCAGATTCATTGTAGATTGTCGGCCTTTCTTGACCTGATGATTTATTTCATTTTGTCCTTCTCTGGGTCTGCAACTAGGGATATGTTCAACGAATAAACCTTTTTTATATGCTAAAATACATCAAGAAAAGAGAATCCCAAAAATACATAAAATTCAGAAACCTGAAGAGATTTTTGATAATCAAAGACGAGGGATCCAAACATAGTATCACTTTCGAATGAGGGAACCAAGGAGCTTTTATTCAGTATTGAAAAACCATAAAATATTGAACCTTCAGAATCGTGAATAAGATTTACTGTCCACGAAAGAAATATTTAGATGATACTTGAATCTAGTCCGGGCTTAAGATTTAATATATCAGTTTCCCGACGGTTAGGGTACCAATACGTTGATCTTCCAATATTTCTGACTTTAAGAGGTCAAAGGTTTAAAATCTGAAACACACATTCTTCCTTCGTTTTTCTATCATTTCGAGTTGAGCTGGATGTGATGCAAAAGTCCATCGAAAACTTGTCTTCTGCTGATTAACCGATAGTATTTCAGGATTCGAAATCAATTTTATTAGTTGTACACAGTCATACTGTTTCATTGAAATAAAGATACTTTGTTAAAACTACCCCAGGGAAAGCGGCAAAAAACGACACAATGAGGAAGTGCAGTTAGCTCTTTCGTTGCTATTGAATCAGCGATTTGTTGGGATAGAATCCCAGCTGCCACTCCTTGGCAGCACAGGTCCTGGTGGGAGAGAACAAGGGAGAAGAAGAAGGAAGAATAAACCAGAAGAAAAAACAGATAGTCCAAATGTTCCTTTTAACAAGGAACATAGAGCGGGAGATGAAAGAGTGCTGAGGGGGAACTAAAATAAATCCGTGGGACCCATCCAAGGTCAAACCCCACACAATTAACTCAAGCGTTCTTTACCGAACGTTAATTTCTTCCCGGTTTGTTTCAAATACAGTCTCCACCTTTGGTCGCCGTACTGATATTGTACTCGGAGATTCTGTAACCTAAGATGTGTAGAAAAGTTTTTGGTAGGGGAAGAAACCCTTTTGGAATATAAAAATCAGCTACAAACAGGGATATAATCCGGAGAGAAGAAGATAAATCTTGAAGAAAAAGAACGTCGTCATTATTTTCAAGGAAAGAGGGCCACAAATCGTTTTTGAAGAGCACGGGGGACACAAATATCTGTAACTGTGTATCATTAACTTTCGTTTAATCCCAACTACATTGATATCCTTGAATAAGACGTTTACTTACGAGTAGAAACTTTGCCCGTTCATTTATATGATGGGCATAATTGGAATTGCAGTCAAGAGACTTAAGTCTTCTTCTTCCATTTCTTTAGGGGTCACGGCCATATGATACCCTGAACATCTATTTGGCCATTCATTAAAACGTAGTGAGGGCACATGACACGTCAGCGGCTCGCTCGTCTCTCTGAAATTCTATCCTCCTATGAATCTTGCAGACCTCCTAAAAGGATAGTACTTCGAAGTATACAATGTACTTATACACTGAGATTTTAGCTGATCTGGAATCCTGCTTTTTGTCACAACCTTTTTTCGATTTTTCTGCTGAATACTGCTAAATTTTTCAATCAACATTCATCAATTTACACATAAGTATGTGCATTAGACATTGAGACTTTGAGACTTTGAGCCAAGGATCTGATGTAAAAAGTAGCGGGAGATTTCCAAAAGCTCACCCTCTAACGTTCGCCTGCAACTAATTTACTTACAGAAATGGGGGGAAAGATAACATTGAAGTATTGACGTTCCCTGGTACGCTTGCAAGTCCCTTTAGAAGAAACGCCTTCGACCGGATCCTTCTTCCCGCTGGCAGTTGAAGTAGAGAGCGGCATCCGGTAACCCAAGGTTGTACTCGCGAGAGAATTCATTGGTTTTGAAGTTATGTCTGGAAACTGGAGGGCGAATCGTGTTTCTTCCCTGCTGCTGAAACAAGGCGAAGACTAACAGATGGATTCCTGCCGCGGGTGCTGGGCTTTCATACGAGACAAGCTCTTTTCCTGAATGGAATCGATAAAAATAACTTGATGTTAATGTTAGTATCCGATATTTTCACCTGGGGTTGTAAAGATTAAATTCAATAAAGGTGCCACTAGATGAACTCTAGCTCTAAGTACGGGGAACGGAGTGGGATGGGAGACGCCACTTGAAGCACTCGATTCAAATCTCAAAAAATTACCATTTCAAATATTTTTGGCACAAAAAGGAACTTTTTTAAAATGGTAACTAGATGTGTCGATAGAGACTGATGGTAGAGAAAATATAGACACATCTGTAGTAAGATAAATGGAGCGATAAGCTAATTTCTACTGATTCGGATTTGTATTAAATTAGAGAAACTACATGAAAAATTAGAATGCTTAATTCATTTATAGATTTATCGATACCTACAATATTATGTAGACGGAGGGATATATTCTTATTCACATAGTTTGAGTTATGTATAGGCAGATAGATGACTGGATAGATAGATAGATAGGCAAAGACGGATAGATAGAGGATTGATGAACGAAAGGAAAATGAGATGCACGGATAGACGATGATAAGACAGAGAGAGAGAGAGACTGGGAGCGAGAGAGAGGGAAAAGTTGATACGAGAGAGTGAGAGGCGAACAGAGTGATGGAACTAGTCCTGTATAAATATTCTAATTGGTGAAGGTAGTCAATTGAATTTCGTGAATAGCTGGCGAAAGGCTTGACAGCTCGTATAATTTCTTTGTTGGGTGGATTGTCTACCTCGCGTTGAATATATTTACATGATAAAAAGATCTTTATTTTATTTTTCACGCGCTCGGAAGCAATCAAGCGACAGTAGTATGTATATATTTATTTAAATGACATGAAACAAACGAGCACCATGAAAGAATGACAGTGGACCTTCTAACGTACCAAACTCACCAGTAGTTGTTCCAGGAATGTCGACGACTAGCCTGCGGTCAGCGAATTCCTCAATTAGTTACCCACGACCTTCAAGCCACAGGAAAAATCAATAAAAAAATAGTAAAGGAAATTCAAGTTAAAATTTCTAAAGCTCCTTCCCGATTGATATCAATAAGATTATTGATCTATACTACACGTTAAGAACACTATGGTTTCAGTGTATCCCTTTCGGCTCGGTGTCAGAGCATTCAATAAAAGCCTTACCAATGGAGGTACTCTCTAAGCGTCGGACTGGTTGGGCTTGGTGCGTCCGGATCCACCAGTACCTTAACCGCGTATGAATAGACATCCATAAGATGATATCAACTGTAAAACAGTTGGAGGAGATCGTGCGAGAAACTTACCAGAGTATAAAAGGTTCTCATGTCATCACCTCCGATCTCAACTCGAGGGCGTCGAGCAACTGCCGAAGGCTTGAAGCTCGTTCCATTGATTGCCAATTTAGTGTACTCAACCCTCGGATAGACTGATCGAATAAAGGGATTCAACACTTCACCGACAACGCGGCTAAGTCTCAAGGTATCTTGATCTGTCATCTCCCCATTCCTCGTACAAGAACCCATTCGTTCCTGGCACCTTCTATACAGCTGCTGGGAAAGGATTAGCGTTTCCCGGGGAAAAGTTCTCTCGGCGGCTGGAGCTAGGATAGCTTGTTTACAACGAGGTACCATGAGAAATTTATAGGAAACATATTAGTACCTGTTACTAGTTTTTTAGAAAGACGCTCTCCTATGGACTGACTGATTAGTAATCTGATTAAGGGAGAAAGAGTAGTCCCCTCCCCTCATATGGACGCACTGGTGAAGTGGTCAGGTTCGGGGGTTAAAATATTTTTTTTATCTTTCGTTGGAAGTCCGAGGTTCCTGTCAGTTTCAAGCGGGGTGAAAACGGCGTAGGGACAGAAGATATTCGGCTATTCCCCCATGTTCGGGGATGAGAAGAAGATACATCCATGTCAGTATAGCGCCAACATCTGCGGTCTGTTGAAGTGCGGCATCTTAGTGTTATATCCATGACATGACATTCTCCTAATTTGTCTATTTTTTTTAAGTAGTCGATGTTGGGATCCTCGCACTGTAATCTGGGCACGCGTAGAAGTGTTAGATGTGCTAGATGCTGATGCCCACCGCTTCTTTTAGCAGGCCGTCGCTTTCACAAAGAAGGTCTATCTACTGCACACGATTCCCTCGATATTTATAATTGTGAGAACGACGTGATTCTTGGATGAGTCTGTTGAGACGTAGATGATGGATATAGAGGAATACCTGTAGGTGCCATAACAGCGGAATCAGCACCTTCAGCTCCTATAATCACCTTTGGAAAAGGACAAACGGGATCCAATAAGCCTGAGGCTCCCTCTATGGCTCGAGGACCTCGAAGACCAGGTAAGCAGCTCGTTTTCCCAAGATGCTGGTTGGCCTAATTTTTATGCATTTATAGGTAGGAGCCATAACCTCCCTTAAGCACACTAAACCCTAAATGTACTCGTCTCCCATGGAAAAGACGATGATGCCCATAACCCATGAGGTTAACAAGGTCAACAATCCAACAATCTCCCACTTGACCTGATTGACGGGCCTTTGTGATAATATCACTATTCAGGGATCATCAGTACACATCACATATGATCATAACGTCTCTTATAAATACCAGTCATAGCAGTAATATACCTTCGAGGCATAAGTCCCAACTTGCACCAAATACTTATAGAAAATATTAAATAGCAATATGCAGTATTGGATAAACTCATTGTCATGACAGTGATTCGAGTTTCATTCTACCAATTTGTAGAAAACAAATTATGATTCTTGAAGAATCGATCAAAGATACAAAGTTATATCATGTGAAAACAAATTATGATTCATGTGAATACATCAGTATCTTAAGTGAGAACTCTCACCACACAAGTCAAGGGAAACTGATCAGACCCATACTTAAGACATGACCACAATAGGTACCAGGTGGCAGCGCCTTAGTAAGCAGGTCAGCTAGCATTAATCCAGTCCCAATGTGCTCAATATAAACTGATCCATCTCTGATCCTCTCCTTTACAACCAAGAACTTTACCTCCATGTGCCTACAAGCACTTGAGCTCTTGTTGTTATTGGAGAACCTCACAGAAGCTTCATTGTCACAATATATTTGAATGGGCTTCTTGATTGAGCAAGCAACTCCAAGATGTGACATGAAATTCCATAACCATATGGCTTGTGAAGATGCGTGGAAACAAGCCACATACTCAGCTTCCATCGTAGATGCTGCGGTCATCTTCTGCTTGGTACTAGACCACGAGACGGCTCCGTGAGCAAGTACAAAAATATAACCAGATGTAGATCTTCTTGTATCTAGACATCCGGCAAAGTCTGAGTTTGAGAATCCCATGGCTTCAAATTGATCTGATCGTCTGTATGTGAACATAAAATCTTTTGTTCCTTGTAAATAACGTAGAACTTTCTTGGTAGCTTGCCAATGCATGAGTTCGGGGTCACTTTGGTATCTTCCAAGATATTCAGTAACGAAAGCAAGGTCGGGTCGTGTATACATTTGGGCATAGTTGAGACACCCAACAACTGCAGCATATGGTTTATCCTTCATAGCTAGTCGTTCCTCATCAGAATGAGGACCTTCTAGTTTTCTTAGTTTGTCGCCCTTAACAATAGGGGCCTTTCCTGGAGAATTATTTTCCATCAAAAACCTCCGCAACACATTTGATATGTAGGACCCTTGTGATAGTCCTAGAGTGCCTAGGGATCTATCTCGGTGTATTTGAATACCAATAACAAAGTGGGCTTCCCCATGTCCTTCATATCAAAATGGCTGAATAGGAAATCTTTGGTCTCCTTTAACAAACTACAACTTGAAGTAGCAAGTAATATATCATCAACATACAACACTAGCAAAATCCAGCTACTCCCACATTCCTTAAAGTACATACATTGGTCAACAATGTTTTCCTTAAAACCGAAAGTGGTGATAACTTCATGAAATTTGAAGTACCATTGTCTGGAAGCTTGCTTTAGCCCATATATAGATCTATTTAGCTTGCAAACCATATTTGTTTTCCCTTTGATCTCAAAACCTTGAGGTTGCTGCATGTACACCTCCTCCTTCAATTCTCCGTTTAAGAAAGCCGTTTTCACATCCATTTGATGCAGCTCTGAATTGTATTGAGCTACTAAGGCCATTACTATTCAGAATGAGTCCTTTGATGAGACAAGAGAAAAGGTCTCACAATAGTCAATGCCTTCTCTTTGTGTAAACCCTTTTGCAACACGTCTGGACTTGTACCGCTCGACAGTCCCATTAGGGTTAAGTTTACTCTTGTAGACCCACTTGCAACCAATTGGTTTCTTCCCTAATGGTATGTCCATGATCTCCCATACTCGATTACGATCCATCAATTCAAGCTCCTCCTTCATTGCCTGAAACCAATGATCAGAGTTTCCAAAGTTCATGGCTTGTAAAAAGGTACTAGGGTCATTTTGCCCTTCACCAATATCTTCACCTGATAAGTACACCACATAATCGGATGGAATTGCTGGCCTTCGTTGTCGAGTAGACCTTCTTAGGATAACCTCTTGACCTTGATGCAGATTTTCATCTACTTTAGGTTCCTCTGATGGTTGTCATTGAGGTTGTTCTTGGACTGGCACACTCGCCGGTAAAGTATTATCCATTGCTGAATATAGTATTATCCATTGCTGGAATAATAATTGGCAAGTATGTGCGAGTCAATTGAGGATGGTTGACACCAATGTCCTTTGTACCATGATGAGGTTCCATGGTATCTTCCATTGATTCCTGAAACACAAAATCCCTCAATGTGTTTCCACTAACACAATCTTCCTATAGGAATATGGTCCGATCAGACTCAACAATTCTAGTGGTATGTGTAGGACAATAGAACTTGTAGCCCCTTGACCTCTCTGGATAGCCAATGAAGTAAGCACTGACTATCCTTAAATCCAGAGACCTCTCCGTCAGATTGTAAAGCTTGACTTCAGCTGGGCATCCCCATATATGCATGTAACCTAAAGAAGGCCTTTTACCAGTCCATAACTCATAAGGAGTTTGCCCTACAGACTTGGTAGGAACTTTATTTAGTATATGCATGGCTTTTTTCAATGCTTCACCCCACAACAAGATTGGAAGGGTCGAGTAACTCATCATAGCTCTAATCATTTCTATAAGTGTTCTATTTCTCCTTTCAGCTATCCCATTCATATTGGGTTTGCCTGGCATTGTGTATTGTGGAACTATGCCATGTTCCTTAAGAAATAGAGCAAAAGGTCTTGGCATTTGTCCTTTATCAGTGTATCGACTATAGTACTCTCCTCCTCTATTAGATCACACTGATTTGATGGATTTACCCAGATAGTTTTCTACCTCCAATTTGAAATCCTTATACACCATGAAGACTTCATATTTCTCATGTATAAGGTAAAGATACATCTATCTGGAGTAATCATCTATGAAGGTAGCAAAGTACTTTTGGCCGGTGAAGCAAGGGTCAAAGGGTCCGCAAACATAAGTATGAATCAAATCTAAAGTATTCTGGCTTCTATTAGCAGATTTCTTGAAGGTATTAACTGTTTTGGCCTTTATACAGTCAACACAATTGTGGAAGTTAGTGAAATATAGGGAATTTAAAAGTCCCTCCTTCACTAGTCTTTCCACTCTTTCTTGGGATATGTGTCCCAACCTTCTATGCCATAGAATACCAGAATCCTGAGCAACTCTTGTCCTCTTGAGCAAGTTAACCAAAGAAGTGGGTGTTTCGATTGAAGTAATGTTAAGCCTAAATAATCCATCTATTATCGCGGTACCAATAGGAGTGTTTCCCCTCATTAAAGACATTTCATATGAATCAAAAGATACTCTATAATTTTCTTTAACCAGTTTGGTTACAGAGATCAAATTTCTTTGAAAAGATGGAATAAAAAAGCAATCCTTCAAAATCAGCACTTCTCTGGTGTCCAGGGTGAGGCGATAGTCTCCCACAGATTTGACATGCGACCGCATCCTATTGCCTGAGACGATGAATGCTTCGCTTTCATTTGGGGTTCGCCTTGTCTGAAATCCCTGCAAGGTGGTTGAAATGTGTACAGTGGCACCAGAGTCAATCCACCAACTCGATTGAGGAATAGAAGCTAGATTTGATTCATGCGTAGTTACGTAGGCTACAATACCTGACTGACGATTGGCCAACCATGCCTTCCTCTTAGTGCAGTCTTTCTTGGTGTGACCAAGCTTTCTGCAAAAGTGACACTTTACTTTGGGGGCCAAGCTCTTGGCCTTTGGATGTCCCTTTGTTGCATTGCGCATGGTCTGCAAGTTTCTTGACTTTAGGTTCATATCATTGTGAGTGGATAAATTCACGTTGTTCATCTTAGACTCGAGCATACTAGCAGCCTGACGTTCCTCCTCGTGGACGCATTTGACACTTAACTCATTAAGTGACCATAACTCCTTGACCGCATTGTAGGAGATTTTAAAAATGTCAAAAGTTGCCGGTAGCATTTGTAAGATGTAATGAACCACATATTTTTCCGGCATGTGCATGTCAAGCGCAGCCATTTGCCCGACGATGTCACGCATTTGCATGATGTGTTCACGAACGCTTCCCTGTCCAGTGTAGCGAGTGTTGCTGAACCTTTGAATCGGCGCTCCAGCTTTGGCTTTCTCATTTCCAACAAACTGTTGTTCTATAGTGTCTAGATATGTGGAGGCTAGACAGTCCTTAGAAACAGGGTCCCTTATGTCCCTTGGGACATCTTGCAACATATAGGATAGGGACAATTTATTGGACTTGACCCATTTTGGCATGATATGCCTGTGACTCTACATCACTTTCCTCATTGGGATCACTTGGCTTAGGTTCATTGAAACATAAGTCCAAATCCATGAATCCTAGTTGGAAAAGCAGTGCTTCCTTCCATTTGGGAAAATTGGCTCCACTTAGCATGGGAACCCGAATGCTGATGTGTTCTGTAGGAAATGATAAAACAAAACACAATTAATGTTAAATATGAGTAATTGTAACCCCACGTAGGTGGATGAAAGCAATAACTGATTATGAAGTTGAATATGGACCTATTGAGTTATGCGCAAGAAATTTATAGAGCATAGTACCATAGGGTACTTTATACTCTATATTTAAAGCACATGCTCAACATTCCACCTATGTTAATACGAGCATAATAGTCCCACGTAGGTGAGTACATATTAATCTCAATTATTATCATACAATTTTGAAATCCATTTCCATAGATTAAATCTACGCTATGTAATTCAGCAAATAATCACTCTTATTTGGTGCCACGTAGGTGATCGCCCAAAGCGTCCTGATTAAACTGCTGAGATTACTTAGCATTTCAATATTGCAATCATAACTTTACCATTATTGCATCATGAATTTAAATTGAACATGTTGGAAAATTCATCACAATAATTATGGAATTAAAGACTGCAAGCCCAGGTACAGAAAAAAACAATTGGAATTACTCAATACAAAATTATGCTTAATCCAATAAGAAATGTTTATAAACACCCATTAAATCATTTTGATTTAATTTAAGTGGTGAAGATATGGGCCATAGAAATTGAAATAAATCAAATGCACAAATTATGATAAATTTGCAATTAAAAATACAAATTTAAACCCTTTTGTTAGTGGGCTCTGCCAAGGGGAGCCTAGTTGTGCACCCAGGTGCCATCCCTTTGGCTTAGCGGGCTGCCCTTAGGGGCCGCCCAAGAAAAACAGCCCAGGCGCCAGCGCCTGGGCTTATCGGGTCCTCTTAAGGGGCTGGCCAAATGGGCAGCCCAGGTACAAGCGCCTGGGCTATCGAGCCCCCTTAAGGGGGCGCCCAAATGGGCAGCCCACGCGCAAGCGCCTGCGCTATCGGGTCCCCTTAAGGGCCCGCCGAACTAGGCAGCCCAGGCGCAAGCACCTGGGCTTATCGGGCCCTCTTAAGGGCCCGCCCAACTAGGCAGCCTAGGCGCAAGCGCCTGAGCTGATCGGGCCCCCTTAAGGGCCCGCCCAAATGGGCAGTCCAGGCGCAAGCGCCTCGGCTATTGGGCTCCCTTAAGGGCCCACCGAAATGGGCAGCCAAGGCTCAAGCTCCTGGACTTATCGGGCTCCCTTAAGGGGCCGCCCAGCCAAAGCCGCCCAGGCGCAAGCGCCTAGGCTTGGCGGGCCGTTCAGAGGCCGGCCTAAGCGTTGGCCCCTTATGGAGCCTGTGCTTAGGCATGCCCTTCCCCTGTTTGACGAAAAGCCTGAACAAGGTCCGACGACGGCGGATTGAAAGATCAATAGAAACTCTTCCAAAGATGAGCATCTTGCTCTGATACCATTTGATGGATATAGAGGAATACCTATAGGTGCCATAAAAACGGAATCAGCACCTTCAGCTCCTATAATCACCTTTGGAAAAAGGACGAATGGGATCTAGCAAGCCTAAGACTCCCTCTATGGCTTAGGGACCTAGAAGACCATGTAAGCAGCTCATTTTCCCAGGATGCTGGTTGCCCTAATTTGTATGCATTTATAGGGACGAGCCATAACCTCCCTTAAGCACACTAACCCTAAGTGTACTCGTCTCCCATGGAAAAGACGATGATGCCCATAACCCATGAGATCAACAAGGTCAACAATCCAACAGTAGGTAGATGCGGAGAGTGTGGACAAATGCTGTGGCATCGTGTTTGTCATTTACGATCACAACTATATTATTAGCTCACTTTTTCTTCTGTTCCCTGGACGACTTGCCGGCCTCAGATTGTTTTATTGGGTATAGGAGGTCGGATAAGAACAACTAGGGCCGACAAATTTGGTGAGCTACAGGTCATAGACTCCTGAAGTAGGCAAATAGCTGGGCCTTCAAGTAGATAAAGAACTCTTACTATTGGACGCCAATAGTTCGGAGGGCCTAAAGTTCATCTATTCCCAAATCCACATATTTTGAGGACTCATGGCCTCGAAAAAATGCATCAGATCTTAATTTTGACCAGATCCAGAAATTGTAGACCAGTTGACTCTGTCATGGGTTTCTAATATGGGATTGATTTGGGCAATAGGGAACCCATTTTGAGTCTTGAGCTTCCTCTTCTGGTACAAGTCATAGTTTGATCATCCCCTTGTCTCCCATTACCTCCAGAAATCACCAAAGCCATCGTACTTGATCAAGCTTCAAGAAAACATGAAGATTTATTTGTTCGCAAAATGAGTGGATAGGGATAAACATGGCCATTATGACATTAAGTTAAATGATATCCACATTAATCAATTTGGTTCTTTATTTTTTGTATCATTCCAAATACAGTCAAACTTTCGGGTTCGATGACGGATATTGATTGTATCAAAATTAGCTTTTATGCAAGGAAATAGGTGGATCCTGACCTGTATAGTATGTCCATATTACAATCTGATTACCCTGTCACTGGAACATATCCTGCAGCCCGGCTATACTTTAACCAAATATTATGATAGACATATTAATTGTTATTTGTGTTTCTAATTTAATTCATCCTTGGAGGACATCAATAGAGGCTTAATTTCTAGGTTATGTGATGGCGCAGCATCACCAGACGTCATCGAGCCAGCACGCCAGAAGCCACCGGACGTCATCAAGCCAGATCGCGAGGAGCCACCATCATCATCGAGCCCGCCACCGTCACGTGTCCAGCCGACACGACGAGCCGCCGCAGCAATGCGCGACCCCGAGTTCAAATACTTGGCATGACGTATGCGCACATTATCATCGGAGCAACCCACTTTTCCCCTTCGCTTTCGTTTCGTATCTTATCTGTCGTCTCTTTACATCTTTTATTTTTCGTCACCGTGTCTTTCGTGTCGTCGTGTGGTGAGTGGAAGATGTCCTCATGTGGGCTCTTCCCCTCACATGGGCCTGACAAGCCCATTATCTTTTCTTTTCTTATTTTCTTATCTTTTTCTTTGTTGTTAAAAGGGCGCCTGATAATATCAGTTTTGGGGTGTTTTTACGGGTTATTTATCGGTCTAATCGTGGGAGGACTGAGCTTATCTAACACAATTTATAACCTCACAGCCTTCGGGCAAGTGGGGTGTCGATCCACAGGGAGCAGGTAAATTCAGAGTATTTTCTTTTTTTTAATTCGAAGTATATTAAAACTCAGACTGCTAAGTTCAGTTCTATAATTCAATTAAATTGTTATCAGTTAGTTTCTACAAGTAAACTTTATAGAATTTAACTGAGTAGGTCAGTCAGCAGAGAATTTATCTGCTGACAGTGTATCTTTGCCCCTTGGGGCAAATAAGCAAGCACCCTGCGTGCAGGTAGGCCTGAACGCAGGCTCTTACTTGCGCGCAGGCTTGCACGTTGCCACCCAGCGCAAGCGAGCGCTGCTCGCGGTGCTACTGCGGGCAGGCAAGCCTGCTCGCGGCATCTCAGCGCGCTGGTGAGCCTGCTGCAGCGCTACTGCGCGGGGGCGAGCTCTGCTCGCTGCGCTGCTGCGCGCGGGCGAGCTCTGCTCGCTGCGCTGCTGCGCGCGGGCGAGCTCTTCTCGCTGCGCTGCTGCGCGCGGGCGAGCTCTTCTCGCTGCGCTGCTGTGCGCGGGCGAGCTCTTCTCGCTGCGCTGCTGCGCGCGTGCGAGTTGCTCGCGCGGCGCTGCTGCGCGCGGGCGAGCTCTGCTCGCGGCGCTGCTGCGGGCGAGCGAGCCTGCTCGCTGCACTGCTGCGCACGGGCGAGCCTGCTCGCGGCGGTGCTGCGTGCGGGCGAGCTCTGCTCGTTGTGCTGCTGTGCGCGGGCGAGCCTGCTGCACGCAGCGCTGCTGCGTGCGGCGTTGTTCCCCGCGGCTTGGATTGCTGGCAACCTAGGCTGTTGCCTGGGTTGCTAGCTGCTTGGAAGTTCTGCAGGGATGGATTTCACGATCTGATGTGGAGAACGACAGAATTTTTGCTAGAACAGAATGGAAAACGATTCAATCAACTATGAAATTCGAAATCAAGCATAACCAGAGGAACAACAGGAATTGGAAATGCTGAAGACAGCTTGTGATCTTCAGCCCAACTCTGATTGTCTTAGAAGGGAGAAGAAGATTGCACTAAAACTGAAACGCTCACGCCTCCTTGTGTCACTCCTTCTGGGCAAGGCGACGATCGTCGTGCTCCAGCTACTCCTCAGCTTGCTTCTCTCCCAGCTCCAATGCTCATCAGCCTTGGAGGGTCTGCAAAAATCCTTTCTCTCCAAGCCCTAGCTTCCTTGAGAGAAATTCTGGACAACCTCAAAATGAACTCTCAAGAGAGTATTCATAGGTTTCTCTTAACACATGCCCCGGGGGCATTTTCGGCATTTTCTTCTTCTTAAAATTTTGCCAACTCCTCTTGATTCTTGTCGTCCTCCTTTGGTTGTCTTAACCTGTTTCTGAACTTACTAACCAAAAAATGTCAAATATAATCCACTTGATTCGAAGAATCAAGTGGGGTTAGTAATTTTACAAAATAATGCATATGCATGACAACTCACATGAATTAACTAAATATTCTTGATGCTTTGATACTTACAAGTCTAAATATTTGATGACTTATTGAGAGTCATCAGGGCCCACCTTCACCCATTATATAAGGGGAAGAGGTGGGCGTCCAAGACCACTCTTGAATTTTAAGTTATAAAGTTATAAGAATTTGAAGAGTCACGACCGCGCGAGCAGGAAGAAGAAAGGAAGAAGAAGAAGAAGAGGAAGAAGAAGGAACAAGAAGAAGGAGGAGAAGAAGAAGAGGAAGGAGAAGAAGAAGGAGAAGAAGGGCGAGAAGAAAGAAGGAGAAAGAGAGCCGCCCTTTGCCGCCCGGCCGCCGCCGGCGCCGCCCCCGCCGTTTACTGCCACCGCTCGCGCCATCCCCGCACCTCCCACTGTCATCCACGCCCTCGCCCCGCCTCTCTCTTGCCGCCCACGCTAGTCCCGCAGCCCCTGCCACCCTCCGTCACTTCATCTCCCCGCGCGGCCGTTGCACATCGCACGGTCGCGCCTTTTCACCTCCCGCCTCTGCCATCGCTGCCTCTTTCACCCTCCCATCGCCACACCACTCTTCTACCTCCTGTCCCCACCTGCAACCCCCCCGCGCCTCCTACCACCCTTCATTTTCCATCCCGCAACCCCGCCATAGTAATTCCCGGCCGTGCCCTCTCTCTCCCCCGTCTCCGCCCGCGCCGTGCCGTTGTTTTTTCTTTTTTTCATTATTCTGCCACGCGACGCCCATCATCGTAAGACCACCCAGCGCCCAGATTCCCCTATCCTCGCGCCCGCCAATTGCCCCCTGCCCTCTTCCTCTCCCTAACCACGCTAAACGCCCCTCACATCCGCCCGCGACAACGCATCCTGCTACCATTCCGCTCGCCTCCCGCAAGCGATTCTACCACGCTGGTGAACGTACAGTGCGCATGGCTCCGTGAATGCGTTCAGGCTTTGGCGACCCGCATCGCAACGACCACACGCCTCTTGTCCAAGGACGGCCTGGCGTCGACGACGATCACCCCCGCGACCTTGTTCTCGCCGACATCACCCCGTTGTTTAGGAATCCCTCATTTTTACGGATTTCCGGTTACGCATATCTATCGCCAGCGCGACTTCGGTACCCTCTCTCGCCCTCCTTTTTTTACGTCCTTTACTTTCTTTAGTGCACTTTCGGTTGGCCTCCTCCGCGCTCGGGTTAGATAGGTGAGTGTGATACAGGTTGAGAAAACAACGAATATTTTTCGAGAGTCTTTACCGGTCCGGTACGAGTTGGGAAACCCCGACACGTGTGGGCACTGCAGCGGGGATTCCCCGTTCAGAGACGTACTCGCCCTCGACCCCCCTCGGGCGAGGTTCAGGAGGTCTGTCAGGCTTCACTCAGGCGACCGTTATTTCTGTGGAACGGCAATCAGTGCTCGTCGGCGCACGCACGTACGATATTAGGACTTTCATTCATTCATCTCGTCATCTATACCTGTTCACTCGCATCCATCAGACGACGTCATTCGGCGTAGTCTGATTAGTTAGCGATATGACACTGAGCCCATACCCTCGGTGATGACCGGACGACGTCGTGACGACGTCCGACATCAAATTGGTATCAGAGCCAGGCTGTGGTCGCCCACAGCATGCCTTCGACTCTGCATCGCACCTAGTTGCATCGCATACATCGTCTTTTTCGAGCATTCATATAGGATCCCCACAAATGGCCGTAGAGACGCGATCCGCACGGGTGCCGCAACGCGGAGGTTCTACCTCCCCGTGACGAGTTGAACCGTCGCATGACAAGAGAGGCAATGAGATTGTCCTCTCGGGACCACAACCGGCCACGCTGGTTGCAGACCTTGTCCTACCTTATGTTGAGGCTACGCGGACCCCACCCGATGTCACGGGTGCTCCCGGCACATCGGGCCCACCGGACCCCTCCGTTGAGCTACGCGAGCTGCAGCACTCTCCACGCGGCACACCGCGAGTCCTCGATGACACGCCATCTAGTGATTACGAGGATAGAACCGTCACGGGACGACGGCCCCACGGGAAATCTCCCCTTGTCGAGTACACCCCCAGAGCGATCCCCACATGGGGTCGAGGATGAGGACGAGGAGGCGCCACTCGCCAGCACCCGCCAAGAGAAGAACTTTCGGACGACCAAGGAGCTCACTTCCGCGCCATGGCTGCTAGGATGGAACACATGGAGGGCATGTTTGCCGACCAACGGGTGTCAGAGCACGGAGTTGAGGTGGGACCGGCCGCCCGCGGGCGACCTCGTCACGCACCCGGGGTAGGTGGACACGACCCCCATGATCCTCTTATCCAGGACCTCAACGTAGATTACGAGGTCTTTGATCCTCGATCCGACGGCGTTCCACCACCGGTACGCCTAGCTAGGGAACCAGCGCGCGACCCCCAGGATGTCCGCACTTCGGATATGCATCGCCCACGGGACGACTACGCCTGCGGGTACGACACGGACCGTGCTGTCCGCTATGATCCGTACGCTCGACCGTACGACCGAGACATGGGCCATGACTATCCGGCCCGACGATATGATCCCATCCCATTCCGAGATCCACGGATGGTTGACCCACCGGCGCGCCGCGGCGACTACTATCGCCTGCCTCCACCACCATATTACGGGGTTGACGACGTCCCCCTTCCTCCACACCGTCCGGTGCCTTTGGACCGAGCACCGCGGGATGGTCCTCCCCACCTATGGGACGATCGCGGCCATGAGCTGTTCCCGCTCCGTTGTCCTATGGAACCGCGGCTCGGGGACTACCCAGTGCCCGAACGGCACTTCGACGATGATGAGCGTTGGCGCGAGGAGCATCACGCACGCATCCAGAGGAGCGTGCGCGCCGACGTATCCGTCTTTGAGGGCTCTAGGAAGCCTAAGGAGTTCATCAACTGGGAGTCGAGCATGAACTCGTACTTTAGGTGGTATCGGATGGACAATGACCTCTGTGTTGAGTACGCGGAGACACGACTTGGCGGGCAGGCCAAGATCTTTTGGGAGAACGAGCGATTCTCCGCCGAACGACGAGGACGACCCATTGTGTCCTGGGTGGAGATGGCGCAGAAGTTAAGGAACAAGTACGTTCCTCGCTAGTATCAGATGTCACTCTTCCTCTCGTGGCTCGACCTGAAGCAAGGTCGACTCCCCGTGACGGAGTACATCGAGGCTTTCGAGGAATGCAGGATGCACTGCCACTTCGTGGAGGATCCACGTGTTATCATAGGGCTCTTCGCCCACGATCTCCGGCCGATCTTGTGTAGCAAGGTTCGTACTTCGATCTTCTACACGTACGTCAAGATCAATGGCAAGGCGTGCAAGGTGATCGTGGACAGCGGCAGCTGCATCAACGCGATTTCCGATACTATGGTCACCGGATTAGGGTTGACCGCGATAGCACCCTACTCCGTATGACGTCTCATGGATCGACACTTCTTCACTATCTGTGAAGCGTCAATGTCACGTGCCGCTGAAGGTGAACACCTATGCCAAGGACGTCCTCTGCGATGTACTACCCATGAAGGTAGGTAGCATCATCCTCGGCCGTCCATGGTTGTACGATCACGATGTCACCTTGGCAGGATGTGCCAACACCTGCTCGTTCATGTATCAGGGACGACGGGTTACTTGGCATCCCTACACCGCGAAGCCGGCGAACAAGCCGGCTACGACCAGACCCGTAGGGTTGGTGGTCGTTAGAGGGCCCTTGTTCACTCGTGACCTGGGTCGCGAGGGAGACGACACACCTTTGTGTTTAGCCGTCACCCTCGATGTCCCCTCTGACACCCCAGTTGCCCCTCGTTCGCTCGAGGTAGCGGCTCTCATATCGGAGTTCGGAGATGTCTTCCCGGATGAGCTACCAAGTGGATTGCCCCCGATGTGGAACATACAGCATGCAATCGACTTGGTACCTGGTGCCTCGCTACTGAACCTCCCGCATTATTGCATGGAGCTGTCGAAGTATGAGGAGCTACTACGACAGGTCAGGGAGCTCTTGGAAAAGGGCCTCATTCAGGAGAGCATGAGTCCCTGCGCGGTACCCGCCCTCTTAGCGCCGAAGAAGGATGGCACGTGGCGCATGTGCTGCGATAGTCGTGCCATCAACAAGATAACGGTCAAGTACCGTTTTCCCATTCCCCGGGTATAGGACTTATTCGACATGATGGCAGGATCCACTATCTTCTCCAAGATAGATCTGAGGAGCGGATACCATCAGGTACGGATTCGTCCGGGTGACGAATGGAAGACCGCCTTTAAGATGAAGGACAGTTTATACGAGTGGAGAGTTATGCCATTCGGCCTCTCCAACGGCCTAGTACCTTCCAGCGCCTCATGAATGAGGTACTGCGCGCGTTCATAGGGAGATTCGTAGTCGTCTACTTTGATGACATCCTCGTCTATAGTCGATCCAGAGACGAGCACCTAGACCACCTCCGGCAGGTTTGCACAGTCCTACGGTGCGAGCAACTCTACGCCCACCCGAAGAAGTGCAGCTTCCTCACCTCGGAGGTAGCCTTCCTCGGCTTCATCGTCTTAGCCCAGGGCGTTGCCGCCGACCCGGAGAAGGTCCGGGCCATCACATCGTGGCTGACACCGGCAAATATGCACGACGTTAGGAGTTTCATAGGTCTTGCGACCCTCTATAGGCGATTCATACGGAACTTTAGTTCCGTTACGGCACCCATCACCGACTGCCTCAAGGAGGAGTCGTTCGCTTGGACATCGGTAGCACAGAGAGCTTTTCAGCAAATAAAGCTCATGATGACACAGGCGCCGGTTCTATGACTTCCCGACTTAGGGAAGGTATTCGAGGTTACATGCGATGCTTCGGGCATCGGCATCGGAGGCGTCCTCAGCCAGGAGGGTCGTCCCGTCGAGTTCTTCAGCGAAAAGCTGAATGATGCAAAGCTGCGGTACTCCACCTACGACAAGGAGTTCTACGCCATGATACAGGCCCTACGGCATTGGCGGCACTACCTCCTGTCTTCGGAGTTCGTACTCTTCTCAGACCACGAGGCGCTCAAGTATCTGCACTCGCAGCAGAAACTGAGCGATCAACACGCTAGGTGGGTCGAGTACCTACAGGATTACACCTTCGTAATCAAGCACAAGAAGGGCAAGGACATAGTCGTTGCCGACGCCCTTAGCAGGAGATCCCATGTGCTGAACGTCATGAAGGTGACGATCCTAGGGTTCGAGACTGTCCGCGATGGGTACGACAGTTGCACAGATTTCAGCTCTGTCATCGCCAAGGTTCGACGAGGACCATCCCCGGATCACAAGGACTACGTCCTCACTGATAGATATCTGTTCTTTAAGAACAGATTATGTGTGCCCCGCACGTCATTGCGTGACTTCCTCACGTGGGAGTGCCGCGCTAGAGGCCTTAGCAGTCACGTCGGCCGCGACAAGACGATCGCAGCTGTAGAAGGCCAATTCTACTGGCCCTCCTTGAAGCGCGATGTTGGCAACATAGTTGCCCAGTGCCGTGTTTGTGCCTTGGCCAAGCAGGTCAAGAAGAGCGCAGGATTGTATACCCCACTACCGACGCCGAAGCGTCCGTGGGACGAGGTGAGCATGGATTTCGTCTTGGGATTGCCTCGTACGGCGAGGCACCACGACTCCATCATGGTAGTTGTGGATAGGTTTTCGAAGATGGCCCACTTCGTGCCTTGCGCGAAGACGACGGATGCTGTGAAGGTCGCCCAACTCTTCTTCTGGGAGATCGTGTGCCTTCACGGCCTGCCATCCTCCATCGTGTCCGATCGTGACGTGCGATTCACAAGTTACTTCTAGAGGACCTTGTGGAGCCTCTTGGGCACGAAGCTCAAGTTCTCGATTGCCTATCATCCACAGACCGATGGTCAGACGGAGGTAGTCAATCGGAGCTTGGGCAACCTACTCCGATCCGTAGTAGGCGAACATCTCGCGTCGTGGGATCTCATCATACCACGCGCTGAGTTCGCATATAACTCCTCGGTGAACCGAACCACCGGGTTGAGCCCATTTGAGATCTACTATGGCCAGGCACCCCGTCGACCCCTAGACCTAGCTCCCATAGATCCTCATGTTAGGGTTTCCTAGGACGCACTTGCATTTGCCCAGCATGTCTCTACATTGCATCATCGCATTCATGATAGGATCACGCAGCAGAATGCATTGTACAAGCAAGCCGCCGACTTGCATCGCCGACCCAGAGCATTTGACGTGGGAGACTTAGTGATGGTCAGACTTAGGCCGGAGAGGTACTCTCCCGGGACGGTTATGAAGCTGCATGCTCGTAGTGCCGGCCTGTTCCCGATCCTCCAAAGAGTGGCTGACACCGCGTATGTCGTCGAGATTCCTCCTACTTGGGGAATAGGCTCAACATTCAATGTGGCGGACCTAGCTCCGTACCGAGCCCCTTCTCTCCCCCTAGCCCCAGCCTCTCTAGACCCCTTCAGTGTGTGTGAGTTTGCCGCGACCACTCCCCCGATTGTTTCACCCGATAGGCACGAGGCAATCGATTGTGTACTGTAGGAGGTAATTGACCATGTAGGTGAGGGAATATCGAGGAGGTTCCTAGTGCGGTGGACGGGACATACCTGCGCGGACGACACGTGGATCACGGAGCAGGAGCTCCAACGCCTTCGGCCAGATCTTCTCCAACCGCTGCCATTCATCCACCCTGACTCGCCGGAGTCGAGTCCTTCCCACCCCGGGAGGGTTCATGGCGCAGCATCACCGGACGTCATCGAGCCAGCACGCGAGGAGCCACCGGACATCATCGAGCCAGATCGCGATGAGCCACCATCGTCATCGAGCCCGCCACCGTCACGTGTCCAGCCGACACGACGAGCCGCCGCAGCAGCGTGCGACCCCGAGTTCAAATACTCGGCATGACGTACGCGCACATTATCATCGGAGCAACCCACTTTTCCCCTTCGCTTTCATTTTGTATCTTATCTGTCGTCTCTTTACATCTTTTATTTTTCGTCACTGTGTCTTTCGTGTCGTCGTGTGGTGAGTGGAAGATGTCCTCATGTGGGCTCTTCCCCTCACATGGGCCCGACAAGCCCATTATCTTTTCTTTTCTTATTTTCTTATCTTTTTCTTTGTTGTTAAATGGGGGCCCACCTTCACCCATTATATAAGGGGAAGAGGTGGGCGTCTAAGACCACTCTTGAATTTTAAGTTATAAAGTTATAAGAATTTGAAGAGTCACGACCGCGCGAGCAGGAAGAAGAAAGGAAGAAGAAGAAGAAGAAGAAGAAGAAGAAGAAGAATGAAGAAGAATAAGGAGGAGAAGAAGAAGAGGAAGGAGAAGAAGAAGGAGAAGAAGGGTGAGAAGAAAGAAGGAGAAAGAGAGCCGCGGCCTGCCGCTCGACCGCCGCCGTCTGCCGCCCGGCCGCCGCCCGCGGCCGTTGCCGCCGCCGGCGCCGCCCCCGCCGTTTACTACTGCCGCTCGCACCATCCCCGCACCTCCCACCGTCATCCATGCCCTCGCCCCGCCTCTCTCTCGCCGCCCACGCTCATCCTGCAGCCCCTGCCACCCTCCGTCACCCCATCTCCCCGCGCGGCCGTTGCACATCGCACGGTCGCGCCTTTTCACCTCCCGCCTCTGCCATCGCTGCCTCTTTCACCCTCCCGTCGCCACACCACTCCTATACCTCCTGTCCCCACCTGCAACCCCCCTGCGCCTCCTACCGCCCTTCATTTTCCATCCCGCAACCCCGCCATAGCAATTCCCGGCCGTGCCCTCTCTATCCCCCGTCTCCGCCCGCGCCGTGCCGTTGTTTTTTCTTTTTTTCATTATTCTGCCACGCGACGCCCATCATCGTAAGACCACCCAGCGCCCAGATTCCCCTATCCTCGCGCCCGCCAATTGCCCCCTGCCCTCTTCCTCTCCCTAACCACGCTAAATGCCCCGCACATCCGCCCGCGACAACGCATCCTGCTACCATTCCGCTCGCCTCCCGCAGGCGATTCTACCACGCTGGTGGACGTACAGTGCGCACGGCTCCGTGAACGCGTTCAGGCTTTGGCGACCCGCATTGCAATGACCACACGCCTCCTGTCCAAGGACGGCCTGCCGTCGACGACGATCACCCCCGCGACCTTGTTCTCGCCGACATTGCCCCGTTGTTCAGGAATCCCTCATTTTTACGGATCTCCGGTTACGCATATCTGTCGCCAGCGCTACATCGGTACCCTCTCTCGCCCTCCTTTTTTTACATCCTTTACTTTATTTAGTGCACTTTCAGTTTGCCTCCTCCGCGCTCGGGTTAGATAGGTGAGTGTGATACAGGTTGAGAAAACAACGAATATTTTTCGAGAGTCTTTACCCGTCCGGTACGAGTTGGGAAACCCCGACACGTGTGGGCACTTCAGCGGGGATTCCTCTTTCAGCGATCTACTCGCCCTCGACCCCCCTCGGGCGAGGTTCAGGAGGTCCGTCAGGTTCACTCAGGTGACCCGTTATTTCTCTGGAACGGCAATCAGTGCTCGTCGGCGCATGCACGTACGATATTAGGACTTTCATTCATTCATCTCGTCATCTATACCTGTTCACTCGCATCCATCGGACGACGTCATTCGGCGTAGTCCGATTAGTTAGCGATACAACACCGAGCCCGTACCCTCGGTGACGCCCGGACGACGTCGTGACGACGTCCGGCATCATTATGGACTCCTAAAGAGGCTCCAATCCTCTTAATTTGAAACTCATGCTTCCTTATGGAGTGATATTATCCCTTAAGAATGACAAATAACAATATTACTAGTAGATTAATATTTCACATTTTCATGTTCATTAGCAGTAGATTAATCGTAGATGCATGCTATTGAGGCTAAAATACATAAATATATTTTTATGATGAATTTTTTAAAACATTTCCATTTTTCATTCTATTAGAGAATTTTGCCATCAAGTTTTCTGAGAAATTAGTAACATTTTCTATGAATTGTTCTATCTTTTACTCTAGAGGAACCTACACAAATCAAAAGTGAGCCATCAGAGATAGACTTCAGTGCACGTTTAAACAATTTGAAAATAGTTTCTCACCGTAATAAAACATATCGAATTACAATGGAAGTGGGTACATTCATGAGCTTTAAAAAATCCTCGAGCACAACTTGCCATCAAATAAGAAACTTCCACCGATGAGATTATCAAAGGAAAATCAGGGTTTTATTTTAATGTTGTTGTAAATCCACTTTGCCTCAATAAAAATCTAATTATAGCAAAATACTAAAATATGTATTGTGAAGCGAGATTGTCTCCATAGGGAGTTTGATGGAGAGCGCCAGCCCGAGATCGCCGCCACGTCTTCATTGACCCCTGCCGACTCACGTCCCGCCCGACCGGCATGCCAAGGATCTCTGGCCACATATGCACGACGTCCACTAAGCCTCAAGTCTAACATGAACCGTAGGATAACCGGTCGGAAGAATAACCTGACGAAATGCTGCACGCCCTTGGGTTGAAACTATCACCGATGAGACTTCCTCATTGCTCGAATCATCGGCCATTCGCATAGGCCATGGTGATCCTGCTAGAGTTGTAGTGTTGCTTAGCCACCAACAAATCATCGGTCGAGCGGCTATCTGTTTGAGACTGTATTGTCATGTTCGATCGTAACAAGTGGTCCGTTTTGATTGTGCTTGCCTGGCCTGTGATCAAGCTGCCAATGTGTACTCAGCCACATGGGGATTGCATGTCCAGCCATGTGTGCCAAGGTGCGATGCCAAGATGTTCTTGCAATTATGCTCCATCATGTCTGCCAGTGCCATTGGCACAAAGTGCGTTCGTTGACACGCTTGCGTGTGCGTTAGCCCTATCAGCCGCGAGCCACCTGTTGCCATCTCGTCTCCGCCGCCTCCATCATTCTCCTCTTGGCCCTGCTCCGACTACCACTCTAGCACCGTAATTCACATTGCTTGTTGAGCCACACGGTGCGCGTCTCCAGTACCCTCTGCCATGCCTACCTGCATCAGCCGTGCCTCGACAAAGACGCCGATGATGAAAGCTGCCACCGATGAGGTATGTCGCTCCCCCTTGCTTGTTAGTTATATTACGTCTTCTAGTATTTTTTGGCTGTACTCTACGACCCAAGTGAATTCTAGCGCGCTCGAGTTAGTGAATTCTAGGTGAGAGAAATTACGACTTTAGTGAATTCTTTGGTACGGGTCAAGGACGTCCGTTAAGTGTGAGCGTCAACAGAATTATTTGCGTTCGACGCCATAGTCATTGTCATCGATCCGATGAGGGTCAGAAGTTCACCGTCTCCATCATCGGTCTACTCGGATCTCGGAGCAAGGTGAATTCCCCACGAGTCGGTGCATGCACATACTTCCATTTAGGATTCAGATCATCTCCTAGCAAATTATCTGTTGGACGACACCTTCAATGATGTCCGCAATCAGAGTTGCCTTAGAAGATAGATCTAATGCTGAAGTTAGAGTTGGAATAATAATGGATAATATAAATAAGTGAAATTGGTTATATCGCAGAATAATAAAAGGGATAAAGTATTAATAATCGACATAATGAAAAGGTGGAAGATAAGTAGTAAGCATGAATAAGTAGTAAGAGTTAGAATGAGAGAGGGAAGGTACAGTTAAGATTTTTATCGGATATGATATTAAGTAGACTATTATTAGAATGAATGTGTTTACAAATATTCGAGACAGTAAGTGAGATAATAAATATACTTTATAGTTTTGTAATAAAGGCAGACATTAAGATAGACATTGGATGAATTATTGTTAGATTTGACTGGAATTTTTAAGAGTAATAAAATAAAAATAATAATAAGATACTATTCTTTGTATAATATATTTTAAATATGATTATTTATTTGAGTTCATTTTTATGTTGTTTGTAATATTGGATAGATAAATATACAAATGAATGAATGATAAAGAAGACAATGGAATAATAATTACAAGGATAGTGTGAAATTTATTTCTTAATTATATATATATTAATAAAGTGAATAAATAGATCATATATCATTAGACTTATTTTTAAGATAGATCAGCGAGTAGATTTCCATTTATTGAATGATTGAATTAATTAGACATAGAGGGATGACTAGAGGAAATTGGAGAATAAGATTTAGTTATTTATTTGAATATATGATTAGAGAACATACTATAGAAAGCGAATGTGGTTCATACAGTTATATACATAATGTGTAGTTTTTCATCTTCATATAATAAAACTGAAAGGACATTGGGTAAATTTTTCACTAGCTAATAGTTTCTCTACAAAAAACATCAAGGAACTATGAAATTTTGATGAAATTCAACTTTAAACTACATTTCATATAATTAAATGCATTCAGATATGTTTATCATCTAAATATCAACCCTGATTTAGGTAAGGTAAGCATGGGGACTTCGTTTGTGACCCCTTAATGTCAGTGTTAGAGTCGGGTCATCTTCCACCACAATGGGGCATTTCTTCGGTGTTTAGTATCTCTTTTGGAATCTGTTTGAGCCAGCCACTCCTTGTTAGAGATGTCCTGGGCTTCTATTTGGTAGGACAAACATGAATGGGTCTCCCACTGCCGCTCTAAAATTCCATCGAGAGAGGGAGATGAAGGTCAAAACGACTCTTTTTTAGGTTAAGAGAGAATCTCTCTTGACCATTAATCTAATCAACCCCGATCTAATGGATGTTCCTGGGCCCTTGGATGAATTTACACCTTGTCATCAGCACCTCCACTAGCTGGCTAACATGTATGATGACCATGGGATGGAGAAGGAAGGGTAAGAAAGATGTGATCAAGTCTTATCCCTAGAGCCTTTCTCCTATAGTGTACCCTCTCCAACCAGGTCAGCCACCCCCTCTGTTTAGAGGTAGAATTGTTGTTAGTGTGTCAGATTATGTTTCAATTGTTAAAATCCCCATCATCTGTGTTAGCTTCCACAAATTAAGCAGAAGCCTACCAGAAATTGAAACTTAAGAGAAAAGGTTAGGTGTAGTCTGTCCTTTATGACATGGGCTTCGCGCCTAGTTGGCTTGAAACCTGGTCACCACTTTTTTCTTCCTTTCTTTGGATCACTTCCCATTGGCTCGTGGCCCAGGCAAATGGAGGTGTTAATCTTAAATGTCGTTGTATTTTTATTTTGCCTACACTTAAGTACTTTTGATCAAATATAGAAATTTTATCAAATGTATATAGTGAGTAAGGTCGTCTCCAAGCCGACTGGCTTTTAAGGATGTACTCAATAATTATGTTGTTGCTTATTAAGATATAATAATAATAATACTAAAGACAATGAATATAAGAATCGTTAAATAATTAGTAAGTAGAGGGCATAACAGTTTGACAAGATAATTAGAAAAATATAGAATATCAAACATCATATGTATCTATATTTTATAGGTACTAGGAATAATAAAGGATCAAGATAGTAGATATTATATTTAAGAATGATAATAATATAGGTA
This sequence comes from Wolffia australiana, assembly GCF_029677425.1. Lineage (NCBI taxonomy): Eukaryota > Viridiplantae > Streptophyta > Magnoliopsida > Alismatales > Araceae > Wolffia > Wolffia australiana. The sequence continues at coordinate 9,771,865 of NC_135838.1, forward strand.
GTGAAAAGATAAATAATAATTTAATAACAATAAGTAGTTTAATAAGAGTAAATTAGAAGAAGAAGAAGTTAGATAGATAGGGAAATACTTAGTAATTATCTAATTATAATATGATTTAGTAGGTAGATAGATATATTCGGAGAGAATGAAAGGGTTAGAGTAGTATTTATGCACTAAAAAGTAGGTAACGAGAGAGTACTCAGTAATTATCTAACTATTATATACTAAGCAAGTATAGGCAGATATTAGTGAGTGGAGAGGTAGAGAGAGATATTAGGAAGGACTTATATAACTATAATATAGACTTTTATTATAGAATACTAGTTATATATGTAAGATATTTATTATAGGATTAATATAATTAAATATTTTTTATATAGTTTTCATGATCCAATTAATGAATAATGGGTCAGTCGAGTTGAATACCAGAGAGATGTTTGACCAAATGCCAGATCGGACGTCGAAGACAGATAGATGTAAAGCCTACTTACTTCTATTATAATTTTTATAAGTATTTTAAATAAGTTTTACAGATAAAATTGAAGATTGGAGGGTGCTTATGTCGAACGCCCATGAGGTTGTTGACATAACGCCCAAAAGAAGGCGGAATATGGGGGAATGAATATGTATTTGAAATTTTATACGATTTAGATAGAATACCTATGTAAATCAAAATATACTCATCGAGCACATGTTGTGTTCGATGAAATGGCCCATATAAATCTTGGTGATAAGGCTCTATGAAAATCAATCAATCTGTGTTCATAAACAACATCATGCATTCAGAGTGCAATAAACATAAATTAAACAGAAACGAATCATGCCCTGTTGGGCCACGATCACACTCTTTCCCTCTAGTGGCCTGACCTATTGTGAGAGTAAAAGAAATAGTGGGATTATCAATCCCATATGGAAGATTTTTACAGAACGCGTCAGTATATATATCTCAACAACTCCCTATTGAAATCAAATGCCATACCTCTCCTCTAAGTGCAACTTGGTTCCTCTCTATGGGCCTGGTGGGCCTGGTGGGCCTCCACATACCTTATGTGGCGGGTTGTGTTTCCTAACTAGTGCACCACCCCTCTCCCACTACGTGCGGCCTTGAGCGCTTGCGCTCGCCTGATTGTGGCTGCCTTGGGGGGCAGCGCCTGGTCGGCTCTTTAGCCAGCCCAATGAACACTTATATTTGTATCATTTTTTCCTCATTTAGTTTCCTCTATTTCTTTCATTATTTAATTTCTCCAACTTAATCTTTCTCCATGCAACAACATTGTTATATACTAAACAGAACATTAGAAAATTAAAATTTTCTTTAATATTATTTTACTAGAAAATACTTGAAGTTGTAGAACATGCTTAAAAATGACATTAAAAATGTGTTATTTCATTAATTGTTCTATTTAGTGGATGAAATGCAAATTCTTATGAAATTTGAAAAAATACACATGGAATGCTCTAAAAAAGTAATTAAAATATGGATAATTACATGACACATTTTGGGTCTATCAGTTTGAAATAATTTTCTTTGCTCGTTTTATCACGATAAGACAAAATTAGGGGGCAAATTATGCATATTTATGATCCTTTTTCGTTGTTTATTTTAGCCTAACTATAAAATTGATAAAAACCTAACTTATATGTATGGATATCATCCAAGGTAAGCTAGTAAGGACGTGAATTAGTGACCTGCTTAATTTAATCTTCAATGGAGATCAAATCTAATTAAACGAAGAGTTTCAAAAAGGAGGTATAAGACACGGAAATAATTGAAGGCGTGAGGTGCTCTGGTTTATCTTCTTTAACTCAATAAAAATGATCACATGGGTTCATTAAAAAGGTTAATAAGAAAATTTTGTTTAAGTTTGTTTTGGGGGGATTTAGAAACCAATTCTAGTAGCTACTATATCAGAAAAACAAAATAATTTATACTAGAAATTATAAATTTTCATAATTTTTTCTTGTTCTTCGTTTGCAATTCGAATTGTTCCATCAATGTTGTATCAATATTCATATATTTAATTAAATTTTTTTCATTTCACATAATGACGTGTTGATCTCCTATTGGTTGGCACATTTTAAACATGTTTTCGCACATCCCCTCACCTAGACGTAGTTACCCCTGGTGAAAAGGATTTAAAAATTATAAAATATACATTGTACATAGCGTTTTGCACGTACCTGTGCAATTTTACCAGTGCCAGTTAACCACAAGGTCCCACGTCACCTCCCATGCGTGCACTGTGTATCTGCCCCAGGGGAGGTGAACTTATCACTGGGAGAGAGAGTTTCCCATAATTGTGCAAAATAGTCTTTGGCTTAATAGGCAATCGCAAACAGATGCTGGCCAAACGTATCTATGCATATGCTCCTTTTGCTTTCTGTCGCCTCCATAATTCTTAAAAAACATAGAAAATCATAAAAATATTTCAATTTATTGAATAAAACCCTGGAAATAGTTTTATTGGAGTATTACACCTGCAATCGGCGATTGATTACTGTTTAAAGAGCATAATTGCTTCAAAGAATTAATAAAAAGCATTTTGACTTAATAAATTTCTTTAAAATTCTGATTTTCCTCATAAATCTATATATTTTATAATTAAAATTTCATATTTTCTTCTTTAACATTCCTAAAAAATCATTAAAATTATAGACAAATCTAGAAAATTTAATATTTTTTCCCACTTTAATTAACATTAAAATAAATGTCTAAACCTACTAATTTTAGACATTTATAAAGTCCATGAATAAATAAAGTCCATTCAATTCATCCATTTGAATAAAATTAGGCAAAACTCAGAATTCATTGGGAAAAAGTATTTAACATATAAATTATGATAACAACACTATTTTAAGCTACTTAAATACATAAAATTGAGCTAATTGCTTGAATTGAATATCAAAGTTTTGGAGTTAGCATATGGCCATCGTCGTGCCCACAAAGATGACCAAGAAAAGTATCCCATATTAAAAGTTCAAATTAGTGTGGGTGTATAAGTGTCACATTTCTATGTCTAATGACTCAAACAACTACAACCATCTTACCGATACACATGTGCACTTTCTAGGCCTCTTGAGTAGGCTTAATGGGATTCTCGTTACTGATCCTTATGCGCATGCCGTTGGCAAGCTTGAAAGCACTATTCCTGCTAGAATTAGGCTGGCTTGTGTGGGAATTAGGAAAAACACAAATTTGTATGCTTTTTATGTTTCTGAAATTAACTTATGCATTTAACATAGGGTATCAATTATCAGATATTAAAACTTGTATGTACATGTTATATTACCGATTGCCATTTTGTGATTCACTAGAATTTTGGTATCTATAATTCTATGAGCATTGGGAGAAAACAGATATTTTGCATTTTATTAGGCTAAATGTCCTTTTTTTGTGCCGATTAGCGTATAGAATGCAGAAGGGCTCTTACTTACATTGTTGGGTTCTAGTGGCTTAGATCTGGATATGCAATGGAAGTCTTTTGCAATGGAAGTCTTTTGCAAAATCGTACCTTTGCACGAATTGCATGTGTGATTTCTTGGATCTAGGAGCGAGACGAGTCAAGGTCCTCAAGAGAGCAGCCTCTAGATGTATCCACGTGGTCGTCAACACGTCCGATCTCCTCCTTCTCGTTGATGAGCCTCGTTCAACCTCTGTCATCCTCGTTACGTTGTCATGGTCACACAGTAGGAGTGGAGATGAGTCATGGGGAGAGGAGAGAAGATGGGGACGACCCTGAAAATTTTGGACTGGGTGATTTTATTCATGGCCTTCCCCTAGTTATACTAAGTGGGTATTTTTCATAAAACCCCCAAAATTTAAGTATAGCTTTTGATGTCCAAACGATCATCTGTGTGTGACCCTCTAGGTCCATTAATCAAACTGTTTGATGACTCAAACAGCCTAGTAACTTTATTGACCTTCCAATTTAATTAACTATATCAACATATATATTAACTAGCATCGGAACAGTTTTACCCAATTGATAGATTGTCTCCACCATCTCCTGCTCTAGAAAATATAAAGGAGTGTCATATAAATTCACTCATGGAACTTGTTCCTCATCGGTTATTGTGTACATATAGTCAATAATCTACTTGACGCTCCTAGGAAAACTTAGGGTATGGCCAACTGTGAAACCCTAATCGGTCATCCGAGTTAGTATAGATGCGTATGGAAATCCTCCGAGAGCTCTTCTCCCGATATTACAATGCATTGGCCAAGGACTTCATCGCATTGTCTTCCTTGAGCTATCACCTCTTACAACAAGTGTGGACGATCCAATATTGACCACTTTATTGTCTTCGTGAACTTTTTGATGCACCCGAGCTAAGACTCTTGAGAATCCCATGATTAGAGACTCATTGGCCATAGTCAAAGTACAACTGTTCGTCCACAAGACATCTTGCGTGTGTCAAGCCTAAGGACCGCTTACACAACCATGATGTGAATCAATCTGATTGACAGTTCAGTATAATGCCATTCACGGATTCATACAGATCAATTCAATAAACTCTTTATGCTAAAGAGCACCGATTATCTATCCTTAGTGTCTCGACAATAATGGCTATGGGAACGACCATACTGATTATATGAGTGAGGCTATATAGTGCAATTCTATTTGGATACCTTGATGTCCTTCTTGTGTATGCTTAGAATATAAATATTTAGAGCACATATTTAAAGACTAGTGATCTCCGTATTACGATCTCACCACAATTCACAAAGCTTGATCATGTATTCATGGACTTCATTATAAGCATTACGTGTGCCCTATAATGAATATGTTCTATTATTGAACATAGAACAAGATGTAGAATGAGTGATTTGCTTGCCGGCCACATATATATCCATCATATATGGCTAAAATGGAGCAATGGACCGTGTTGCAAGACCGATTTGTGACAATCAGTGGTTTATGGAGATGTAATCAGAACCAACAATGAGATGGAGGTGCGATGGTGAGTTGTTGAAGGGAGTGTAGTAGTGACCCCATAATAGGAGAGAGGTGCGATGGTGAGTTGGTGACAAATGTAGGATAGAGACTTGTAACGAGAAGTAGGAGGGCCGATGAATAACCAGCATAGTTTTGACAAAGGTGTGATCTTTTTCATTCTGTTCTGTTTACCCTCTGGTTTCCAGACCAGTCAAAATTGTTGTTTTTCTATTTTTTAGTCAATTCATAGCTTTCTTGACTTCATTTAGTTAATATAAAATTGGATGTTGTTTTTTCACAACAACTAATTGAAGATATACATGCTTTGTCACTCAAAATATATAATAAAAACTTGCATAGTTTGCATCAATTTAGCCATATTGCTCCCAGTTATTTGTCATGCATCTTTATCTATTGTTTGTTTTTTGAGTTTTAGTTGTAGTACTTTGATTACCTCAAATCATTGTACATGAAGTCAATGTTAGTACATTCATCTTCTGGCATAACTTGAGATTTTGATGTCCTAAAGACCACAGTTATTTGACGGGCAGCACTGGTATGCAACAATTTATAGAGAAGTTTTAGATGAAAATAATGACACAAGGTGCCTTTGACAGAGATAATCACTGAGGGTGGAACACCAAATGAAATGAAGGACATAATTAAGTTGAGAATATTGCTCTCTCAAACAGCTACATTCAAATGTAAATATATATTTCTTCAAAGCATTTCCAGGTTCATATGAATAGGAATTTTGTAGCAAGAGAATGCACACCATATTTAATATTTAGAGTTTTGGAGGATACATTTATTATCTGTTTCCGGATTAACTTCTTTCGCTGGGAAATATATATTCTATCCAAACCATAAGTTGTGCTCAATAAAATAATAACAAATCAAAATGGAAACGTTTCAGTATAAACAACTTTTACATCTGTAGGGACTTAAATAGAGACTACTTCAGTTAACCAACTGCTTATAGAGGATAGGTCTGAAGTGGAAGAGAGAAAATATAAATTTTTTATATGCATAGCCCTAAAAGTGGCATTTTCTCCTCTCTAATTTATCACTAGACATGGACTTATTTAAACTAACATTTCATGAATGTTTATGATGAGGGGAAAAGGTAAAATATTCATGAATACTCATATGCACTAAAATAAAAATTTCCCCTTAATATTCAATTGAAATTCATCTTTCTTATTTCCCGATGAGGCGTTGAAATCTGCACCAATATTGACATGTTCTTTTTGTCACTTGATATTCAACTGAATGCATAGGCCCTCAACATCATTAAATCTAAAATTTTATGGATATTACACGGATCCCATGCTTTTCACAATTCAACGCAAGTTTAATTATATAAGGATAAATATCAGTTGACTTGGCATTTATTTGTTTATTTTGACTATGATTACTAATCCCCAGTTACGAGATTCAAATAAGGTGAATTGGATATCATAATAAGAACATAAAAGGTTATTGCGTTGTCAAGATGGTATTGTAGACTCTTTGTATAAGAGGAGATTAGTTGGGCGAAGAAGATGCATTGAATCCCTAAGAAGGTTATGCAAGATATTATACCAAACAATATTACTAATAGGAACGATCAATTTGTGTTTGATGATTAACCATATCTTATGCCAGCCAGAATCTCACAGATATCAATGATTACACCTAAATGGTAATTTATGATTGTAAAGCTTCCGTGAGAGAGAAAAAGAGATAGATTGAGAGAGAGAGAACGAAAAAGAACGAGAGAGAGTGAGATAGAGAGCAAAATAGAGAGAGAATGAGAAACATCCAGATACAGAGAGAGACTACGAGATAGGTCTAGAGACAAAGAGATAGATAGAGAGTGAGCGGGATAGAGACAGAGATAGATAATGAGAGAAAAAGAGACAGAGCACGAGAGAGAGCATGAGATATAAAGGGAGAGAGAGATAGAGGGAGAATGAGAGAGAGGTAGAGAGACAGAGAGAGAACAAGAGAGATATCCACAGATAAAGAGAGAGAATGAGAGAGAGATAGAGAGACATAGAGATATAACAAGAGAGAGACAGAAAGAGAGTTAGAGGGAGGATGAGAAAGAGATTTGAGAGAGGGAGAGTGAAACTGAGAGTTAGAGATAGAGGGAGATAGATAGATAGAGAGTGAGACAGATAGAGAGAGAGATAGAGACAGAGGGAGAGAAAGCGAGAGCGAGAGACAGAGACAGAGAGACATGAAGAGATAGTGATAGAGAGACACAAAGAGACAGGGAACGAGTGATTGTATGCCAAGTGGTTGTGTTGCTGATTCCTCCTCACACACCTGGTCGTAATCATTTTATAAGCCTCTAATGGATGGTATCCTTTCTCGATGAAAAACTATTGACATTAGTGACTAAATGGTTTCTGGATTGTCTACCATTATTAACCAGATATTTTTTTTTTCATTTTTTCCTTGAGTCAGCAACCACGAATATGTTTGACAATCGTTCTTTTTTTATGAATAAGTCTTTGAGCTCTCTACCGATTGAACACAAGTTAGTAATTCACAAAAATCACACCCGAAATACATTGAATCCACATAACAAAAGTGGTATTTGATAACCAAATTAGAGGGTTCGCAAAAATAAGATCATCATTGCAACAGGGAATCAAGACATCATATATTCGATTTCATGTCTAACAAATTATTAGAGGTCGAACTTTTATAGTTGTAGATAAACTTTATGGGCCAGAGGAAACATTTATTAATTATTGAACATTGTATTGGTTTAGGGAGCAAATACATTAATTTCTTGATTTTCAAATTTCAAAACTGCCTACCTACTTTGTCCCTTCCTCTACGCTTAACAATTTTTCTGAAACTTGTGTTTTGTTGACTTATCCTTAGTACTACGCTAATATAATCACTCTAATTAGTTATGAATAAGTTTGTATTTAGCCTTAAATGCCACTACTATAATTAACGATTAAGTACAAGATTTATGATTATTTTCTCCAAGTACTAATTAAATAGTATAGTGTTAGGGAATACTCAACAATAAATAAAAAGTTCAAAAATTAAAATTTTATCTATACGGAATGGAAGAAATAAGTTAAAAGTTCAACTTATGCGTTACAAATAAATATTTGATTTTATAAAATTTATATTTGAGCAGAAAGGTAATAAAGGATTAAAAATATTATGTAAATTTTATCCTAATCTATCTTGTTTTGTGTTTATTATAAACATAAATATTAAGAAAATTTCTCAAAATTTATAACTATTGGAAAAATAAATTTAACAGAAAAGGACTGGAAGTATTAAGAATAATATTAATCGGTAGAAATAATATTAATACTTTTCAAATTAATAGAAATGATAACAATATTTAGAGACATAGAAATGATAATAATACTTTTTCAATTCGGTTATTGAATTATTTAAAGGATTAAGTGGTTATAAATTATAAATAGTGTTTTCTATAAGTTTATACTTAATTGAACTATTAGGGTAATAATTAAGTAACTAACAGCTTTGTGTTTTTGGATGAACCCATCGTTGAAGAGATATTGGGAAAAAGGGCTCCATGAGTTACCGAGACTTGGTCAAAATTTTGATATGATTAGATAATAAAATTAGAGCGGGTGCTGTATTAACATATTAAAATTAGGAATAGCAGAGGACTGAATTTTTTAATGAACTTTAGGTAAATCAACATAATATTTTTTTCAATCTTAGTGGGTGGAATATTTGGATTCTGGGGAAAGAAAATGGTACAGAATGGGTGGCTAGATGGAGAAATGATGTCTGATGAAGGAAAGGTAGGGATGGAGGATGCGGCAACTTGAAATTTAGGTGTGCTAAGTGTTGGCGCATGTGTCTAAAGCTCCCAATGCATCTTCTAAAATTTGCTGTATTTTATTTGACCAATATCAGGCCTTTTTATATGCAAGGAAAGGATAAAAAAATTAAGTACACCTAAAAAACTGTACTTCAACAAGTTTGAACAACTACAATGTTGGAAATTATTTTCCTACTGGTTTGCCACTTATGGAGGCAAATAAATGAGTTATTTTGATTTCATCATAAAGTTTTTTATCTAAATCAAATAAAACTTATAATTCAAGAAGATCACTCAAATATAAAGTAGGAGTGCGGTTGTGTCCACAGAGACTGGCCATTAGAGATAGTTTAATACTTGAGTTATGGTTAGGGAACATAAGATTAAAATAAAGCTAATAAAATATAGTTAAAGGGAGACAACAAGAACATAGCTTAAAAAGTAGTAAGAGATGGAAAGAAATATGGAAGGTAGAGTTATGGTATTTAAACCCTAAGATATCATTTTTTGTTAGAATCAATATTTTTAAAAAATGATATAGATAGTGAGTAAGTGAAGACTGCATTGTAATAAATTTATAATGCTAAAGGAAGATATGAAGATAGTCAATGGAAGAGTTGTTTTTGGAATTTTAATGAATATTTAAGATTAATATGGTGAAGATTGACAAGGACGGATACTATGAATAGTAACTGCTATACTCAGTAGGATCATTTATTTTCATTAATTTCAGTTATTTATAGGATAGAAGAGTTAGACATTGTAAGTAAAGATATATTAACATTGTGGTAGATGGTGACAATAAGATTGTTAATAATACAAATAAAGATACTATTTATTTAGATACATTAAAAAACAATACTGAATAAATTTTTTTGTTTCAAACATTTATTGAATCCGAGTCAATATGTATTTAAATAATGTGAAAAAAATTATATATGTTTTTACCCAAATTGGGCATTTAATGCATGAGATAATAATTCATTTCAAAATGAAGGCTATATAAAGAAGTGATGCAAAAATTACATTAGAATATGTAGGATATTATGCATCATGTTGGGTTCATCTGCCATTGCTAGATCGTGTACAAATGTATGTAGGGAAATGATGAGTATAATATTTATACATGAGGCATGATGTAAAATCCCTTTTATTTTTCATATTTTATATTCTTTCCATTACTTTCTCTTTTCACAATTTTTAAGTTGGATGTCAAAATCTACTTCATTTATTTAATACGGTCCTCAATAAAAATGTTGTGATAGGGAGGGTTGTAGTGCCATTTTGGACATGAACCACGCTTCATTAATGTCTCCTTTGAAGCCCAAAATGAGAATTTCTTAAATATTATGTAAATCCTTAATAAATAGCTTTAAAAGTCACATGGGCTGGTTCAGCCCATTTATCATTATCAATTTGATTCTTTTAAAGTTCTACACACATGGGATTTATAAATATTTGTCCTTAAAAAAATATTTTTTGATTTGAAAGTTTATCAGAGTTAGTAAAAAATGCCAAAACTTGCATAATGTGTTTCTTGGATGACATTAATAAATATTTGAATAATCAAGTCGACATTATGATTAATTTGATATTTAATATACAAAATTGATATAAAGGCATAGAATTACAGGGAGATTGATTATGTTATCAGCTTTACATACTCATAGTGATACAATGACAATAGGCGCATGTTTAATATTTTTTCATGTCTAAGTTTAAATATTTGATGAAATAGAATCAATATGAAGAACACGAAGAAGAACCGAGAGAGAGGAGAAGAACAGAGTGAGGGAGGGGAAGAAAATTTACATGGAATATATGTTATTAGTTATCATTGATTTCTGAATTAGGTGTTTACATTGGTTCCTACATATTAAACATTATAATAGTAGTAAAATTTATGAAGATAGTATGTTATTGTGTTTTCTACTATAACAGATTATATGGCTAGATCAGGATGAGTCATGGGCTTCTACATGATTCTTAGATACACTTTACTCTGGGAGTGATAGTCTATGTTTGAACATTGGTTCAGTTTTAGCCACTAGTTCCCTTAATGGGTATATGGTAAGTCTCCTTTTTGTACTGGGTATTTTTATTATTAAATACTTTTATTAGTGAATATTTTTGGCATGGGTGCCTATTACACCTCCATTTGGTTGCTCAATCTGATTTCTCAATGTCTCCATCAAGCACAATGACGGAGGAAAGAAATTGAGGTTGTCTAGCAGCTGGCTAGATGTTGCCTTATGTATAGACTTTTCTGGGGTGTCAGCTGATTGAACTTCAACAGGGATGAACCAAGTTTTTGTTTGCTGGTTAACATATATTAGCCTCGTTTTTTGGGTTACATGGATTTACGCTTTTGAGGATGCTGAGTGGAATCATAATGGAAATTAAAATTTAATCATGAAATCAGATATACATCAGTCAGATTTTTCATTAATTAAATGTCAAGCATGGTCCATCATTTTTTGTATAATTAAAAAATATAATGTCTGATAAACTCAGAAAACAGGGTTTAATATTTATCTGTTATTTTTTAGTGTAATCAATAAAATTTATAAACTGGTATGCAATAATTCTCAGTAGTGGATAACGGTAGCCTACACAGGGAATGGATCTTGGAGATTTCGGCATCTCTGGATAGTGATTTCTTTAGAATGAGAAGGCAGACATGTAGGGTAGGAGGTAGTGATGTGACGAAGATGAGGATATGACAGTGTTGATACTAATTATTTGATCATGATGTAAGGGTCAATAGTAATAGAAGTAGGTCAGGTGATGTTAATAGAATAAGTAAAAATAAGCGAGTTCAATAAACAAATGGTTTAAGGGGGAAATGACACATTAGTTGAGTAAGACAGGAAGGCAAGGAAATTAGTGATTTAGGGTTTAATCATTTTCATGAAATATAAGTTTATCAGGATGATGTATATGGTCTGTGATAATGATGATGGATGATGATACGTAGGAGTGGAAGTAATGAAATGATAAATATCTAACTAATGGTTGAGATTATGCATAAACAATTTAAGGAGAAAGTCTAAACTGGTATATCTAGCAATATCAAGGCAATTGCCTAATTCAAGCGAGTCTCTCAACTCCTAGGTTGACATCTTGAAATCACCCAAGACAATAATAAACCTTTTTAGAACTTGAAAAACCTCAATCTCTTGATCAGATGTTCCTGGGGAAGCAATAATCAGGGATTCATTGTCTAGATTAACTATATAGAAATATCGAGAAGATAGCAACAAAACTGCCTTCAAACTTTAAGGTTGATCAGCCTTCTAGTTATCAAGCCCTGATATTAGACAATTCTTGTCTGGTTATTTAATCAGAATAATTATCTCTCATTGTCATTCTCATTGTTATCATGTTGTCTAAGTTTCATTCCAAAAGGTTTATAAAATTTTCCACCATGAGTTTTCGTTTTTGTCCTAAATTGATGACTTCAGACATGATACGTGTCCTTGCAAAGAAAATGGGAACAGAATGTATATTAAATGAATAAATTTAACTGTGTAACCTGTGGTGACATCACCGTGCGCCATAGGGACACATAACATCCCTATTGCCAAAGAATTATTGTCACAGATTGGCTGTTAAGGCTAAAAATATGGTGATTAAATGCAAAATTAGTCCTGTCACTGGATTTAGGGTTTTAATTAAAATGTATAAAACTCCCTTTTTCAAAATATAGAAAGCATATAATGAGAAAGGGGGTTGCTTACAAAATCTGAATTTATCTTATGACTCAAGGAATAAAATAAAGCATGATCAAAGGGAATGCCTAAGAGAAAGAGAAAGGATGAAAAAGGAGCGAAGGTTGTCATGTAATCAGACCTTTGTATTGCAGGTTCAGTTAACCTGAAAAAATGATGAGAATGATTGTTGTACTTCAGGCTTGATCCTCATGAAAGTATCAATATTTGAGTAAATATAAGGGAAGAAATTCTACCAGTTCTTGATGTTGATTCTCCCTTGGGGGAAGCAAGATCCTAAAGGAAACTGAATATAAACCCTGTATAGGACGTAGGTAACTGATAAGTTCACAAATATGTGTTTATATGTCGTTATTTAAGGGTTTTGTGAACTTAACCAATAAAATTTATTTATCCCTTAGTGCTCTAGGGGTCGAGCCCTAAGGAGGCGATGGTAAAATTCACTTTTTATTGATGTTGGGCTTAGAACTCGTATTTGAACTTCTATAATATTCTTCTCATCGAGAGAAAACAATGGTAGTAAAATTGTATTTAACCTTCTACTATCTTTCAATTCAAATTATCTCAATTAATCAGAGATTTAATTTATTAATTTTTTATTAACGATGAGATTCAGATTTGGGATTAGTTACCAATTCTTTCCAAGAATTGGTAAAGATTCCCCTAACTAGAACGACCATACGTCCATTTGGTTTCAGAATATTAGCATTACTTTTCAATTAGTTTTGTAAATCACTAAATGCAAATCAAAATTTACCACTGGTATTCTTTATTTATTTTACCCATAGCTTAATTCAACTTGAATTATATTTTTGGGTTATTTAGTGAGTTGGAGATGGTGTAGAATAGATGGAAAATCCTCGTTGGTTAGTTACAAACTTTGTGCAAAATCTAGTCCGAATTCCTCACCGATTAGAAATCATAAGATAATATCTTATGACAGTTTTTGGTTTCCCACAGTTATTTTGAAATTCCAAACATGCCCTAACTCGCAAATTGTGGCTACGAGTTTCTAATCGGGTTGATCTATAGCTGACACGGTGGAGGAAAAGTAAGCTTCATTCAACTATAGAATACCACACTAATCAATTCTTAAAAAGGTAATACAAAATTAACGGATCCAACTCAGAGTATTTCTTATTTATTTGTAATTAAGAGCTACCATATATTGGCAAATCGGGAACATGATTTGCCAATGAAGGTAATTGAGATCTAATATGAGTTGAGTAACAGTCAATATCGATTCAAAGTTATTTACTAAAGATTAAAGATTAAACGATTCTAAAATAATAGAAATTCAAGAATGAACACAAACATTGAAATTCATCAAAAAAGTTGAATGTAATTTTAACTAAGAAATTGCTAAAATTAAACGTTAAAATCAACTGCAAAATGAATTTGGGTTGGGCCTAGAGATATAATGATTTAAGCGCTAAATTGAGAAGAATTCGCGAACAAACAACCGAATTATGACAATTTGAGGTTTGAATTCTGGGAAAGAATGTGGAGCCGGATTGTTAAATTTCTTTCCAAAGTGAACTCCAAAATGCACTCAGGGCTGTTCTTAAGTCATCCAGGAAGGTAGCTATCTTTCCTTGAGCTTAAAAATCAAGATGAAGCTTCAGTTTTGCTTTTCTCGCCTTTTATCACCGTGAAATCGAAAGAACTTCTTCTTCCGATTCTGTTATTTTCTTGATTTTATTTGGTTTATATGCAGGTTGCATGGCGCCTCGCGATTGGGCCATGTGAAGCGACGGACGCATTGTCCTTCGTAGGCACGATGCCGTGTGTACATGCGCTTGGCGCAAACGCGGCTTGCGTGGACCATGGCAATCTGCAATCCTCGGTGGCTATCTCGCACACCGAGAATGCCTCTCGCTGCCCTGATTGGCCAGGGCGCTCCACATATACTTGTGTGACTTAACATTACATTAGCGCTTAAATTGGCCCAATAAGGGCCAATTTTATTAAACAAATGATTTTCATTTTAAATTTACTTGAAACGTAGAAAAATCATTTATTAATTTCTACAATAATTTTTATTGTTACTTTCTTTTTTATTTTTAGAATTAGGTCAATTAGAAGCATTTAATTTCGTATAAAAATCAATTTCAAGACATTTAAAATGGTATGAGTAGTCCCATTATTTGTCAAAAGTATTGTTTCTCTTGCATATTGAGAAAAGTGTTGTTTTCACATAAATCATGATAACATGCACTAGAATTTAATGTTTTTCAACGTTCAAAACCTAAAAATATGATGAAATTATATTTTTATTAGCTCTTCTTTGCATGTTACTAGTAACCAAAGAAGATCTAATTTTTTTATTGGTTTTAGATTGGATTCTTGAACTAAGCTGGTGCTCAGCCCTCAATAAATATTCCTAGAGCATGAATATTTCATGCTTCATTTCCATTTAAACAACATACAAAAAGATTCTCAGGAGGGGAAGAAGAAACTCACTATATCTACTCAATAAATAAAGGAAAATTGGAGTTAAAAAGCTTGTAGTGTATTTGTTGGATAACTAGCATTTGGGATAGCTTAAACTGTTTTTATACTATTTCATATACTTATTTCAAAAACTGACCCATATGGATGGAACGATGAAGAAGAGAATTTTTGTGATTACAACGTTTACCTGCGTCATCCATGTATCACCTACGGAACCATTACTGTTGGATAATGAAAGAGACAGAAAGAATATACATGCACATGGCTGCAAAGACTCCACATGTCCACATTTTTATTCCCACCAGGCCATTAAATACTAAAAGGAAAGTTAGTTAATAGTTAGTGATTCCACGTAGTCCCTGAAGCAACATTGTTTTTGAATCTCTGAAAAGGATATAAATTAAAGGTTATTAAGAACTAGGTGAGAAGGGATGTTTAAATTGAGGAGGCCAAATATTCTCAGCCAATTGGTGGTTATATCTTGAAGGCTTGCTTGACCCATATTTTGTTCAATCCTCCAAATGAAAAGCAACTTCTAAATTTAAATTTATATACTTGGTTCCACAAACCATCCTGCCTTTTTGCGATGGTCTCCAAAATATGAATTATTTTGGGTTCACATCTCTATATTTGAATAGTATGCATCTGTTATGAGCCAGTTCATTGGTTAGGCTTCTCATAAGTTTACACTTCACTCCAGAATTTAATAGTTATTAATCTAAGTCCTAAATTTTTTATAAAACTCAAATAAAATAGTAATAATAATACACTTGAATAATGAGTGCCAAGTTGGTTAATCTCAAAAACAAAAAAATTCAGAAAAATAGGACTGTATGTTTAGTTTATAATATTCCAAATTATTCAAGAGTAATATAAATTTATAAGTATTAATAAATATGAGAAATTTAATCAGACATAATTACACATAATTATCACTATCTATTTGATATTACCTATCCTCCTCTAGTTCTTGGATATACAATTTTCTACCATGTTTCCACTCAGATCTGGATTATGACAGGAGGGATTCTATCGATAGTATTTGTTAGATCATACTTATTTTGATGTAATATGGAACTTTTAATAAATATTACCTTTCATACTTTAGCTTAATTTGTTATATTATTTGATTTATCACTCAAGGTGAACTTATCAGCCGAACTTGGGCTAACATTGGCGTGGTCCCCGTACGGGAAGGGCTACCTATGCTAACCAGAAGTGGCAGTGAGGTTTTCTTAGGCCATATGACAGCAAGGATGGCTCTGATATGAAGTAAACGTCCAAAAAAAGAGAAAACAAACAGTAGAAATATGAGATAGTGAGGAGAAAGAGATAGCAAGGGACGGGAATGATACACCATAAATCATAAATCCATGAATTAAGTGTTGACATTGTATTGTATTTATCAGATATTATAGTGGTTGTATATAAGTAGAAGTTACCATGTTTTAATCTTTGCCATTATAACAGATTATAGCAGCCAGGTCAAGATGAATCCTGGTCAGCTGTATGTTTTCTATCTATGGTTTAATCTTTCCCCTGTTTCTATGATTTTTAAATTAGGAACATGGATACAATCATATTCATGTAGTTCTTTGAAAAGGGATACGATAAGTATCCTTTTATTATTCCCCGCTCAAAATTTTACATGACTATTAACTAGGCCTCGCATTGGGTGCCAAATTGTTGACTCTTATTCATTAATAATATTAACACAAAACCTTGATGGTGATTTTGAAACAACAGTTAATTTAGATATTATTTCCAAATAACAATTTTTTGTGGACTTGTTTGCAAAATGTTACCTCCTGCGTTAGTTTTTGTGTTGGTATTGTATTGAGAGATGATGCAACTTCTCATGTGTAAAAAAACAATTGTTCTAAAAGAAACCTTGGTGAAACAGCAAGAGACATTCAATCAGGGTTAGATATTAGAGAAGATATATAAACCTGTCCGAAAAAAGACCATCATAACTCTTTGGAGAGAAAGAGGGCCAGACATGACAGACATACATATGCTATTACATATCATAAACACTCATTTAATTTATATTCGAGTGAATTTTTTGAATCTTGGTTGAACTTTTTGACCAGTCAAGCAAAGATTAAATCGAATCAGATCCCATCTTTCAACCAACGACATTACAGATCGAGTGTGAACAAAATTTTGGTTCATTCAACTTGTTTGATGGAGTTTAACCATACATTTGGTTAAACTATTCAAATAAAATGGAATAAATGTGTATGAAATGAAAAGGTGTGGAATATATGATTACCATTTCAAAGACTAAGGTATGAGATAACATAAACTTTATGAACATTCTATATAATTAGATATGAGAAAAAACTAGGTTGAAATGTTTTGAAAGAATAAGGCATAAGTTAGAAAGAAAGAATTAAAAATTGGCTATTATGATGCGAATCATATAGCAGCACAGGTATAAATTCATTTTAATAATTGTATGGAGTAGTACTAAGGCATGACAATAAGAGTTTAGAAGAGGAAATTATAAATCAACAATATTAAACAATATTGCATAGTTTTACAATTGAAATTATGTTTAAATTTTTGAAAGGACTGAGGCAGAATGATATGACAAAATAAGTGGACATCCCTGATGGCACCTGTGGACGATGTCGGTGATGATCTTTACAAGGACCCAAACAGATGCCATCAGGGATAGCACCCCCATGATGATCTTTACAAGGATCCAAACAGATGCCATCAGGGATAGCATACCCAATGATGATCTTTACAAGGACCCAAACAGATGCGATCTAAAAATCTATAATACCCAATGAGACAATACAACACGAATGTGTGAGAGGATGTCCCCAAGGTCATCTCTCAGCAATTGAGATCACAAAGTAACATGTAGTTAATGAAACCATCTAATTAAGGATAGCACGAATGATGCATGAAATTTAGTTTCATGCGTCAAGAAGGGACATTGTATTTTTGGTTCCTTCCAAGTCCAAGTTTATTAGTGAAACATTCCCTCGCAATTGGCCAACCCGGTCCTTATCCTTGGACCATTCGTCCTGTTCTCCCTTGGCAGGCTATTCAAGGTCCAAAAATATATAGTACAAAGTTGAATTAGTAATATTATAAAAGGATGCAATCTGACTATAGTTTAGGGATACGGATGGGACAATTTTTTCGTCCAAGTACAAAAAAATCATCGCGTTTGAGGATATGGACAAATTTCGGGACAAAAATTCATCTCGAGGACCAGCATATGGGACGATTTTTGTTGAGTGGGACAAAAAACTGTCCGTCCGGGGGTCTCGGACGATGGATGGATGGATGTGGACGAAAAAGGGCCAGATGCACATTCGACGGTTGAGATCTCGCCACGTGGCGTCACTATGAGAATTTACGTCAAGCTCCTGTATCTTTTCGTGAGTGCAAACTGACGCCGCTCAGAATTAATTGTACACATGTCCATTTGCATTCTCTCTCCTCCATATTTCCCTTAAAAACTTATAAAATCTATATTGATATATTTAAAATATAAAATGGGCTTTTTTCGTCTAGGAAGAATTATGGGATGAATATTTGTCCTGGGAGGACTGAAGGGCATGAAAAATCATCCTGTTATGATTGGACGGGATGGTTTTTTATCGTTGGACAAAACAACCGTACTGTCCTTCAGCCCTAAATTTACTCTAGAAGTCCATCGTCCATGTCTACAACGATCCGGAACGATAAATCTGACTGACTAAGGACTAATTGTGGATGTTTCATGTGATAATGGTAGTTTGTTACACCATGAATCTTTCTCAGTGGTTGTACTCGTTCCCGCCACTTGGTTTTGTATGGCTGAAACTAACACTTCACAATCATTAATCCCTTGATACTGTATGCATTCAGATTGGGCTTGCTTCATATGAGGATGACTAAACAATCTCTGAACAGTCGCTCTTCTAGGGCGAAAGTTGGTCAGAATAATATAAACTATTAATCATTTGTCCCCTTCCACCAAGATAGTGCATATGCAATAGGATTGAAAGAAGTAACAATGTAGTCACCCAACTTATTTCTAGAGAGTGCTGACTCTTTAGATGATGGCTTTAGTCATTTTCTCCCCATATTGTTTGCGGCCTAGTTTCCTAATAGATAGCACCCAATTTTCTTAATGTCCACTCAACATCAATTCAATATATAATGATGCCATATAGTGAACTTGGTTTCTCAAATGTCCATCCGTCAACAGTTAGGAAAACATGGCCGACATTGGCAAGTTCCTGAGCATACCATATCTATATTTTACTACATGATGCATACCTTAATATTCTCGAGCTTAACATATGCATATTGAACTGTGCGCAGAACTGAGCATCAGGCAAAACTCTTACTGTCTGCTATATTTTATGGTGGGTCCTCGGTGCATATGAGCTGCCCAAGATCTATTTTGGTCATTTTGAGAGTAATCCCTGTCCACGAGATGTCCGACACAATGTGTGGGCCAACACGTAGCAAGTCAATAATTGATTTCTTTTTCTTCAGTAATCCCTTGAACTCATCATGTAAAGCATAATCAAACTATCAAGACACCTCTTAAAGAAATTCGTACTGCTCTGCTTGTTCTTACTCATGATGGCCCGCCCAGGGAGTGGGGTGACCTTCCGACATACCTTGCTTAGTTACTGTTGAGGTCTTGTCTTCCTATAATATTAGAATACCTTGGATCTAACTGCACAATTAGATCAACTGCCTTGCCTGACATAACAATGATTAGTGATTTATCATTCGCTTTATCACCCATAGGTGCACCATCGCAGTGAGAACCAGTATGAGATGAGCTTTCTGATGTGTCCTCGTTGCTAGGAGTTGGAGATCATAGAGCTGAGTCTTCATGTCTATCAAAATGCGCCTCGGTGGAATCTATCATGCCTGGCAAGCACATAGGAGTACTATTCTAGAAGAGTTTAATAATGGAAAAAATCATGGTCCATCAGCATATTTAAATAATAGGCAAAAAGAATGATCAATAAATCATGTCTCATCTTTGATGTATCAAAGTTTTTATTCCTGTATGGCCCTGACTATGTTTGTTAGTGAGGGAAATACCAATATGCTTTCTCTTCCATTGATAAATTTGTTATTCTTATGATTGACCAGGATTGACCAATCATGTTGTACCATGATTTTATGTATAGATTAATCAGTACCAACTGGATTAGTGAACAATGATTGACTAAAACAGATCAGCCAATGAATGCAGATGGGGTGAAGGGGGAGCTCGGATGGATGGATTGAGTGGCTCTGGAGGAAGAAAATATGGTAGTGGTGATTAAAATATAACTGCAAAATGGAAAGTGCAGAGTGCAGACAAAATACCAACACATTCTTCTCTAAAATTCAGCTTACATCTTATGTTTCAACCAAGAATATATCCTCAGCATGTCTCCACGTCGTAATCTGAATGCAGAACGCGGAGGCAGGATTGGAAGATCATGTAAGAGAAGAATGGAGAAAAAGAATGAAGAAATCGATATGGCTGTTGATGGGTGGCGGGAACAGCTTCTGATGGGAAATGCTTAGGATTTCCCTCTATCCATTCTCTCCCTTTTCTCTTCCTCCATATTTCGCATGTTCTTTGTCTTTCTCATCCCTTAGTGCACTTCTTTGACTCTTCTCCTCAATCTCTCACGCCATTTTTCTCCCTCCCCTCCTTAATTCCTTTATTAGACTTTTCTTCTATACTCCTTTTTTTTTCTATCTGTTCTCTCATCCTCTTAACCGCAAATTATTACTGACTATTCCAGCCTTATTTTTCTCTCTAGTTTTCTTTATTTTGATCTTTCCTATAACTTCCAAATTTAATTTTCTCATAACCCGTCTCCCTTATTTTTTTGCACAACTTTCTCTATGTGAACGACCATGCTCTCTATCACTTACACTTAAACCATCATTTTGAATTGAGAATTTGTTTCTTTGTAACTGCATGTTTGTTTTCCTTTAAAAGAGTTATGAGTCTGCTTGCATGGATACTTTTTCATGAGAGTTTATGTGATTTTTTTTTGTGAGAGAAAAATGATTCTTTGGTGACTTTTTGCTGTTAAAGGCAACAGACGTCAACAGAACGGCTGGGGCGGCTTTTCTTATTCAACATCGCCAAATCCTCTTGGGTTTATCCTTTCCCTTTCTCCATACCTCATCATCTTGATCATTTTTATCATCTTATCCCCATCAGCCCCATCATTGACTGCATCCCATTTTCTCACTCCATCATCTCCATCTAGCTCACATCACATTGTCTCCATTCTTCTTAAGTTCATCAATTATAACGCCTTAACATATACGCCGTATAAGTCAATTTACACACTTTATCTCTACCTCTTCCATATTACCCATCAACATATTATCGTGACAATCAAATCTCACACTTGCTTTTATTCACTTCCCGCATATTCTACTCTCTTTATTCACACTGGCTCCTGGAGCTTCAGATCAACATCAATCAAAGGCATTCAACATCAGAACAATCAGTCTATTGGCTGTCGTCTCTGAGGTACCTTGTGACCCTTTTAACTGTAAGATAATTGTGGTTTATTACAATTGTTAACTTTCTTTGAATGTTTGTCTACTTTAGAATTCAGCGTGCTAAACTCCTACTTCCATTAAGTTAAGAATTTCATAAGTATTACCAAAGGGCCATTGTTAGATCCCTGCTCCATCCACTTAGTCCCCTATTATAAGATTAAACCGAATTCAGATCACCCTCAAGGAACACTTAATTAATATTATATTGGTGTCCCACATCCGCTTCTTAGGAAATAATTTTATTTTTCTGTTTCTTGTAAACATTTGATCCGACCCAAACAAATTAGTTCCTGTGAGGGTTGACTTGTTCAACACTCTTGTTCTAGAAGCTTTCAGAATGATCTGAAATTCCCTGGACTCTTCTAGAATGTTCTAGATGCATCTAGAACTATCAAAACTCTTCTAGAACCTTCTAGATGCTTCTAGAATCTTTGAGTCCTCTGATCCATCCTAGAAGCTAATGGATCTTTCTAGAAGCTTGTTTGTCTTTCTAGGTGTTCTAGAAAGCTGTGGAAACCTTCTAGATAGGGAGATTTCTAGAAGCTTCCAAAGAGGTCTATAAAAGGACACGTCTTCCTCATCATGGGTGGAATTCTGAAGGAATTCTTGAGAGCATCTTGTGATCATCCTTGGAGGATTCAAGCTTAGCTAATTGGAGAGTTGGAGAGTTAGGGGCAAAGCATCTTGCAAAGAGGCTTTGGGAAGAAGGTGACACCATTGGCATATCTTCTGTTTGGTTAGCCCCTTTGGATAACTTGTTCTCTTTTCTCCTTTTGTACTTGCTATTTTGGACCACTATTGTGAACACTTATCATCCTGTTCAAGAAGGTTATTTTCTCCAAATCAGTGTGTGGGTTTTGTTTACTCTCATCCCTATATTCTTGGTGGATTCTTGAGATACTTGGATACTTACTTAAGGCTCCATTAAGATAAGATGCTCAACAAACTGGTATCAGAGCTAGGTTGAAGCTTGGACAAAGGTTTGGAGTCTATTTCTGAGGCATTCATCTAGCCCAAGATGACTAGTAAGTTTGATATTGAGAAGCTTGATGGGAGCATGAACTTTAGTCTTTGGCAAATTAAGATGAGGGCTATTTTGACTCATCAAGGACTTCATTAGGCACTATTAGGAATTGAGAATATGCCTAAAACACTATCTTTGGAAGAAAAACAAGACTTGGTTCAAAAGGCACTTTCAGTCATCCAATTGTGGCTATCTAATGGAGGATTGAGAGAGGTCTCCAAGGAGAAAACTTGAGCAGGATTATGGTCAAAGTTGGAGTCGTTTTATATGACTAAAACACTTAAGGGAAAGTTATATTTGAAGCAGGAATTTATTATGTTGAGAATGGCTGAAGGAGCTTCTATCAAAGCTCATATTGAAGAGTTCAACACCATTGTTACAGACTTGGAGAATGTTGATGTAAAGATAAATGATGAAGATCAAGCTCTTCAACTACTTTGTTCGTTGCCACTTTCTTACAAGAAATTTCCGTGAAACTTTGCTGTATGGAAGAGATTCAATCACTCTTAAAGATGTGAAAGCTGCATTATTGTCGAAGGATATCTTGGATAAAGGGCTAGAGGATGACCCAAAGAAAGGGGCCATGATGCGGGAGATAGATCAAGATCAAAATCAAGAAACAAGGATAAATCCTGCAATTATTGTAAAAAGAAAGGGCACATCAAGGCTGATTGTTGGAAGCTTCAAAAGAAGCAACAACGCCAAGAAACAAATTCTCCAATGAAGTCTGAAAATGTTATAGAGGCAAATGTGGCCAAGGAGGAGGTAAGTGAGATGGTTCTTTTTGTTAGCACTATTAGATCCAAAGGTGATTGGATTTTGGATTCGACATGTACGCATCACATGGCACCCAATAGAGAATTGTTCTCCAATTATGAAACAATTGATGGAGGAATTGTCTTGATGGGGAATGATGCCCCATGCAAGATTGATATTGGTTCAGTAAAATCAAGATGTATGCTGGTGTTGTGAGAACATTGACTGATGTCAGGCACATTCCTGACTTGAAGAAGAACCTCATCTCCTTGAGCACACTTGATGCGAAGGGCTACCGGTACTCAGGTGATGGTGGAGCCTTGAAAGTCTCCAGAGGTACGCTTGTTATATTGAAAGGACAATTATCTCATGGCATATATACTCTTATGGGCACTACAAGCATTGGTGAAGCTGCAGCAGCAAATACACCTATGATAGAGGAGGACATCACAAGGTTATGGCATATGTGACTTGGGCACATGAGCCAAAAAGGATTGGAATTGTTGAGTAAGAGTGGCTGGCTATGTGGTCAAGGTGTTAGCAAGATGGAGTTTTGTGAACATTGTGTTTTTGGGAAGCAAAAGAGAATTACCTTCAGCACAGCAGTTCATAGAACCCAAGGTACAATCGACTATATCCACTCCGATGTGTGGGGTCCTTCTCGAGTTTCTTCTAAAGGTGGTGCCAATTACTTTGTCACCTTCATTGATGATTTCTCACGAAAGATGTGGGTATATATGTTGAAGCACAAAAGTGAGGTATTCATTGTCTTTAAGCAATGGAAGGCACTCGTTGAAAATCAAACG
Source organism: Wolffia australiana (assembly GCF_029677425.1). Taxonomy (NCBI): domain Eukaryota; kingdom Viridiplantae; phylum Streptophyta; class Magnoliopsida; order Alismatales; family Araceae; genus Wolffia; species Wolffia australiana. The sequence continues at coordinate 9,795,936 of NC_135838.1, forward strand.
GGCAAGAAAATCAAGAGGCTGCGTACTGACAACGGTATGAAGTTGTGTTCATCTGAGTTTGATAAATTCTGAAAGGATGAGGGTATTGCAAGGCATCATACAGTTCGTCACACGCCACAACAGAATGGTGTGGCTGAAAGAATGAATAGAACCTTCCTTGAGAGAGCCCGTTGCATGTTATCTCATGCTGGCCTTAGTAAAGATTTTTGGGCTGAAGCCGTCTCAACTGCTTGCTACCATGTTAATCGGTCACCGGCATCTGCTATCGACTTCAAAACTCCAGAGGACGTATGGTCAGGTAATCCTCCGGATTATTCTAACTTTAAAGTATTTGGTTGTCCTACATATGTCCACGTTGATCAAGGAAAGCTAGAGCCAAGAGCAAAGAAGTGCATCTTCCTCGGTTATGCTTCTGGAGTTAAGGGGTATCAGTTGTGGTCTCTTGATCCAAAATCTCCAAAGCTTTTGATTGAGAGGAATGTCACTTTTAATAAATCTGCTCTTTTGCATCAAAAGGACAACGTTAACATTTAAGAAGATACATTGAAGAAGGCGGAGTTTTAAGATAGTGGTATTCATCGACCCTTGCAGACATAAGAAGAAATTTTTATTCCTGATTCACAGGGGAGTCCGTTGAATGATGATTATTCTCTTGCACGAGATCGTGAAAGAAGAGAGGTAAGACCACCATTGAGGTATGGATATGAAAACATGGTTGCCTAGGCACTCTCGGCAGCTCAAGATACTATTTGTGAGGAGCCAAGAAGTTTTTCAGAATCAATTACCTCTAGTGAAACTGATAAATGGTTGGTGGCCATGAAGGAGGAAATGAAATCTCTTCCCAAGAATCACACATCGGATCTTGTGTAGCCTCTGAGAAATATTGTGGCACAAGGTGACATTGTGGTGAATAAGATCAGTACCGAGGATAACCCCACAGACATGTTGACCAAGACTCTTTCCACAGCAAAGTTTGAGAAATGCTCGGATATTATTGGAGCTCAAAGATTCAATATTTTTCAAGCTGTGTTGACCAAGCCAAAGGTGGAGATTTGCGAGGGTTGACTTGTTCGACACTCATGTTATAGCAGCTTTCAGAATGATCTAGAATTCCCTAGTCTAGAATGCTCTAGATGCTTCTAGAACCATCAAGACTCTTCTAGAACCTTCTAGATGCTTCTATAATCTTATCAAGTCCTCTGATCCATCCCAGAAGCTAATGGATCTTTCTAGAAGCTTGTTTGTCTTTCTAGGTGTTCTAGAAAGCTGTGGAAACCTTCTAGATAGGGAGATTTCTAGAAGCTTCCAAAGAGGTCTATAAAAGGACACGTCTTCCTCATCATGGGTGGAATTCTGAAGGAATTCTTGAGAGCATCCTGTGATCATCCTTGGAGGATTCAAGCTTAGCTAATTGGAGAGTTGGAGAGTTAGGGGCAAAGCATCTTGCAAAGAGGCTTTGGGAAGAAGGTGACACCATTGGCATATCTTCTGTTTGGTTAGCCCCTTTGGATAACTTGTTCTCTTTTCTCCTTTTGTACTTGCTATTTTGGACCACTATTGTGAACACTTATCATCCTGTTCAAGAAGGTTATTTTCTCCAAATCAGTGTGTGGGTTTTGTTTACTCTCATCCCTATATTCTTGGTGGATTCTTGAGATACTTGGATACTTACTTAAGGCTCCATTAAGATAAGATCCGCAACAGTTCCGAACTGTACATTCCTCTCGAATCTCAATCTGATTATTCTATCTGAACAGTGGGCTGGATCAAACAAGTTAGATATGAACCCGTCGCAAAAATCAAGTTTGAATCAAATTTACGATATGTCTGATCCAGGTTCAGACTGGATCGAACATTCAAACCCTCAGTTCGAATCCCCAAACCCCAATGCTGATAACTGGAAATGGACTCTAGATGCTGATAAGTTTTCGTTTGGATAAGAGCCCAGTCCACCGGACCTACGGGCTATCTCTTTGGCCGTCCATTAACTTCGATGCTGGTGATTCACATTTGCTGTGAGAAAACACTAGTCTCGCACGCCGGTGTCTATTCTCCTTCTTGTGGAACAATGTTGTTCTGGACCAGGGAATCTTTTACGTTTATTATTTCTTGCACTTGACTGTTAAGAAACCCAGCAAATGTTGAGATTCTGGATCTTGGAGACACGGAGAATAGAAGAGTAGTGAGAGGAGAAGAGAGAAGAAGAAGAAGTAGAGAGAGAAGTAGGAGAAGATCGTTGTTATTCCCTCAAAACTCAAATGTAACATCGGTTGAATATTTTTATAATACGTATAGATAGATTTAAGATAGAAATGTTTCCGTTGGATGATATATCCATTGTAACCGTTTACAAAGCATATATCAGTTTAAACTTCCGTTTAATCTGATCCGTTATAACAAGCAGGGTGCACTGATCGCGACCGTCGATCGGTGCGGTGTACCCCTTCTTATAACTTGTACCTTAAAATTTAATCTGATCCGTTATAACCCGATGGGTGCACCGATCGCTACAGTCGATCGGTATCGTGGGCCTCTTTTATAACAGATATATCTATGATATAATCTTGACCCTTATAACTATCTGATGTTGAATCCTAGCCGTCTATATTGAATCCTAATCTATATTGGAACTTATACTTAATCCTAACAGCTATCTTCTAACGAGTATATATTATTTCATTTTACTACCTAATCTTGTTTAAGTCCTAATGGTCGAGAGATCGCCAACTTTGCTTCGCTGACTCCATCCTCTGCATCCTTAACACCGCCCCTCAAGCGCAACGCCATCGGGAGGACGTTAAGCTTGGCTTTAAGCTGGTTGAATCTTGTTGCCGGAAGAAGCTTGGTCAATATGTCAGCTAACTGGCCGTTGCTTTTGACGAACCGAATGATGATTGCTTTTGTTGCAACCTGCTCTCTTACGAAGTGAAAATCAATCTCCATGTGCTTTGTGCGTGCATGCAAGACTGGATTTGCAGCAAGGTAAGTAGCTCCAATGTTGTCGCACCACAGTGTTGGAGGTGTAGCCGTTGACAAGTTCAGTTCACGAAGGAGTGATTGAAGCCACAAGATTTCGGCTGTAGCGTTAGCTATGGCTTTATATTCAGCTCCCGTGCTACTATGGGCTGTTTCTTGGAGCTCTAGGAGATCAAATTTCGCCCAAGAAAGACCAAAAATCCTCCTGTAGATCGTCGATCATCTTGATCCCCTGCCCAATCTGCATCACTAAAGATACTAATCGAGAAGTTAAAAGTTTTGTGAATAAACAAACCGTGTAAAATTGTACCTTTAAGATATCTTAAGAGATGTTTTAAGAATTTACAGTCATTGCTGGTGGGACTGTGCATTTTTTGACATGCTTTGTTGACAGCAAAAGAAATATCAGGTCTAGTTAAGGTGAGGTATTGTAGAGAACCAACTATTTTCCTATAGAGTGTGGGATCTTCGAAAGGTTCAGAGGTAAGTGGAAGTTTTCCTAGGCTAGAAGGAGTATTGATTGGTTTTGAGTTTCCATATTGGAGCTCTGAAGAATCTGGTAAAGATACTTGGATTGCGATAACAGAACACCATCATCAGTAGGCAGTAGTTCAATTCCTAAGAAGTAGTGAGCGGGTCCCAAGTGTTTTATTGCAAATGAGTTTTGTAATTGCTGAACCAATGTACTAATTGTAGAGGTACAGGGAGAGATTACTAATATATCATCAACATATATTAAAACAAACACAGGTTTGGTGTCACATGTGCGAAAGAACAAGGATGTGTCGGTTTTGGAGCCAATAAACTTCAAAGAGGTGACAAACTGGGTCAATTTAGTGAACCATGCTCTAGGTGATTGTTTTAGACCATAGATTGATTTCTTAAGAAGGCACTCATGATTTGGGAAGTCCGGATTTTTAAATCCAGTAGGTTGGTCCATATAAATTCTTTCTAACAGGTCTCCATGCAAGAATGCATTGGACACATCTAGCGGGTGAATTGCCCAATTATTGCTAATGGCAATAGATAGCAGAAGTCGTATTGTTGTATGTTTTATAACTGGACTAAACGTTTCTGTAAATTCAAATCCTTCTTGTTGAGTGTATCCTTTAGTAACTAACCTAGCTTTGAAATTGTCAACATCACCATTTGGTTTATATTTCACTCTATAAACCCACTTGCACCCTATTACGTGCAGAGTAGAAGTCCTAGGAACAAGTTCCCATGTTTTATTTTGTAATAGAGCTTGCATTTCCTCATTCATAGCACGCATCCAATTAGCATTTTTGGATGCAGAGCTGTAGGAATGGGGTTCCTCAATCTTTGGCAAGTAAGTTGTAAGACATTGAGGCAAAGGATGCTTGATAGCAGTGAAGACTGGTCGATTTGATTTTGTATAGTCTTTAGTAGAATGATGATTGTTTTCCAAGTACAGTTCTTGAACGGGTCTTGTTTTCAACAGATCACCAGGTTCAGGCAAATAGTCTAAGGTAGACAGAATAGGTGTTTCAGCATCAGATGGATTATTTAGGTCGAATAACTAAATGGACTTTGAGCTGTGACATTGTTGCTCAGTCGATTTAGTACCTAAATTTTCTGATTGAGAATTATCAGATTTTGATTCTGTAGTAATGATGACAGAGTCATCATGGTTTGGAGGGAGAGATGAGTCAATGATTTGTTCTGAAGAAGTGTTGGGATTGGGTGGAGCATGAAAAGAGCCTAATAATCCATTATTTTCATTATTCATGACAATTTTATAAAAAGGAAAAGAATCTTCAAAAAATATAACATGGCGAGAGATGAAGAACTTACCTGTTTGGAGAGACTAACACCTATATCCAAGATGCAAGGTACTGTATCCAAGGAAGACACACTTTTCTGATCTGGGTTCAAGCTTGTGTTTGGCGTACGGTCTAAGGTATGGATAGCATAGACACCCAAATGTTTTCAAAATATTGTAATCAGGAGGAATTTTAAAGAGAATTTCATATGGAGATTTATTATTTAATATAGGAGTAGTTAGGCGATTTATTAGAAACGCAGTCGTTACAACCGCTTCATCCCAGAATTGCTTTGGCAATTTGGCTTGATGAAGAAGTGTGAGGGTTGTTTCTATTAAATGCCTGTGTTTTCGTTCTGCCGTACCATTTTGTTATGGAGTGTGTGCACAAGACACTCGATGAACAATGCCCTGAGTTTGAAGATAATTGTGTACAGATTGATATTCTCCTCCCCAATCAGATTGTAAGTATTTGATTTTCGAGTCAAATTGTCTTTCCACTTGTTTTTGAAATGTGATGAAAGTTTCCAAGAGATCACTTTTTGTTTTAAAGGCTAGAGCCAAACATATTTGCTACAGTCGTCAACAAAAACGACATAGTAGAGAAATCGTGAATGAGAAATCAAAGGAGCTGGGTCCCATAGATCAGAATGCATTATTTCAAGAATTTTAGCTGAGTGGCGAAAGGTGCTAGAAAATGGAAGTTTGTGTGATTTAGAGATATTACAAGAATTGCAAATGGATAGTTTTCTGGTGTGTAGGACTAGGAGACAATGTTTTTGAATCAAGGCCTTCAACGTCTTGAATTGGGGGTGTCCCAGTCTCTGATGCCAAGTGGCTTCAAAGTCTCTTTCCCCAAGCAAAGCAGTTTTGTGCTGAAGGTGATCCAGAAAATAGAGCCCATTCTTAGTTGGTCCTCTTAGTAGAATCTTGTTGGTGGCTTTGTCCTTCACAAGACAAAAGGAGTCATGAAATTCAACGAATACGTTATTATCAGAAGTTAATTTTTGAATTGATAGCAACTTTGGTTATTGATGGCACATGAATAATACTTTTTAGATAAAGAGTTTTTTCGCAAGTAGTAATTTTAGAATTTCCAATTGCAAGTATTTTCAAACCTGTTCCATTACCTATCTGGAGATGGTCGTTTCCTTGATAGGACTGAATTTGCTGCATGGAGTTCTGCTCGGCTGTGACATGGTGAGTGGTACCACTGTCTGGATACCATCCCTGTTGCTCTACTAAGTATGCTTGTGGATATTCTCCTGTTCTGACTTGATGCCTTGATGAATTTCCAGAAGATAATCTAATAAATTCTTGACATTCTCTGGCACGGTGACCATACTCGGAGCAGATCTGACACCTAGGTTGATAGCCTTGGCTCCTTCCTCTCCCCTGGTTCCTCCCTCGCTAGTTGTCATTTCTTGAGTTTCAACCCTGGTCTGTAGTGTTTCTTTGATAGCCATCATTTCTGGGTTGTCGGCCTTCATCCGCAGAGTATCTCTGATAATTCTGATGATTCTCATTTTTTGAGCTCCGTCCTTGATCATTATTCTTGTAGCTTTGTCGTTGAACTGAGTTTGCCATAAGAGGAAATCGATGGGAATTGCCTTTCCGGTAATGTATCAGATAATCGTCATGCGCCTTTAAGTTTATAATGATTTGCTCAAATCCCATGTGTTCAATGTTAGCATTAATGCTAATCACAAAGGATGAGTATTCTGGAGGGAGACCTCTTAGAAGAGTGTAAATCTTTGAAGGCTCGCTAACAGGATGACCCACAATTCTAACGATTCAATTATCGATCTGAAATGCTTGATATAATCTTCAATTGTCATTGTACCTTTAGCAATGTTGGAGAATTGCCTGTTTAATTCAAAAATTCTGGACTGACTCCTTCCAGCAAAGGTGCTTTCTAGAGTTTCCCAGATATCCCTTGCCGTTTTAGCCTTTGCAACACAGGGCAAGGTTTGCTCGGAGATGGTCGATTGAATGAAGCCAAGAATTTGCTGATACTCTCCACCAGCTTTCAAATTCTGGATTATCCACCGAATTTCCGTTTTGATCTGAAATTGACACAGGAGGCGGTGTCGTGTCGTTAATAAATCAATTCAGTCCATACACGTTTAGAAGAGGTTGGACAACGTTCTTCCACATCTGGTAATTGTTGGAATCAAGCTTGACTGGGACTTTGAGTCCAGGGGGGATACTAATAGGCACTTGTCCGAAACCCATTGTGCTTGACGGACTTGCAATCTGGGAGATGGCGACAGTAGAAGCGCGATTTTCTTCTCCCAATCTTGGACAATTTGGCTCTGATACCATGTTGAGATTCTGGATCTTGGAGACACGGAGAATAGAAGAGTAGTGAGAGGAGAAGAGAGAAGAAGAAGAAGTAGAGAGAGAAGTAGGAGAAGATCGTTGTTATTCCCTCAAAACTCAAATGTAACATCGGTTGAATATTTTTATAATACGTATAGATAGATTTAAGATAGAAATGTTTCCGTTGGATGATATATCCATTGTAACCGTTTACAAAGCATATATCAGTTTAAACTTCCGTTTAATCTGATCCGTTATAACAAGCAGGGTGCACTGATCGCGACCGTCGATCGGTGCGGTGTACCCCTTCTTATAACTTGTACCTTAAAATTTAATCTGATCCGTTATAACCCGATGGGTGCACCGATCGCTACAGTCGATCGGTATCGTGGGCCTCTTTTATAACAGATATATCTATGATATAATCTTGACCCTTATAACTATCTGATGTTGAATCCTAGCCGTCTATATTGAATCCTAATCTATATTGGAACTTATACTTAATCCTAACAGCTATCTTCTAACGAGTATATATTATTTCATTTTACTACCTAATCTTGTTTAAGTCCTAATGGTCGAGAGATCGCCAACTTTGCTTCGCTGACTCCATCCTCTGCATCCTTAACACCGCCCCTCAAGCGCAACGCCATCGGGAGGACGTTAAGCTTGGCTTTAAGCTGGTTGAATCTTGTTGCCGGAAGAAGCTTGGTCAATATGTCAGCTAACTGGCCGTTGCTTTTGTGAACCGAATGATGATTGCTTTTGTTGCAACCTGCTCTCTTCTGGTGAAAATCAATCTCCATGTGCTTTGTGCGTGCATGCAAGACTGGATTTGCAGCAAGGTAAGTAGCTCCAATGTTGTCGCACCACAGTGTTGGAGGTGTAGCCGTTGACAAGTTCAGTTCACGAAGGAGTGATTGAAGCCACAAGATTTCGGCTGTAGCGTTAGCTATGGCTTTATATTCAGCTCCCGTGCTACTATGGGCTGTTTCTTGGAGCTCTAGGAGATCAAATTTCGCCCAAGAAAGACCAAAAATCCTCCTGTAGATCGTCGATCATCTTGATCCCCTGCCCAATCTGCATCACTAAAGATACTAATCGAGAAGTTAAAAGTTTTGTGAATAAACAAACCGTGTAAAATTGTACCTTTAAGATATCTTAAGAGATGTTTTAAGAATTTACAGTCATTGCTGGTGGGACTGTGCATTTTTTGACATGCTTTGTTGACAGCAAAAGAAATATCAGGTCTAGTTAAGGTGAGGTATTGTAGAGAACCAACTATTTTCCTATAGAGTGTGGGATCTTCGAAAGGTTCAGAGGTAAGTGGAAGTTTTCCTAGGCTAGAAGGAGTATTGATTGGTTTTGAGTTTCCATATTGGAGCTCTGAAGAATCTGGTAAAGATACTTGGATTGCGATAACAGAACACCATCATCAGTAGGCAGTAGTTCAATTCCTAAGAAGTAGTGAGCGGGTCCCAAGTGTTTTATTGCAAATGAGTTTTGTAATTGCTGAACCAATGTACTAATTGTAGAGGTACAGGAGAGATTACTAATATATCATCAACATATATTAAAACAAACACAGGTTTGGTGTCACATGTGCGAAAGAACAAGGATGTGTCGGTTTTGGAGCCAATAAACTTCAAAGAGGTGACAAACTGGGTCAATTTAGTGAACCATGCTCTAGGTGATTGTTTTAGACCATAGATTGATTTCTTAAGAAGGCACTCATGATTTGGGAAGTCCGGATTTTTAAATCCAGTAGGTTGGTCCATATAAATTCTTTCTAACAGGTCTCCATGCAAGAATGCATTGGACACATCTAGCGGGTGAATTGCCCAATTATTGCTAATGGCAATAGATAGCAGAAGTCGTATTGTTGTATGTTTTATAACTGGACTAAACGTTTCTGTAAATTCAAATCCTTCTTGTTGAGTGTATCCTTTAGTAACTAACCTAGCTTTGAAATTGTCAACATCACCATTTGGTTTATATTTCACTCTATAAACCCACTTGCACCCTATTACGTGCAGAGTAGAAGTCCTAGGAACAAGTTCCCATGTTTTATTTTGTAATAGAGCTTGCATTTCCTCATTCATAGCACGCATCCAATTAGCATTTTTGGATGCAGAGCTGTAGGAATGGGGTTCCTCAATCTTTGGCAAGTAAGTTGTAAGACATTGAGGCAAAGGATGCTTGATAGCAGTGAAGACTGGTCGATTTGATTTTGTATAGTCTTTAGTAGAATGATGATTGTTTTCCAAGTACAGTTCTTGAACGGGTCTTGTTTTCAACAGATCACCAGGTTCAGGCAAATAGTCTAAGGTAGACAGAATAGGTGTTTCAGCATCAGATGGATTATTTAGGTCGAATAACTAAATGGACTTTGAGCTGTGACATTGTTGCTCAGTCGATTTAGTACCTAAATTTTCTGATTGAGAATTATCAGATTTTGATTCTGTAGTAATGATGACAGAGTCATCATGGTTTGGAGGGAGAGATGAGTCAATGATTTGTTCTGAAGAAGTGTTGGGATTGGGTGGAGCATGAAAAGAGCCTAATAATCCATTATTTTCATTATTCATGACAATTTTATAAAAAGGAAAAGAATCTTCAAAAAATATAACATGGCGAGAGATGAAGAACTTACCTGTTTGGAGAGACTAACACCTATATCCAAGATGCAAGGTACTGTATCCAAGGAAGACACACTTTTCTGATCTGGGTTCAAGCTTGTGTTTGGCGTACGGTCTAAGGTATGGATAGCATAGACACCCAAATGTTTTCAAAATATTGTAATCAGGAGGAATTTTAAAGAGAATTTCATATGGAGATTTATTATTTAATATAGGAGTAGTTAGGCGATTTATTAGAACGCAGTCGTTACAACCTTCATCCCAGAATTGCTTTGGCAATTTGGCTTGATGAAGAAGTGTGAGGGTTGTTTCTATTAAATGCCTGTGTTTTCGTTCTGCCGTACCATTTTGTTATGGAGTGTGTGCACAAGACACTCGATGAACAATGCCCTGAGTTTGAAGATAATTGTGTACAGATTGATATTCTCCTCCCCAATCAGATTGTAAGTATTTGATTTTCGAGTCAAATTGTCTTTCCACTTGTTTTTGAAATGTGATGAAAGTTTCCAAGAGATCACTTTTTGTTTTAAAGGCTAGAGCCAAACATATTTGCTACAGTCGTCAACAAAAACGACATAGTAGAGAAATCGTGAATGAGAAATCAAAGGAGCTGGGTCCCATAGATCAGAATGCATTATTTCAAGAATTTTAGCTGAGTGGCGAAAGGTGCTAGAAAATGGAAGTTTGTGTGATTTAGAGATATTACAAGAATTGCAAATGGATAGTTTTCTGGTGTGTAGGACTAGGAGACAATGTTTTTGAATCAAGGCCTTCAACGTCTTGAATTGGGGGTGTCCCAGTCTCTGATGCCAAGTGGCTTCAAAGTCTCTTTCCCCAACGCAAGCAGTTTTGTGCTGAAGGTGATCCAGAAAATAGAGCCCATTCTTAGTTGGTCCTCTTAGTAGAATCTTGTTGGTGGCTTTGTCCTTCACAAGACAAAAGGAGTCATGAAATTCAACGAATACGTTATTATCAGAAGTTAATTTTTGAATTGATAGCAACTTTGGTTATTGATGGCACATGAATAATACTTTTTAGATAAAGAGTTTTTTCGCAAGTAGTAATTTTAGAATTTCCAATTGCAAGTATTTTCAAACCTGTTCCATTACCTATCTGGAGATGGTCGTTTCCTTGATAGGACTGAATTTGCTGCATGGAGTTCTGCTCGGCTGTGACATGGTGAGTGGTACCACTGTCTGGATACCATCCCTGTTGCTCTACTAAGTATGCTTGTGGATATTCTCCTGTTCTGACTTGATGCCTTGATGAATTTCCAGAAGATAATCTAATAAATTCTTGACATTCTCTGGCACGGTGACCATACTCGGAGCAGATCTGACACCTAGGTTGATAGCCTTGGCTCCTTCCTCTCCCCTGGTTCCTCCCTCGCTAGTTGTCATTTCTTGAGTTTCAACCCTGGTCTGTAGTGTTTCTTTGATAGCCATCATTTCTGGGTTGTCGGCCTTCATCCGCAGAGTATCTCTGATAATTCTGATGATTCTCATTTTTTGAGCTCCGTCCTTGATCATTATTCTTGTAGCTTTGTCGTTGAACTGAGTTTGCCATAAGAGGAAATCGATGGGAATTGCCTTTCCGGTAATGTATCAGATAATCGTCATGCGCCTTTAAGTTTATAATGATTTGCTCAAATCCCATGTGTTCAATGTTAGCATTAATGCTAATCACAAAGGATGAGTATTCTGGAGGGAGACCTCTTAGAAGAGTGTAAATCTTTGAAGGCTCGCTAACAGGATGACCCACAATTCTAACGATTCAATTATCGATCTGAAATGCTTGATATAATCTTCAATTGTCATTGTACCTTTAGCAATGTTGGAGAATTGCCTGTTTAATTCAAAAATTCTGGACTGACTCCTTCCAGCAAAGGTGCTTTCTAGAGTTTCCCAGATATCCCTTGCCGTTTTAGCCTTTGCAACACAGGGCAAGGTTTGCTCGGAGATGGTCGATTGAATGAAGCCAAGAATTTGCTGATACTCTCCACCAGCTTTCAAATTCTGGATTATCCACCGAATTTCCGTTTTGATCTGAAATTGACACAGGAGGCGGTGTCGTGTCGTTAATAAATCAATTCAGTCCATACACGTTTAGAAGAGGTTGGACAACGTTCTTCCACATCTGGTAATTGTTGGAATCAAGCTGGGACTTTGAGTCCAGGGGGGATACTAATAGGCACTTGTCCGAAACCCATTGTGCTTGACGGACTTGCAATCTGGGAGATGGCGACAGTAGAAGCGCGATTTTCTTCTCCCAATCTTGGACAATTTGGCTCTGATACCATGTTGAGATTCCAGATCTTGGAGACACGGAGAATAGAAGAGTAGTGAGAGGAGAAGAGAGAAGAAGAAGAAGTAGAGAGAGAAGTAGGAGAAGATCGTTGTTATTCCCTCAAAACTCAAATGTAACATCGGTTGAATATTTTTATAATACGTATAGATAGATTTAAGATAGAAATGTTTCCGTTGGATGATATATCCATTGTAACCGTTTACAAAGCATATATCAGTTTAAACTTCCGTTTAATCTGATCCGTTATAACAAGCAGGGTGCACTGATCGCGACCGTCGATCGGTGCGGTGTACCCCTTCTTATAACTTGTACCTTAAAATTTAATCTGATCCGTTATAACCCGATGGGTGCACCGATCGCTTCTGATCGATCGGTATCGTGGCCTCTTTTATAACAGATATATCTATGATATAATCTTGACCCTTATAACTATCTGATGTTGAATCCTAGCCGTCTATATTGAATCCTAATCTATATTGGAACTTATACTTAATCCTAACAGCTATCTTCTAACGAGTATATATTATTTCATTTTACTACCTAATCTTGTTTAAGTCCTAATGGTCGAGAGATCGCCAACTTTGCTTCGCTGACTCCATCCTCTGCATCCTTAACACCGCCCCTCAAGCGCAACGCCATCGGGAGGGCGTTAAGCTTGGCCTTAAGCTGGTTGAATCTTGTTGCCGGAAGAAGCTTGGTCAATATGTCAGCTAACTGGCCGTTGCTTTTGTGAACCGAATGATGATTGCTTTTGTTGCAACCTGCTCTCTTACAGTGAAAATCAATCTCCATGTGCTTTGTGCGTGCATGCAAGACTGGATTTGCAGCAAGGTAAGTAGCTCCAATGTTGTCGCACCACAGTGTGGGAGGTGTAGCCGGTGACAAGTTCAGTGCACGAAGGGGTGATTGAAGCCACAAGAGTTCGGCTGTAGCGTTAGCTATGGCTTTATATTCAGCTCCGTGCTACTATGGGCTGTTTCTTGGAGCTCTAGGAGATCAAATTTACCAAGAAAGACCAAAAATCCTCCTGTAGATCGTCGATCTTCTTGATCCCCTGCCCAATCTGCATTACTAAAGATACTAATCGAGAAGTTAAAAGTTTTGTGAATAAACAAACCGTGTAAAATTGTACCTTTAAGATATCTTAAGAGATGTTTTAAGAATTTACAGTCATTGCTGGTGGGACTGTGCATTTTTTGACATGCTTTGTTGACAGCAAAAGAAATATCAGGTCTAGTTAAGGTGAGGTATTGTAGAGAACCAACTATTTTCCTATAGAGTGTGGGATCTTCGAAAGGTTCAGAGGTAAGTGGAAGTTTTCCTAGGCTAGAAGGAGTATTGATTGGTTTTGAGTTTCCATATTGGAGCTCTGAAGAATCTGGTAAAGATACTTGGATTGCGATAACAGAACACCATCATCAGTAGGCAGTAGTTCAATTCCTAAGAAGTAGTGAGCGGGTCCCAAGTGTTTTATTGCAAATGAGTTTTGTAATTGCTGAACCAATGTACTAATTGTAGAGGTACAGGGAGAGATTACTAATATATCATCAACATATATTAAAACAAACACAGGTTTGGTGTCACATGTGCGAAAGAACAAGGATGTGTCGGTTTTGGAGCCAATAAACTTCAAAGAGGTGACAAACTGGGTCAATTTAGTGAACCATGCTCTAGGTGATTGTTTTAGACCATAGATTGATTTCTTAAGAAGGCACTCATGATTTGGGAAGTCCGGATTTTTAAATCCAGTAGGTTGGTCCATATAAATTCTTTCTAACAGGTCTCCATGCAAGAATGCATTGGACACATCTAGCGGGTGAATTGCCCAATTATTGCTAATGGCAATAGATAGCAGAAGTCGTATTGTTGTATGTTTTATAACTGGACTAAACGTTTCTGTAAATTCAAATCCTTCTTGTTGAGTGTATCCTTTAGTAACTAACCTAGCTTTGAAATTGTCAACATCACCATTTGGTTTATATTTCACTCTATAAACCCACTTGCACCCTATTACGTGCAGAGTAGAAGTCCTAGGAACAAGTTCCCATGTTTTATTTTGTAATAGAGCTTGCATTTCCTCATTCATAGCACGCATCCAATTAGCATTTTTGGATGCAGAGCTGTAGGAATGGGGTTCCTCAATCTTTGGCAAGTAAGTTGTAAGACATTGAGGCAAAGGATGCTTGATAGCAGTGAAGACTGGTCGATTTGATTTTGTATAGTCTTTAGTAGAATGATGATTGTTTTCCAAGTACAGTTCTTGAGGGTCTTGTTTTCAACAGATCACCAGGTTCAGGCAAATAGTCTAAGGTAGACAGAATAGGTGTTTCAGCATCAGATGGATTATTTAGGTCGAATAACTAAATGGACTTTGAGCTGTGACATTGTTGCTCAGTCGATTTAGTACCTAAATTTTCTGATTGAGAATTATCAGATTTTGATTCTGTAGTAATGATGACAGAGTCATCATGGTTTGGAGGAGAGATGAGTCAATGATTTGTTCTGAAGAAGTGTTGGGATTGGGTGGAGCATGAAAAGAGCCTAATAATCCATTATTTTCATTATTCATGACAATTTTATAAAAAGGAAAAGAATCTTCAAAAAATATAACATGGCGAGAGATGAAGAACTTACCTGTTTGGAGAGACTAACACCTATATCCAAGATGCAAGGTACTGTATCCAAGGAAGACACACTTTTCTGATCTGGGTTCAAGCTTGTGTTTGGCGTACGGTCTAAGGTATGGATAGCATAGACACCCAAATGTTTTCAAAATATTGTAATCAGGAGGAATTTTAAAGAGAATTTCATATGGAGATTTATTATTTAATATAGGAGTAGTTAGGCGATTTATTAGAAACGCAGTCGTTACAACCGCTTCATCCCAGAATTGCTTTGGCAATTTGGCTTGATGAAGAAGTGTGAGGGTTGTTTCTATTAAATGCCTGTGTTTTCGTTCTGCCGTACCATTTTGTTATGGAGTGTGTGCACAAGACACTCGATGAACAATGCCCTGAGTTTGAAGATAATTGTGTACAGATTGATATTCTCCTCCCCAATCAGATTGTAAGTATTTGATTTTGAGTCAAATTGTCTTTCCACTTGTTTTGAAATGTGATGAAAGTTTCCAAGAGATCACTTTTTGTTTTAAAGGCTAGAGCCAAACATATTTGCTACAGTCGTCAACAAAAACGACATAGTAGAGAAATCGTGAATGAGAAATCAAAGGAGCTGGGTCCCATAGATCAGAATGCATTATTTCAAGAATTTTAGCTGAGTGGCGAAAGGTGCTAGAAAATGGAAGTTTGTGTGATTTAGAGATATTACAAGAATTGCAAATGGATAGTTTTCTGGTGTGTAGGACTAGGAGACAATGTTTTTGAATCAAGGCCTTCAACGTCTTGAATTGGGGGTGTCCCAGTCTCTGATGCCAAGTGGCTTCAAAGTCTCTTTCCCCAACGCAAGCAGTTTTGTGCTGAAGGTGATCCAGAAAATAGAGCCCATTCTTAGTTGGTCCTCTTAGTAGAATCTTGTTGGTGGCTTTGTCCTTCACAAGACAAAAGGAGTCATGAAATTCAACGAATACGTTATTATCAGAAGTTAATTTTTGAATTGATAGCAACTTTGGTTATTGATGGCACATGAATAATACTTTTTAGATAAAGAGTTTTTTCGCAAGTAGTAATTTTAGAATTTCCAATTGCAAGTATTTTC
Organism: Wolffia australiana; assembly: GCF_029677425.1. Classification (NCBI taxonomy): domain Eukaryota; kingdom Viridiplantae; phylum Streptophyta; class Magnoliopsida; order Alismatales; family Araceae; genus Wolffia; species Wolffia australiana. Next base: position 9,811,674 of record NC_135838.1, read on the forward strand.
AAACCTGTTCCATTACCTATCTGGAGATGGTCGTTTCCTTGATAGGACTGAATTTGCTGCATGGAGTTCTGCTCGGCTGTGACATGGTGAGTGGTACCACTGTCTGGATACCATCCCTGTTGCTCTACTAAGTATGCTTGTGGATATTCTCCTGTTCTGACTTGATGCCTTGATGAATTTCCAGAAGATAATCTAATAAATTCTTGACATTCTCTGGCACGGTGACCATACTCGGAGCAGATCTGACACCTAGGTTGATAGCCTTGGCTCCTTCCTCTCCCCTGGTTCCTCCCTCGCTAGTTGTCATTTCTTGAGTTTCAACCCTGGTCTGTAGTGTTTCTTTGATAGCCATCATTTCTGGGTTGTCGGCCTTCATCCATGAGTATCTCTGATAATTCTGATGATTCTCATTTTTTGAGCTCCGTCCTTGATCATTATTCTTGTAGCTTTGTCGTTGAACTGAGTTTGCCATAAGAGGAAATCGATGGGAATTGCCTTTCCGGTAATGTATCAGATAATCGTCATGCGCCTTTAAGTTTATAATGATTTGCTCAAATCCCATGTGTTCAATGTTAGCATTAATGCTAATCACAAAGGATGAGTATTCTGGAGGGAGACCTCTTAGAAGAGTGTAAATCTTTGAAGGCTCGCTAACAGGATGACCCACAATTCTAACGATTCAATTATCGATCTGAAATGCTTGATATAATCTTCAATTGTCATTGTACCTTTAGCAATGTTGGAGAATTGCCTGTTTAATTCAAAAATTCTGGACTGACTCCTTCCAGCAAAGGTGCTTTCTAGAGTTTCCCAGATATCCCTTGCCGTTTTAGCCTTTGCAACACAGGGCAAGGTTTGCTCGGAGATGGTCGATTGAATGAAGCCAAGAATTTGCTGATACTCTCCACCAGCTTTCAAATTCTGGATTATCCACCGAATTTCCGTTTTGATCTGAAATTGACACAGGAGGCGGTGTCGTGTCGTTAATAAATCAATTCAGTCCATACACGTTTAGAAGAGGTTGGACAACGTTCTTCCACATCTGGTAATTGTTGGAATCAAGCTTGACTGGGACTTTGAGTCCAGGGGGGATACTAATAGGCACTTGTCCGAAACCCATTGTGCTTGACGGACTTGCAATCTGGGAGATGGCGACAGTAGAAGCGCGATTTTCTTCTCCCAATCTTGGACAATTTGGCTCTGATACCATGTTGAGATTCCAGATCTTGGAGACACGGAGAATAGAAGAGTAGTGAGAGGAGAAGAGAGAAGAAGAAGAAGTAGAGAGAGAAGTAGGAGAAGATCGTTGTTATTCCCTCAAAACTCAAATGTAACATCGGTTGAATATTTTTATAATACGTATAGATAGATTTAAGATAGAAATGTTTCCGTTGGATGATATATCCATTGTAACCGTTTACAAAGCATATATCAGTTTAAACTTCCGTTTAATCTGATCCGTTATAACAAGCAGGGTGCACCGATCGCGACCGTCGATCGGTGCGGTGTACCCCTTCTTATAACTTGTACCTTAAAATTTAATCTGATCCGTTATAACCCGATGGGTGCACCGATCGCTACAGTCGATCGGTATCGTGGTCCTCTTTTATAACAGATATATCTATGATTTAATCCTGACCCTTATAACTATCTGATGTTGAGTCCTAGCCGTCTATATTGAATCCTAATCTATATTGGAACTTATACTTAATCCTAACGGCTATCCTCTAACGAGTATATATTATTTCATTTTACTACCTAATCTTGTTTAAGTCCTAATGGTTGAGAGATCGCCAAGTTTGCTTCGCTGACTCCATCCGCTTCATCCTTAACAGCAAAGACACATTTTTCTTCTCAATGATACTTTTGGTTTATTCAGTGGGTACGTTTCTTGACAGGGATTTGTGACTGGTACGTACACTGAAACCAAGGATACAGCGCATACTATTTTAAAAAGCAGTGAGGCCACGTTCACTCTTTGAAACTCCATCCTCTTATGAATCTTGCAGAACACGGAGATTGAATTGACATTTCGTGGCCGAGTTGCATGTCCCTCTAGAGGAAACGCCTTCCTCCGGATCCCCCTTCCCGCTGGCAGTTGAAGTAGAGTGCGGCAACCGGTGACCCAAGGTTGAATTCGCGAGAGAATTCAGTGGTTTTGAAATTATGTCGGGAAACTGGCGGGCGAACCGTGTTTCTTCCCTGTTGCTGAAACAATGCAAAGACTAGCCGATGGATTCCCGCCCTGGGTTCTGGGCTTTCATAGGAGACAATATCTCTTCCTGGATGGATTAGAGGAAGTGACTTACTGTTAAGTTTGGTGTCATAAAATGAACTCGACTTCGTTAGTACGGGGAACATCGTCGAAGGGACAGAGGAAATTACTATTCTAATTAGTTTCTTGTACTGAATTTTGTTTATTTTATAGTGGTACGTAATAAAGAGATCGATAGGAAGAAGATGTTTTGACAGAAATGTATTTTTTTAATATTCAAAATCTCAATATTAATTCATAGAAAGTAGCAGGATAGTTTAATGATTCAGAAACATGTATATTTGTCGATGACTATACGATTATATAGACGAAAAGATATACACATTGTTTGAACCATATTTTGGCTAGTGACTAGATAGATTGAAACGCATACACAGATAGGTAGAAAGAGTGACAGACGGAAAGAAATGACGATACACAAGGAAATATATAAAGAGATCGAGAGAAAGACAGCGCGATAGATAAGAAAAAGTTCATATTATAGAGTGAGAGGCGAACGAAAAGAAAATTTGTTTTGTAAAAGCCGTGGTTGCTCGTCTAATATCGTATACGTAGGATCATCTATTTCCGATTAAATATATATTTAAATGATGAAATATTTCTTTTATTTTTGTTCTTAACGAGTAACGTGGCAACCGAAAGAAACATATGTATGTATATGTTATATATTCCGCATAAAGTGAACGAACAGCGCGAAAAAATGGTTAAGAACCTTGCGACGTACCAAACTCAGCAGTCGTGGTTGCGGGAATGTCCACAACTAGCCTGCAGACAAATGACTTCCACGATTAAAAACAAACGATCCTTGCGTCACATACTAATCCAATATAAAATAGTAACTAAAGCTTCATCGAGTTGTATTGAACTCACGCTGTCGAGTCCCAGGTATCCAAAGAAGAAATTATATGGGGATATTGGAAAAATGAGCAGATTAGGCTCTACTACACGTTCAAAAGGCTACACTTTCAGTATGCCCTTGTCTCAGCTTCGTATCCCAGCGTTCAATGACAGCCTTACCAATGGAGGTACTCTCTAAGCGTCGGATTGCTTGGGCTTGGTGCGTCCGGATCGACCAGTACCTTAGCCGCACATGAATAGACAATCATAAGAGGACATCAACTGTAAAACCGTACGTGGAGATCCTGCGAGAAACTTACAAGAGTATAAAATGTTCTCATGTCGTCACCACCGACCTCAACTCGAGGGCGTTGGGCAACTGCTGAAGGCTTGAAGCTGATTCCGTTGATGGCAAATTTAGTGTACTGAACCCTTAGAAAAACTGATCCCATAAATGGACTTAGCACCTCGCCGACAACGCGGCTAAGTTTCAAAGGATCTTGATCTGTAACCTCTCCATTCCCCGTACGAGAACGCATCCACATATCGCTACCCGTTCGTTCCTTGCCGGCCTTCTATAAAGCCAGTGGAACGGCGTAGCACTTTCCCGAAGCAAAAATGTTATCACTGGTTTCAGCTTGCGCTTCTTGTTTTTCCACGAAGTAAGAAGAGAATTTATAGGCAACAGATCATGACCATCCAAGAATTTTTAAAAAGGCTTTCATAAGTTATCCAAAAATGCGAACCAGATTAAGGGACTAAAAGGAGTTTCAACTAATAGACAGACTCTAAGAGTGGACGCGTTTTGAGCTTAAAATAATCGGGTAGATTTTATTGGAAGCCGGGAGCCCCCTGTCAGTCCTAAAGGGAAAGAGAACTCTCGGAGACAGACGTAATCAGATTATTCATCGGTGGTAACGTTTCGGAATCCGGCTGTAGGAATGAAAAATATATATATTTCATCCATGTCACGTGAGCGCCATGATATGCCATTAGTTTCAGGGAGGAATCTACCAGCTTAAGACAATTGGATAGGTTTTGCTGGAAGCCGGGAGCTTAAAACAATTGGCTACGTTTTATTGGAAGCCAGAAGCTCCCTGTCAGTCCTTGACAGGAAGAGAACTCTTGAAGACGGGGTAATCCGATAATTCATCGGGGGTAACGTTTGGGAACCCCGCTTTGTGAATGAAAAATAGATATTTCAACCATGTCGGGTTAGCACCATCATATGTCCTCATTTCAGGGAGGAATCTACCAGCAGCATCCATGTCAGGATACTTACGTGAATCGTCTGCTTAGAGTTACTAGAACAGTAACCTGGGAATCTATGGAATGACATGCTAGGTGCGTCAGATGCTGGCTGTCTGCTGCTTGTGAGGGCGCTACTTTCACAGAAGAGTCTTTTTAGTGGACACGATTGCTTCAACATTGATGCTGAGAGCGACGTGGAAGAGCCGAAATCGTAGGGAGCCGTCAACGAGTGATTCGTAGATGATATTCTGGGTACACGTAGATAAATCCAGACCAGTTTTGTTGGTTGGTGCTTGTGATTTAGAATCTAAACAGTATAAATCGACACATTTTTTTTCTGTCCCCTGGACAGCTTGCCGGGCTGAGATTCCCTTATTTAGACCAGCAGGTCGGATAAAGCCAACTAGGGCCGACGAACCGGGTGACTGGTAAGCTAATGGTTATAGGCTCAAAAAGTCGCCCAATAACTGGGCTTTTCAGTGGACAGAAATCTCAAAAGATTTGGAGCCAATAGATAAGCTGATCTGATATCAAACTCCACACCCATTGATCACTCCAGGTATCGAAAATAAATTCGAGATCTCAGATCCAGAAAATGTAGCCCAATGGAGTATGTCATGGGCTTTTAATATGGGCTTGACTTGGGCTTTTGGACCAGGTCATGATTTAATCCTCTTCCCAGGTCGTGATTCTTCCATGTACGCATGAAAGATCCAATTAAACCACTTTACTGTCCGTTTGAATAAGGTTTTAAAAGGTTCTCACTTGATTTCAAGAAAGTCAAGTTTGGGTAGTCCTTAAATGTCTTTGAATATAAAAAGGAATTTATACGACGTTAGTTGTTATTCAGTTGTTTTAAATATTAAACAGCAATAGGTACATAATGTGCTTATCAAAGAAGTTTATTGACAAAATATAGTACCTAAAACATAAAGACCTTTCAACTGATTTAGTACCTTTCACTCACAGTCCATCGCCTTGTGGAGAGACTATGCGCGTGTTTCCTATGGTGGAGTCACCTTGGAGTAAAGCATAAGCACCACTAGATTCTTGCCAGAAAGTATGTCGGCCGACAAACAACGGAGGTCTATGGATCAGACAGCTTCCTGATGTGTAAGACATGCTTGAAAGGAAGCTCCTGTGACGTATGTGTACCAAGAACTCTCCATTGAGGTGTGTTATCTCAACCAAGTGTGGCGAGTGGGCTGATAGAGTGTCAGCGATCCAAGGCCATAAAAGATGGCGGATTTGGCAACATTGGGCAGAGATATCCAATGTAACCTGTTGGCATGTCGGCCGTGTCACGATTAGTGCGTGGTATGATACATGCCGACTTTGTCTCTCATAGAATGCGATTGACTATGGCAGAGATGCTCATGAGCAACACGTGCCACCTATAAGAGCAACATGGCCTCCAAATAGAGATGTTACCATATGCTCAAACTACTACGATAGGGACCTCTCATGAATTCCCTATTTGGATGCTCACACTCGACGGGTCCTTCTGTCGGTTCTCTTAGGAGCATTTTTCTTAGACATCTCCTACACATCCCTAGGGTCGCCACATTTAGCATCCGACCATTATCAGCAATATCTCCTTCTGTTTGAATATGCGTGCTCCTTGGCCTTCCTATTCATGATTGGGTGACCCATATCTGTCATTCACTATTTTCACGCTGCCATTTCTGCTCTGCCTCCCCCAGATCGAGACTACAGATCACCATATCTTTAATAACGAGATTGTTCTAGAATGTTGGCACCAACTTACACATCATTGTCGCCCACCACTATGTACCCTCACTGTAACACCATTAGAGTATTTCAAATAGATGTGTCTCTCGTCAACACGTGCTAAGTGGAACCCCTATCTAAACATCACCATAGCTTACTTAATATAGGAGCTATGGAAAGGGCGAAATTTTCCTCGTTTTGTAGGTATCCATATATAAGCTTTGGATATCATGAGACGCGTCAAGCAATCGATATAGCACACCCATCATATCACATTACCCCTTGTCCATAGTTCAGCCATTACATGCGATCTTCTTCGGGCCTAGGGCATTACGACGACTTTGACCTCCATCATCACTCTCCTACAAATTGTTTATTGGCACCCGCTGCCAATAGGCATTCTCAAACAAAATGTGGATAGTGCAACTAAAGGGAAGCCATGAGAAGCCAAAGGGGTGGTACTCTATCAGATCACAGAGGGAGTTATGTTTTTGATTTCTTGTTCTTTTATGGAGTACAAAGTAGCACAAAAGTCGAGGCAATGGAGATACGTGATGGCTTGCTCCTCTACAAGGAGCAAAACCTCCACAATATCCCTGTCAAATAGAACTCACGTGTGTTAGTCAATATTCTTTGTGCAAGTTCATGCTCCTAGTGGCACCTACAAAATGTATGGCAGGACATCATGTATTATCGCCCATGTTTGACCAACATCTATCACTAGTTGCACGGAGAGAACGAGGCAACATATTCCATTGCTAACCATGCGGTATGCTCTCGAATCCCTTCCTTTCTATACTTCACTTGGAAGGAACTCCTTCGGGCAGCTCGTGGTTGCCACCGTGTTGAGCGCGTTGACATGCCAGCTCTTCACACGCATCGTACCCTATCAAAGGATGACCCTATGAGGGGCGTATTGCAGGGAGCACTATAGACAGGAGCGCTTGCCCGAAGGAATGGAGGATTTGCTCCTTGTGGTACCTACTACACACCTCAACGCTAATACTTGATGGAGGGGGACAGACTGCGCACACTCCATGCCCAACAAATACTGTAGTTCCTCGCATGTTGTTGGGGCATGATGAACCTTCTTTTGGATCAACCTAGGTATCAGTCATGTATTTTTTTATTTCACTGTATCATGGATGTGGCGAAAATAGGGTTCTTGTGTAACAAGGGCATTTACTAATGCCGAACATTGTTTGGGACGTGGTTCAATTGCATATTGAGAGGATGCTCTAGTATCAAGATAGTGTCAAACATCGTCAATGACGTTGTCAGATGGATAAATCTATTCGGGGATGTGTAACTATGGGGTGTGATGAACCATATGTGGAGGTAAGTGCAGGAACCGACTGATGGGGATTCGACGAGCTTCGAGCTGTGGGATGGGCGACCAGTGTCAGTGACGGTGACCTTCGGACCCTCATTGAAGTGACGATGGGGACTATGGCATCAAACCGAATAATTCTGTTGACGCTTGCACATAATAGACGGGCTCCACCCCCACCTAAGAATTCACCCACGACGTAGTCTTCTCGGTGTAATCACTCGCATAAACGAACCCGAGAGAGATGGAGTAAAGGTGATAATATACTGAAATACATAATATAACTAATGAGTAAGGTGAACCCCGTACCTCGTGGGTGGTGGCATTCGTCGTTGGGGTCTTTGTCGGTGCATGGGCCAGCGTGACAGGTGGGGAGGAGGCATGCTAGAGGCGAGCACAGCATCGCTCGAGAGGTAGCCGGATCGCAGTGCTAGAGTGTGACGCTGTAGATAGTTGAGGACGAGAAGGAGAGGCATGAAGCGATGAGTCGACTCGAGCAATCGACCAAACCCAGCAAGTCAGATCCAACTGAGGGACGGCGCGGGCGGAGTCTGGCGGCGTATGCGAGCTATAGCAGGCAACACGATGCCGGAGTGCGATGTGGTTGCAAAGTAGTCAGGTCGTGAAGTGTTGCGATAGCTCAGTATTTCAGCGAGCGTTATGGCTTAGAGTAGGCCGCGATCAAATGGATGGTGCACAGTGGCAGCGACTTCGAGAAAGGCACGTTCCTGCGTGCCATCAGTAGTGATAGTGACTTGGTAGCACGCGCTGCATGAACGCCATTGGCAATTTGATGCTCATGGCACACTCACAGATCTGCCCGACAATTAGTAGGCATAGAGGCAGCTCCGAGTAAGTATGTGGGCAGGACATAGTCTACTCGTGAGACGAATGATCAAGCAGATCTGCAGCTCTTGCAGGGTTGCTACATTATGTCCACGGGCGATGCACCGACTGCATGCATGCAAGCAAGCAAACAAACCCGTACGCTCACAGGGATGCATTAAGGGGCCCGGGCATTGGTTCCACAGGGCACTACATGCGGCTTAGAGAATTTTGGCCAATAGCGCTTGTTCCCTAAGGGAGGCCGCAGTCGCGCGTTGACCCAAAACTGACGGGCATGCACTATTGGATGTTTACTGAGGGTCCACGTGTGAGGGTCATCGACGACTTAGTGGGTGTTGATCATGGCCTGAACTCGATCCACATGACCCTAGCTGTCGGAACGATACCAAATTTGTGGTGGTCGCTCGATGGCAAAGGCACGCACACGATGTGAAAATTTATCAATGTCTGGGTTCGTGGAGGCAAACGTGCAGAAGGAGGAGGTCCGACTAGGACATGGTGGCGCTGAGTGTTGTCTTTCCCCCACCCTTCCTCTCCACTCCTCGTTGCTTTCTTCTCTCTCCCACTATTTCCCTCTCTTCTATTCATCTCCCGTGAGACCAGTCGATGAAAAAGAACTTGCACTTGGTAAAAGTGGCCTAAGTTCTGGGGACCATCACGCCCCCTTTTATAGGGGCACGATGGACCTTACTAAGGGCATGGGTGCCCTTAGTAAAGGCAGAAGTGCCCCTTAATGGGGGGGGGGGTGTTACACATAGGACGCCCCTTTAACACAAAATAAGAATATATTTGGCACAAATTGACGACACGAACACTACAACACAAAACACTAACACGACACGAAGATGGACACAAACATACGAACACGATAAAAGGATGAACGAACGAGCAGGAACCGTAAAAAAAAAACAACACATTTGATGGTGCGGTCATGCTTTCACCCGGTTTATTAAAACCGAGTGTCTTCATTGTCTCATTGGCTTGGTGATTAGGCTGGACATGAACCTGGGGGCTATCCAGGACAATGATGGCGGCGCCAAAGACATCTCCAATGGAGTAAGCTGGCATGCTACATCATTTCCACTCGCTGCACACCTATAAATGCTGATAAATGTTTATTAAATAAAAACCCCTTAGGCGACGTCTGGGGCACATCTTGATCGGTCTGTGGGCACATCCCTAGGGTTGGCGGTACCCAGCACCGTAGTTTTGCAAACTCAAAAAAAAATTACCAATAATTTATTCTAGGGGCAATAGTTTGATTATTACATTAGCACATGTTATAATATTATTTTAGTTCACTATATATCAGAGAGTATTATCTAGAAGCACTAGTTCAATCAAGAAATCCAATTATTTCTGAAAGATCTCAAAGTCCTCAATGTTATAATCCCATGAAAGTGTATCCATTTGTCAACCTTCCCCCACATTGTTTTACCTTTTCCAATACTTGCTCACTCTTTTTTAAACTTGATAGAAGATGACATTATTCATGATACATTGATGCACTAGTGGAGAAAATGGTATCCAGATTTAAAGTGACAGGGGTCACGTTGATGCATCTAGAGGTTGGGTATCCCTGCATCATAAGATGACTACGTCGAGGAAAAAGAACAGTGTGGGTTTCTGGTGTATGTATAGCGTTAGCAAGCCAATCAGAGTCTTCATATCATGTTCAATGCTCATTTCTAAATTTTCTATTCATTAGAATGAAAATATCTGTCTTAATGAAGTCCATGACTATATGAACTACCATGAGGTTCTAGTATGGAGATCACTGTTATTTCACCTTATAATCTAAGTAGCCCTTAATTGATACTTTGTTATGACATCAAAATTTCTTGATAGAATAGCACTTTGTAGTGTCACTCATTTAAACAAAATATAGTCTTGTGGTGATTAGTGTGGACCCTAATGTTCATTTTACACTTAGTAGGTACTCTTTGAGGGACATAATTAATTGATTTCAGTCATATGAATCCATGAGTGGTACAATACCAAAACTTTCAATTACTTATTTATAAGTCATCCCTATACACGAGAAACCAAGTGATACTGTTGATGTAAATTTCTACCTGTTCTGACCTAGGAGTTTCAAATTACACATTCAAACTCATCTTTGTGTCTGCACAAAAAACAAGGCTTACAAAGATGATGAGATGGTCAAGATGGGTTATTCACCCGCAGTACAAGTAGACACATTTTATAAAAGGGACTATGCATTGAACTCATTTGAAAACGTACTAGAATATAAAATAAGAATGCTTAGATGATTTGTTGATGCATTGGTATCAAGTCAAACACACAATTAGGTCATTATTGCTGACCATACCCTTAGCTGTCCAAGGAATGACAAATAGATCATGGATCATTCGTACATGGAAATTGATAACACTGAGGTTCACTCATATTCTCATTCAACTTATTTCAATCTTGTAAAGCACAAGGTGTAGCTTCACACTTATCGGCTATAAACTCAACCTATCAACTAGATCCAATACATCATGTATTAATGAATCTGAACAAATATATAGACAAATAATTAGGTTTAAGAATACATTTTAATGGGTCTTTGAAGTATTTTAATGAACTGTTGCATGTGACTAGAGGGTTACATGCAAATGGTGTTATGAATATCCCAAAAAAAAACACTGAATGACTAAGGTTTATATGAAAAGTTATGTTAATTATACGTAGGATAGACTCCTCAAAGAAAATTACCTATCCTGGAATTTGTTAGGCTCATATCCATCTTTGCCCTTCCCTCCTGCCTCCCCTCCATTACGGATGGGGCTGAAATGATGTAACAATGAGGGTTCATCTATACTGGGATCATCGAGGTGAAATACACCATTTGATATGACAAGAACTGTATGATTAGATTTAGACGCTGCATACACGAATAAATGAATATGTCCCTACAAAATAATGTTAATTTGTTTCCATCATCATACAAAATAAAAACCACCCTTCAAGTTTGTTCCTAATTAAAAATGATGGAGTGTTTTTTTAATTAAACTTTTCGTCTAGGTATGTTAAACACAAAGTGCGATCTGATCAAGAGTTGTCATTATAAAGCACCTCTTAACCTGTCCGCAGCTCATGTCGAGGTAATTATAGTTAGGGGCCAATTGAAAAACTTGCGTCCTTTTCATTAATAAATGCACACATGAACAAATAATGTAAAATAGTTATAATAATAGCGATCGCGATGTTTTGCATTTAGTACCTCCATTGTTTAATAAAAATGAAGAAAGTAGGGCTACATTTACACATGGGTCATGTATATTCTGTACCTGATTATGTACTGATGTATAATTCTACTAAAATTCAGGGGTACGTGGGTGCATGGATGTTGGCAGAGTGACTAAGGAAAGGCGGTAATGTTTGTGCCTTTGGGGTTATGCATTTTTTTCAAATCAATAGCATTAAAATTTGGAAAAACTGGTAGCACAAGAGAAAGATTAAGAAAAAATCCGACAACCACAAAGGGCTGATCTTCAAACTAGTGATATCTCGAGTTCCAAACATTGGATCGACCTGATACTTTCACGGTACTTTTGTCATTTGTCCATATTCCAATGGGAAATGCAATGTATGTTCATTGTAAAAATGCGTAAATAGGGGGAAAATTTGAACATTCCCTCCACGTGGATAAAGATGTTGAAGTTGCATTTTGTTAAATTTATAAAGTTCTTGTGGTAAGTTTCTCGATTCTCTTATCATCTATTACCAAGAAACTGAACATAGGAAAAATATTCATGGTTTGAGAAGTCTTATGGATGGAAACAATCCAATTGAAAACCAAAAATAATCAGATAGGTATCTATTATTCAAACAATGTTTGGCCTAAATCCATTATTATATCCATCTTATTCGACTTTTCTATTCACTTCCCCTTCCCATTCTTGATTTCTTATAGGGAAGATGAAGGTAAATAATGATTAGGATCTCTACCCTTTCATTTAGTCTCTTAGATAATGATCCTTTCACAAGGATCAAGCCCTAAGCACTATAAATATTACCATCACTCTGTTAGGTGTTTTGAGTTTGCAGGAAGAGGTTAAAATTGCTTCATCTTCTTCCCTACTTTTGGCATATTTTCTAGTTTATAGCTTTTTCATTTGTTTATGCCCAATTGTTTGTTCAGAAAACCATAAAAATAAATTCAGCTTTTGTGGACGACTGCCTCACTGTGAATTGACCCTTTTCTTATTATATAATTTATATATTTTGAACAAGGTACATTTATAAATATTATTATATAAGCTTACGATATACTCAAAACCACTATTATACTTATAAAGGAGCCTTATTTTACAAAAAGTCCACTATAATCTATGTCACGGAGCCAATACTAGAGATGTGAATATATCGTAACTTTGTGTGCAGATCTCTACATCACCTATGGAGGACTTCAGTTTCAGATTGGGGAGGCTCAAGTTCCACTTGAAATGGTGGAATAGACATGTATTCGGGACGTACACGCACATGCCCAACAGCTTAAAGCGGAGCTGACAGCTGTAGAGGAATAACTGCAAGATGGTTGGACATACGAATTAGGGGGGCGCCAGCTTCAACTTTGGGAGCAGAGATACTATCGTTCACCCCTTGCTTTACAGCTGATAGTCATGAATAAGGATCTATTCCATTCCATCCCCCACTTGGTGTCCGCTCAAAACAGTGCCCTTTTTACAACCCTTCCTACAAGAGATACTATTGTTCAATCCTTGCTTTACAGCTGATGGTCATGAATAAGGATCTATTCCATTCCATCCCCCAATTGGTGTCCGATTAGAACAATGCCCTTTTTACAGCCCTTCCTACAAGAGTAGAGATCAAGGAGGTGGTCTTTTCCTTTTGTTGGTACAAGACCTCGGGACCGGATGGGTTTTCTGTGGCATTCTATATAGCATGCTAGGATATCGTAGTCACAAGACTTGGTGATTGCTATTAAAGAGATCTTTACACCTAAAAGTAAGAAATCCATATTAGTGGCTCTTATCCCAAAAGTGGACAGTCCAACTTCATTTAGAGACATTCAGCCTATTAGTCATTGTGATGTATGCTATAAAGTTGCATCCAATATCATTACAAATCGACTAGGGACTTTCTTTGATAGACTTATCTTACGAGAACAATGAAATTTTGTCAAGGATCGACACCTCCAAGACAATATCATGCTCATTCACGCGTTAGCCCATCCATTAAAAACCTATATTTAGGGCTCGAATGTGATCATGAAACTGTATATGGAGGAGGCTTTAAATCGAGTTGAGTGAAGTTTCCTTATCCCATTGTAATGTTGCATTGGGATGACCAATGCATTCATCACTCTTGTGAATGCCTACATTAGAGAGAATCATTTCTCTCTCTTGGTGGACTGAAACTCCAAATGCTTTTTTACTACCACGCAAGGACTACATCAAGGTGAAACTATCTTTCCCACCTTCCATATTGATGTCTCAGATCTTCAGCCAATCACTCACACGAGGGATCACTTGTGGCCTCATCAACCCTATTTTATAAAAAGGGGGTCCTAGATCCTCTCGCATTCTCTATTTGTATGTGATGCTAACCTTTTCTTCAATGGATCTAAAAAAACCATTAAGGAGATTATGAGTGTACTCATTGCGTATGGTGGTCTTCAGGTCAGGTCGTTAGTGCCTCGAAGACTAGCTTTATGGTTTGTCCTTCGACAACGGTAAAATGCTCTGAGTTTATATAACACTATTCTAGATACTCACGAGGATGCCCTAAATTTCTTGGACCCACTTGACATCATTATTTATAAGAGTAATCTGCCCTCCTATTCATGGGGTTTCTGCATCTGGCATCCGGCAATCCTCACGCGCGTTTCCTTCTTCCTCTAGTGGCATATGCATATTGACCTCCTGATCGATGATCGGGTGACCCACATAGGACACTCTCTCAGTTTGCGTTGCCATTGATGCCTGGTTCCCCCTAGGCTGAGACTATGGAACACTTTTTCTCCATAGTGAGACCGCCTTAGAATGTTGGTGCGACATCACACACCATTGGAGCCTACTACTATGTACCCCGATCATCAAACACCGCTAATGTGTTTTTGCACGATTTGTCTCCCTTACGCACGCTCTAAGCGAAGCCCGTACCTTCACGTCACTATAGCTTACTTTCTATGGGAGACTTGGAAATGCCAAAATTCTTCTCGTTTTGTAGGGACCCCTATGCGAGCCCTCGATATCCTACACCCTGTCAAGCAATGGATAAAGCATACCAACCATCTCATACCACCCCTCACATGCAGCTCAGCCCTCACATACGACTTCCTTCACACTTAGGGCACCCTGGTAACCCTTGCCCTCATCACCATTGGAGTACACATTGTCAATTGGCATCCACCGCTAATCGGCACACTTAAGCTGAATGTGGATAGTGAGGCCAAAGGGAACCCAAATCTAGCCAGAGGAGGCGGCATTCTTCGTGACCATACAAGGAACATTCTCATTGCTTGCCGGTTTACTCCTTTGCGAGGAACAAAAGCTTCATAATATCATCGTAGAATTAGACTCAAATGTGTTAGTTGACATGCTTTATGCATGTTTATGCTCCTAGTGGCAACTACACCACATATGGCAGGATATCATGCGGTGCCGCCCTTGCCTGACTAGTGTTCTTGACCAGTTGCCTGAGGTCAACCAGACAGTAGATGCCCATACTAACCACTCGGTATGCAAACAAACTCCTTCCTCATTTTCCTCTCTTGGCAAGAACTCCCTTCGGCAGCTCGTGGACGCTATCGCGTTGAGTGCCTGTGCTTTTCGGTTCTTTGTACACATCACACACTATAGAAGGAGGGATCGTGGGGCTGGCGTATAGCATTGAGCGCTCAAGGCAGGAGAGCTCTCCCTCTCACCTCATAGCCCTACCTACCGTGCACCATAAATTTGACATTTGAGAATGGTGCGGGGGACTACGCACACTTCATGCATTACCACTACGTGTTTCACCACATTAACAACAATGAGCAACCTTCTTTACCTACTTATAGGTACCTTATGTATTTTTTCTTTTCTCAGTCACGGGCGTTGGTGACTACGATTCCTGTGTAATTGGGACATGTACGCTAGCTCCACGACTACAATGTTGTGAACACTAAATTCTAAAAAACAATCTCCTTACTTGGTGTACAAGACACGGTGGGATCGGTCTACAGGCCCAACCCGAGGGGTTCATCATACCCAACACCGTATTTTTCACCGATAACAACAAAAACTATATTCAGATCATGCCTTAACTAATGTGTTTGCTTTCTAAAGGGTAATTGTTCCTCAACGACAAGCAGCTCACTACAAATAAAATACTTAACTGTCATGCAACAATGTTTTTTACATAATGTTACTCAGAACCGTTTGAATTTCAAAACTATTTACATGATAGAAATTCTATTTTCTAAACCTGTATTTATCTAATCAAAGTTTGCAATTTTTTTAGATAATCAATGGTGTAAGTCATGTTCAACAATGGTTTTACTAGTTTCCACGTAATTATGATTTTAATATTTGTTTTACCATTTTTTTGAGCCAAGTTTATCAAACAAAAAGATGAATACTTGTAATCTATAAATCATTAAATGTTTTGTATTAATAAGTAACAACATACCTTAACTATTAAATTGTTTACGTATGTAGGGCATCACACCATAGTTTATTATTTAGGTTTGTTATTTTAATGATATAGTATATCAATTATTTAAGTTAATTTTATGCAAGTTTTACTCAGCAACTTTAAAAGGCTATCATTAGAAAAAATTATCAACAATAACATAAATTTGTTCTGGAAAATTGTTCCATAAGTCAACTAGGGATCTTATTTATTTCCATAGTTGACACATGGCTGCATGCGTTGGTCATGATGAGTATAGTACGCCAACATCGTATATTTTTTCTTACTCAGTTTGTATATCCCTCAAAAGAGTTAAAATCAACAATATAGTAAATATTTTGTAGTTTGTTATTGGTAGCCTCCAGCATTAGTATGGTTGATGATAATATTTCAATTTATATAGAAATACATCAATTGGTTCTATTGTTTTCTTTTTATATTTTATGATGTTGGTTGTGTATTATTGGAATATACTCATGATGATAATCATAATTATGATTTACTGTTTAAAGTGGTATCAGGATAAAAATAATTGAAAACAGCACTAATGGTGGCGCACACAATGATAATTTCTCATCCGATGTGACACCGGAAGTACATAAGGAGATGACTCGTGTCATGACTTGTCCCAATCGTCAACCTAAGGCCCAGGATCTGAACTTACTTTACTATTAGAGTTGGTTTCTCAAATTTCTTTGAAACTTTTAGATATTTTCTCTATTCAAGGCCTATAAATAGGCCATTGTTGTAATGGATCATTGGTGGTTTTTTGAATTGTAATTTTATTCTAAAAAATCTCCTTGTTCCTTTTGTACCAATACTGTCACCGCTAAGAGGAAGCCGCCCTGCCCTCCCTATGCCCTTTCTGATCATAAAGCTTACTCCACACCCACGTGCTGCCACTCGTACATGTTTCCTTTGCTCTCAGCTGTAATCTGTTCTGCACAGCTGCCTGGCTTTGTGCCCGCCGGCCAATGTGGGTGCCACACATAGCCGCACGCCCATGTGATTAATGCGTGCAGCTGCCTAGCCCCATGGTTTCCGCCTACAACCGCTCACCTCATGCTCACCTGCATCGCCACCTTTTGTCACCCCTACTAGTTGGATCTGCGTCCACCCTGTCAAAGCGCACATGACCTGCTCCTGATATTAACGCTTTGACAACTTGCCGCATCCCTCCATCGCACTAGCATGGTGCTAAATGTCCACTCCTCCCTCTTTGGTATTCTGCATTATTTCCTCCAATGTTTTCTTGTGTGTTTTTCCATCACCATCACACTTACTAGAATAGGTTTATGTCTTCTAGTAATCGATCGTTCAGGATATTGGATTTGGAGCTTTATTCTCACAGTGGTGGTTGTAAGACAGTGGTCCTACCCTTGACCAAGGAAAGGGGCTACACCATCACCATTTTCTCCAGATTTTAATGTCCAAAATATCCTCCCTTAGGGGACCTTATTCTATCCTACCCGTGTTAGTGTGAGTTATTATGCATCAAGTAACTACATGAGAAAACTACTATAAAAATGAAAATATTCAAAAAAATAAACGTAGTAGTTTGTTGAAGTAAATATTTAAATAGCCTTCATTAGCACCTTGAACTTTTTCAAAATAATTATATTGTAACATTAGACTATATATTTATTAATCGTAAGATAGAATAGCAGAAAGTTCAATGAAATCAACATCAACATTGAAGAAATTATAGATAATAGAATCAACATGAATAGTGTGTGATGATTTAGTTACAACCTACAGTATTTCTAGTTATTTAATATGTAATTATTGCTACTTATTTCATTGCATATTTGTATCAATTTGAATTAGTTTTGGAGTTAAGACAAACACAAAAATAATTAGACATTACACAAAACTATATGAGAATGTGAAGGAGAATTTCACGATATACTAAACAGAAATTAATAGGGACATAAAAAATTTATTTTTTTAAAAGATTATCTGTCGTCATCTAATGTGTAAATTTATTCTTTATGGATGAAGACGTATCGTAAAAAAAAATACTTATGTATTACTATTTGTATGGTTTGCTAAATCTGAAAATGATTAAGGGACAAATAAAGAGAGTAAGTAACATTTGTAAAAAATATACTGCATAATGAAATTTACCTTTACTAATTTCAAGTTGATTTCCAATCTGTCATCATGCCATCCAAGTTGATTTTTAGTAGTAACATAAATAATGCATTCTCTTATTATTTGTGTTCTGTCTAAATGGACATTCATTTATTTTTTAAAAATAAGTTTTATGGGAGAATAAATAATTTCTCAATTTTAGAGTTTAGGGGATTCCATTTTATCTTTGAGATTTTTCTGGCTAAACCATTGGTATAGTATGTTCGAAACGCCGAATACAATACATTACTACAAACAGAATATAGTTATGGGCTCCAATGCGGTGGATCTTTAATTTAGGATAGTTATGTCAATATTTTGGGGGGGGGGGGGGGGCATTGGCACTGCATAAACGAATGCAAAAGCCCTGACTGGCTGGATGGTTTCTAGGGCATAGACAGCATGTCTTATTAATTTTACAAGCTGATGATGACGCATCCCTTTTCTCAAAAAAAACTCTACCATTAAGCGGTTGTAATTGAAAATATGTGCCGTAAACAAAATATTCAAAACCCAATTACTCCAAAATTGTCATTAAGTCATTCATTGAGTTTGCCAGAGCAAACATGGGCTAGCAGTTAGGAGAGGTCCTCAAAAATAACTTTGAATTGTTAAACTTGAGGGTTATTCAATAATTAATGACAAGTGATCCAAAATGATGATATGTATCAAAAGGGAAAGTGCATCTATATGACTCAAATACTTGGCTTCAGGGTTTGACAGTCCCAGTCCGGTCTGGTTATTTAGCAAGGACCTAACCCTTACCTAAACGTGGGTCCAGTTCTGGTCTTGTCTGGTCCCAGTAGGGTGCCAGTCCAGTCATGTTGACTATTCAAAGTCAAATAAAGTAATTTTCATGGAATTTATGGTTAAAGGAAAAATGTATTGAAAATTGATCTATAAAATCAACATTGTATGATAAAAATAAGAATAACGAGATAAAAAATAATAGAAAAGATAAAAAAATATGTAAGTAAGCATATAAGAAAAATAAAGAACAATAAAGATATATATAAGGATAAAACAAGAATAAAAAATAAAGACCAAGCATTAAAAAAAAAAGATGGATAAAAAGAAGGCAGATAAGAAAAAAAGAAAAGTAGAAGAAGAATATCACCAAAGAACGTGAGATAAAAACAAGGTAAAAAGAAACAGTGACCAAAAAGGAAGGAAAGATGGATGACAAATAAAACAAAAACAGAATAGGAAGAGTGATAAATGAAACTAAGGAGTAAACAAAGAAGAAGAAAAGAAGAGAGGAACATGAAAAGGAAAAAAAGAACAGAAGATGAAAACAAAAAGAGGAGAATAACAAGTGAAGAGTTATCATACCGATGCTAAAACAGATATTTGATAACAGCCTATTTTTGGTGTTTATTAATGTAATTAGCACAGTTTTCTGTATTTAAAGAGTACACATTAAGGTTTTTATCATATATTTACATGTTAATTCATACTTCAATTGAATTCTGATTTTTCCCTAATTTTCTGTTGCTTGATGAATTTGATGGAACTTATTCCTGCTTGGAATGAATCTATTCAAATGGAAATGGTAGGTTTGAAAATTAATTTTATGTTAAGTGATATAGGGATGAATTATTTAGATTTTTACATGTTCCTGGAATTTCATTCAATTTTTTTGGAATTCCTTCAAGGAAGAAATAAGTTCTTAAATAGAAAATAATGATATAATAAAATTAGGAGTTTAAAGTACTTTCTAAAGTTGGAAGAACTATTCTTAAATTGTGGCTGCAAATATGCCTTAAAAACATCTCTCGGTCATATGTTGTGGGCGTAAAAATCTAGTGAAAATATTTGCAGGGTTTTATTGAATTAGTCATAACTTTTCAATGATTTTTCTATAGTTTTTAAGGAAATGTATAGGAATGAAAGCGGAGTGGCATATGCATAAATATTTTTGGGCAGCATCTATTTGTGCACACAAGTTAAATAAGCTACTTTTGCGCAAAATGCCAAGAACTGGATTTCACAACACCACTTGGTGGAATCTTGATGTAATATGGTGGCGTGCCGGGATTGGTCACTCATATTACGTCACAGGACTGATGATGATGTATGTGGGATTAATACGAAATGAATGGTATTTGAGAAGGTAAACCCCGTTAATGAGCAACAAGTAGACGACCACGAATAGGAAGGGAAGTCAATGTCAATCAGTAAACGAGATATTGATCCGATTAAACTCCCAATGACCCTTAGGACCAACTAAGACGTTTAAGGAATGAGGGGCATTTTACGGCCCAAAAGTGTCCAAGTTTAACAACCAACGAGAAAACCTCTTACCACAAGAAACCCTATCACTCCACACAGTGGCTATCCTATAGCGATTAACGCAACAAGCCAAGGTGGCAGAAGAGGTAGCGGTAGACGGCACTGAAACAGGTAATAATACTGGAATTAATGGAGACGAGACGTATAGGTACCTGTTTTTATGAGACTCCAAGGTGTAGGGAGTCGTATGATTGACCCGAGCGAAGGTAGATCCATCGACGAGGAATCGCGGTGCTAGCACGTGCGGCAATGACTATGTGGCGATGAGTGCCGTGGATGGTGATGGGTGCACCGAGGTCGAGCGCGTGCGGGCAGGGCCTGCGCGCTGCAGGCAAGAGGACGAGCGCGGCACTATTCTGCGCGCACGACCGGCGACGCTGCGTGAGACCAGGCGTGAGCCGGAACGGTGCACGCCCAAGGACGGGGGCGCGCACGCGTCGTTCCGCGTGCGCGCGGCCGATGGCCAAGCCGGCGGACGGCGCGGCTGCACGCGGCTGGCGTCGAGACAGGCGGACGGCAAGGGGCGGGCGCTGAGGGATGCGGCAGACTGAGAGGCGGGCGAGCCGAATGTGCGGAATGGGGGGTCTGAGAGCGCGACCGCGGGCGTGCATGGGAGAGGACCGTGCGGCTGGCTGTGTGCTGGCGCTGGGCGAGCGGTCGGGCGAGTACAGCAACAAAAGCAGAGTCGATGGCGCGCTGGCGACGGGCGATCGGTGGAGAGACGAGGCACTGACAACGGCAGATGGTGGGAGTCCTCCAAGAGGAAGGTTTCTTGCAAATAACCACCCAAGAAGACTATGATGGAGAGGGCATTGTCTGATCTTCTTGGAGGGCTCTTGGAGAGTTCTGGATGAATCTTGGCAGGATCTTGGAGGGGGGGGGGGGATGGCGGCGCTTCTTGGATCTTTCGAGCACCTTCGGAGTGATCTCGACGAGGGGATCTTCAGGTTTCAAGAAGACGACGAACCTTGAATCTTTAGGCGACCCGGAGTAATCTCGACAGGCCATTGAGGCACGTCGACACGGAGTGATCTCGACGTGACGGTGCGGGCTCTAACCACGGAGTGGTCTCGACGTGGGCGAGGACAGCCAATCCTCTCTACACTCTGTCTACAATGAGGTGGAGACAAGTTTGGAATTTTCTTCAACAAATGCCTCAACCTTCACTTGGGCATACTATCCCCTTATATAATGAGGATAGGTGCCAAGTGAGAACATGGGGGGAGGATGAACCATCGGGAGACGTGGTTTGGCCTCTCTTTAACGATTACAATTCAAAAAAAAAAAACATGTCAAGGATGAGGCCCAACATCGGCCCAGTCCATAAAATCCAAGAACGAAAATAAGGAAAAGATAAAACAAATAAAAGAGAAGATGAGATGCTTACGCGGAGTAGTTAAACCCCGGGTGGCGAGCATCGGTGCGAGCAGCTCATTGTGGCTGGAGATTTCCCATCTTGCCGGCAGGTGGATGGTCCCCCATCATCCTCCCAGGGTGGGAGGAACTCGACTCTGGCGAGCGAAGCTCCACGACGTCCTCGAGCGACTGGATCAGGTCCGGTCGGAGTCATCGTAAGTCATCCTTTGAAATCCACGTGTCGTTAGATGAAGGCTGTCCCTGCCATTGGACTAGAAAAGTGCGACCTACCCCCTCCCCCTCAGCGTGAATTACCTCCTACAGTACCGTTTCTATCTCTTCGTGCCATACAAGGGTGTGAAATAGAAGAGTGATCGGGTTACTCTCACTCTCGTCACTACTAAGGCTCGAGTGGCTGTGAGGTTCTTTGATAGGTGGTGAGGGTAGGTATCGGATTAAGTCACTGACATTAAATGTTGAACTAATCCCCCAAGTCAGCAAGATGCTCACAACGTAGGCGTCGTGAAAGGCCCGACACTATGAGCATGGATGATGGAGGACCATCAGGACGACGGAATGAAGCGACGCCAGCAACCACGTCGAGCGGCTTGAGTAGACGTGCACCATCCGGGGTTCAAGTACCCTGCGTAAGAACTTCTACTTTTACTTATGTTCATTTCATGTTTGTTGTATTTTCGGTATTTTCGGATTTGTGGATTGGGCCAGTGTTGTTGGGCCCCATCCTCGTCATTTTCCTTTTTTTTCTCTTTACATTTGTCTTTCGAATTGCAAGGAGAGGCCGAACCACGTCTCATGACGGTTCGTCCCCTCCCACGTTCACTTGGCACCCATCCTCACTATATAAGGGGATGGCATGCCCAAGGGACCTTTGGAGTCATTTGTTGAAAATTTCAGAACTCGTGGCTCCCCTACCTTAGGACGTAGTGTAGGAGGTCTGGCTAGCCTCATCCACGTCGGGATCACTCCGTGGATAGAGCCCATGTCTCTCTCATCGAGATCACTCCGATAGGAACGTGCTCAAGCGTGTCGTCGAGATCACTCGGATACGATTAAAGAATTCAAGAAGTTGCTGTCATCAAGAGTTAAGAAGATTTTCGTTGAGATCACTCCGGAGATCCTTGGAGGCTCTAGATCGACATCGACGCGCCACCGACCTAGGAAACTTGCTCCACCGAGGGAGCACCACTCAGATTAATCAAGAACCCCATTCTTGAAAGGTTCTTGATCGTCCTCTTTCAAGAATCCGTCTTTTTGATCATCCTCCTCCACAGATCATCACTTGCGCCCTCCTCCCTCTACCACCGTCCTCACCCCCCCCCCCTCCTTCCTCGTCCTCCGCTCACCTTCTTCCTCATTTCTTGACCGTGCCCCCACTCCCGAATCTCCTCACCTTACCACCATCTTCACCCCGCCCTCCCTCCTTCCTCACCATCCGCTCACTTCCGTCCTTCGTTCTTGAACCCTCACCGTCCATTCCTCTTGATCCCTCTTTCCTTCTTCTCCACGCCATCCCGTCCCTGCTACACTTTCCCACCGCCGCGCCCTTCTCCTCCGCCCTTGCTCCCACACCCCGTCGTTCCGTCTTTCCCAACCCCGCTCTAACCTGCATGTCAATCGCTCGGCCGCGATCTGCCCCAGTGCGAGCGCGCATTCTCGCCGTGCCTCAGCAGGTCTACCGCCCGCTAAGGGAAGGCCGCACGCGAGGGACTCCCCTCCCCTCCGCACGTCCGTCTGCGCGCCTCCGCCGGCTTCCTCGCGCCCGCGCTCGCTACGTGCCACGAGACTGCCTGCCCGCGCGCGTGCCGCTCGTCGCGCACTCACCTGCGCGCTAGCCGTGCTCGTGCGCCCACCGGCATCTGTGTCTTGTGTCTACGGCCCCACGTCGCTGCTCGTTGCCTCCGTACCGGTGTCCCAGCCGGCCCAAGTCACGAGCCACGCCGTCACCCTGAGTTCGACCACGCCTCGCCTTCAGCCGACCGTATATTCGGACGCCGTGGACTAGCGATACTAAAGGTCAGTCTCGTCTCCTCTTCCCCTTTACGAGTATCATTACGTCCCGCAGTCTCGTCACCCGCTATCACGTCCTCTGCCGTCTATAATCGATTCATCTTTCGGATAGGACTAGCCACTTCGTCGAGCATAGGATATTTTTGTGGTTGAAAGATTAATACCTGTCTTGAACGCCGAACACTCCAGGGCCATTAAAAGCCCCTCTCTACGTAGTCGTCTAGTGGTTCTCGCGGTTCATTGGGAGTTTGATCTCGGGATCACTTTCTCCTCTCTGATCGGCATGGATCACGTCCTTACCATTGATCCTCGTTCTGCTCATTCGTTTACTTGTCATCTGCTTGCATCTTCACGACTTTACCCATCTTATCCCTGTGGCGTAATATGAGCCGATCGATCCCGGCCGATCGTATTACATCAATGGAGCTTCATAGCGACCCCTGGAGAGTCTCTCTCAGGCTTCAATCTAATCAAGACTAATTCTCTCTCAGAGAATGACATTGACCTTCGACCCTTATAAGCGGATGCCTTATATTGCTCATTCATGGATGAAATGCTTGAATGTATGATGTCACGCATGCTCTTAATTTTTTCGGCAAATTCTAATGCATTATCTGAGATCCTATGTTATGAATCTAATGGCATGAGGTCAAGGGGTCGTCGTGGAAGTTGACCGTAGATGATCTCAAATGGATCTTTCCCAGTGGTGCGATTCACCGAATAGTTGAAAGCGAACTCCGCTCGGGGGAGGACTTGGTCCCATGTGGCAATGTTGTCACCAACAATGGATCTCAGTAAATTGCCGAGGCTGCGGTTAACAACCTCGGTCTGGCCATCTGTTTGGGGATGGTAGGCTGACAAAAACTTGAGTTGTGTGCCCATGAGGATCCACAATGTCTTCCAGACATAGCTAGTGAATTTTACGTCTCGGTCCGAGACAATTGTCTTGGGTACTCCATGTAGCTTGATGATGTTGTCGAAGAAGAGTCGAGCTATCCGGGAAGCGTCGGCTGTCTTCGAGCATGGAATAAAATGTGCCCTCTTGGAAAATCGATCTACCAGGACCATGATCGAATCATGGTGGCGCGCTGTTTTGGGTAATCCCAAAACGAAGTCGAGGCTAATGTCCTCCCATGGTCTCTCCGGGACGGGTAGGGTATACAACCCCGTGTTCTGCTTGGTGAGCTTGGCGCGAGAGCAAGTGTGGCATCGCGAGATGAATTTGCCAACGTCCCTTTTCAAGGACGGCCAGTAGAATCGCTGCTCTAGTGTGTGGATGGTCTTGTTGATTTCGAAGTGGCCACTAAGCCCACCAGCGTGTGTCTCATAAATAAGGAAGTCTCGGATCGAGGTCCGAGGGATGCAGAGTCTCTTGCCGTGGAAGAGGTAGCCGTCGTCGATGAAGAAGTCCTTCGACTTTGGGATAGCCGGATCCGTGAGGGAGGTATAGACTTTAGAGAAGTCTGGACACTCGGCATAGTCATCGCGAATCTGTTCGAACCCAAGGACTTGGTCTTCAACAGGTTGAGGACTAAAGGCGGCTGGCTCAAGGCATCGGCGACGACGTTGTCCTTCCCTTTCTTGTGGCGGATGACAAACGTGAAACCTTGGAGGTACGCTATCCGTTGAGCATGATGATCACTGACCTTTTGGTGGTCGTGCAAATGACGTAACGCACTATGATCCGAAAAATAGTACAAACTCCTTGGGGAGTAAGTAGTGATGCCAATGTTGAAGGGCTTGGACGAAGGCATAAAATTCCCGATCGTAATTGTCGTATTTCTTCTGAGTCTCATTCAGCTTTTCGCTAAAGTGCTCGATCGGGTGTCCTTCTTGGCGTAGGACTCCCCCAATTCTGACTCCGGAGGCGTCACATGCGACCTCAAAGACCTTGTTGAAGTCCGGTAATTTGAGTACCGAAACCTCGGTCATGAGCTTCTTGAGGAGCTCAAATGCTTTTTCTACGGAAGGAGTCCATTCGAACTTGTCGCCCTTCAAGATGTCCATTATGGGAGCAGTGACTCTGCTAAAGCCCGGGATAAACCTCTGATAGAACGTCGCCAATCCAATGAAGCTGTAGACGTCATGGATACTCTTGAGCTTGGGCCACGCTGTGATGGCATCGATCATGGCCGGATTAGTGGCTACTCCATGTGAAGATAGGATGAACCCGAGGAAAGATACCTCGGTGGTAAAAAAACTGCACTTCTTGGGGTGTGCATACAGCTTTTCCTAGCGTAATGTGGTGCACACGTGTCGTAAGTGTTGGGCGTGTTCCTCCCTTGTTTTACTATATACTAAGATGTCGTCGAAATATACGACGACGAACGTACCAATGTAAGGCCATAGTACCTCATTCATCAAGCGTTGAAAGGTACTAGGGGCATTCGATAAACCGAATGGCATCACATTCCACTCAAAAAGACCATCTTTTATTTTGAAGGTCGTCTTCCATTTGTCTCCTGGCCTAATTTGGACTTGATGGTAGCCACTCCGTAGATCTATCTTAGAGAAGATAGATGTGCCGACCATCTCGTCGAACAGGTCTTGAACTCTAGGAATTGGAAAACGGTACTTCACCGTAATCTTGTTGATGGCTCGTAAGTCACAACACATCCTCCAAGTGCGATCTTTCTTGGAAGCGAGCAAGGCTGGTACTGCGCATGGGCTAAGGCTTTCCGGAATTAAGCCTTTAGCTAATAAATCCTTCACCTGGCCGTATAACTCCTTATACTTAACCGGGTCCATCCAGTAGTGTGGGAGGTTGGGGAGGGTTGCCCCCGGGACCAAATCGATGGCGTGTTGGATGTTGCGTAAAGGTGGGAGCTCATTCGGTAGCTCCACGGGGAACACGTCCGCATACTCCTCTAGGAGCTGGGTGACCTCCGGCACTGGGTTCTCGTGACCCGAATCGGTGACTCCGTCGGATAAGGTCACAGCGTAGCACACGGGGGTGAGCTCACGGTCCTACTCCAGCTCTCGCCGAAAGATGCAGCCATTGGTGACAATGGCGGGAGGTGTACTACGCGATGGGGTCGTCGAAGACTGAGTGGGTAACGACAGTAGTCGCACTGACGGGTACCAAATCAGTTGTCGACCGCCATAGACGAAAGAGCACATGTTTGCTCTTCCCGCCAACTGAACATCATGGTCATACAACCATGGCCGACCAAGTATAATACTACCAATCTTCATTGGTAGTACGTCGCACAACACCTTTTCGTCGTACGTACTCATCTTCAAGGGTACGTAACACCAATAAATTATCCATGTCCGTAGGTCTGTACCTTCTTATTCCTGTAAATGTCTGCACAATTTATGAATATAATATACCCATCAGTGATAAGACTGCTTGACATCAAAGAAGTCGATGAGACTAGTTAAAAATAGTCAATAATGTGCAGAGATTGGAAATCATAGCTGACTTATAAATATTCAAACAATCCAAATAATATCACGATATATAGCTGACTTATGAATAATGTCAAATTTATCGAAACTAATTAAAATATATATGCGTTTTTATGTTATCACATGTCCAACCGTGATTTTAGTTCATTAGATTCAGCACACATGGGAGTTCCAGGAACCATTTCTTAGCGCTTAAGAAGTAGATGGATTTTATTAAGGTATAGATGTGGTTCATGTATTGTACTATGTCCTGAAGGTTTGTAACCTCATTGAATAGGAAAATTATTAATTATTAATACATCCGAATTCGTCCATGAATTATATCATTTATTAGTTAGATGTGTTGGTTATAACAACAAAAGATAATTAGAATTATAGAGCAATTGTTAATGCATTGAGGTTATTTTTTTTTAGGACTATGCCTTGAACTTAACCACCCAATGTCATCCGCCACTATGGTGTATGTGCTTTATAAAGCTGCCTAACGAGGCTTAAGGGGGCTAGGCAATCGTGCTTCACCATGGCAATTATTAATTTTTTTATCAAATAAATACATGTTACACAATTTAATCATTTTGTGGGGAAAAGACGACATTATAGGACGACAATGAAAGCAAAAATAGTGTTAATAATATTAAGAATTCACTTGGAAACGTTTATCATATGCTTCTAGGCATTTTCTATTACAGATGCAACTCCACCATAACTATTTCATTACGATTGGCACTTATGGTGTCAGTTGGGCATGGAAAATACAAATCATATTGTCAAGGACACTTCTCCAGATAAAGCCTTACCAAATTGTGATATTATGAAAGTTGTTTTAGAGTCATATGTAAACACGGGATCTACTATTTGATCGTTGTATCGACCATTAGCCAACCAATTGCATTATCCAATTCATGCATTGGAGAACCTCTGCGAAGCCATCACGGGATTAGCCTTTAGCACTGAACATACAACGTGCCTACCGGGTACATGTATTGCGACGATGGAAAATTGGTAGTTAATACGTACTAGAGATGAAATACAAACTGGTAATCCAGAACAAGGCTTGCGTTGATCAATGAATATGAAAAGTATTTCATTGTCAATATTGTTCGTCAGCATATTGACTTATTTTCCAACTCATCAACATGAAATAAAGAAATAAATATGTAAGCTGCACCTAATATGATTGTAAAATGATCTAACATATCGAATGAACTGATGACATCATGCAAATGACGTAAAATGCAATATTAAAATCTAGTGGAGCAGGTGTGAATGATAACATCAATGAACGTTTCATTAGTTATTATGATTTTGGTCTATGCCATTTACCATGGATTTGATATTCCTCAATGGAGGAAGAGTCATGAATGCCCTTTGGTTGATCGTTTCTTAATGCTCTGTCGAGGTCCATTGCACTCAGATAAAGCGTCACAAATTCCTTTCACTTCATAAAATTAGAGCCATTAAGCATCGGAATGAAATTTAGATTCTTGCAAATATTCTAACTGAATTTGAGCCTAACTAATGAATTAAACATACTCGCATTTGAAGAAATAACTAGTCATAATACAAAAAACAATGATATTTCCCATCTGAAAAAAGTCTAGTACAACATCACAACTCATCCTTGGATGATATATTGTATTGTACGGGTTCCTGTGGGCACAATATTCAATTTTAACAGTAAAAGTGACGTCCAAAGAGCCTTCCTTTGGGCTGACTCAATGGGGTCATTTGAAAATAATAATCATCAAATTCACTACTACTGATAAGAGTGTTATTTGACAAGATAATCACCCAAGATAATCAAATTCGCTACTACTGATAAGAATGAAAATAGAGGCCATATATTGGGACTTTAGACGACTGGTGTATTTGACCTGAGTAAGTAGTTCATAAAAGTAAACTAAAGTAAACTCCCCCCTCTTTCTTTTTTATTTTTATTTTCACGCGTGTTGCTTTGAGCGACTGCTCACTTCTACGGCTTGTCAAATTGACTTGGGCAAAAGGTCGGTTAATGCTACCATTCTAGGCTTTGCCCATCCCGATGCCGGTGTCGGATGCCGGTATCGAGACAGATGCTGTATTGGATATCGGAAATGAAATTTATGATATCCGTTTTCTTTGATATCCGGATACCGGATATCGGTTGCTACAGTGCCAGTATCCGATACCGGTATCCGTCCCGATATCGGCATCTGTCTCCATCTCAAGGGGACAGATGAGGGTACCGGATATTTCGATATCCACATCGAATTATATTAAAAATGATATTATTTATCAGATATCTCACATTTCACATAGATAATGTGGGCAAGGGAGTACAGATGAGCTTTCTATTTAATCACTCATCTCATTTGTTATATACAGGCGAGTATTTTTAATTTCTTCCATATGGGATAGAAGGATTCGGGTTTTGTGTTATTCTCGGAATCCCTTTACGCCATATGGAAGGAAAAAGAAATATTTGTCTCTAGTTATTGTACGGCATACTCATTAAATAATAAATTAATTTATATGTATAATGCCCTTAAAATATAGCGATAATTGATACAGATATTTTTTTAACATTAAAAATTTATCGGCCTCATTTTCTAATATCTTCCATGTGGGATAACGGGATTCTGAGTTTGCTTTCAACTTCGAATCCTCTTATCCCATATCGAAGAAAATAAAAAGTTTAAACTCTATATAGTAAGTGAGATTCAAATAAAATAAAACCATTTGATTCGGATACCGGTTTCGATATCCGGATATCGAAAACCGATATCCGGCATCCGGTATCCGTCTCTGAAATCGGGATAACAGAAAACCGATATCCGGTATCCGATACTCGCACAACACCTTTTCGTCGTACGTACTCATCTTCAAGGGTACGTAACACTGTATCTTCACCAGGATCGTAGATGCGTCGATCCATGACACATTGTACGGAGTAGGGTGTGGGGTCATGGGTAACCCAAGGCGTGTGGCTGTCTCCTCGGAGATCCCATTGATACAGCTCCCACTATCGACCATCAACTTATACGTACGCCCACCAATTTTGACGTACGTGTAGAAGATGTATGTGCGCTGAGCAACGTCAATAGTCCGGGTTGTCGCTGTAGCGGTAGTGGGTGTAGGGGCCGCTTGGGCGGCCTCGTTGGGCCCCCTCATTCTGGTGGTCTCCAAAGTGGCGACGGGATGCATCGAGGGTGGAATGATCGGCGTGATCTGGATGTATCCAAGTGGATCATCCACGTCCTCACCATCGGGACATTCGGTTGGGTACACATCCACCTCGAGGTCATCCTCGGGCTGTTCTTCCACTGGGTTTCCATATATGTCCATGACGAGAAGGGTGGGGCAGTTGATCCGTCGATGCCCAAATTCCTTGCACTTAAAGCACTGGATGGGCTCTCGTGGGGCATTCCGAGCTCTAGCGGTGGACATCGCCGAGGGTGTGGGAGGTGCCGGCGTCGGAGCCAGTGTCGTCGTAGGGGCAGCTGGGTGGTGGACTGTCATGCTGCCTCGGTTCCAGGATGATGAAACTCTCGTAGCTGTGGAAGTCGTCATCATCTGAGTAGATCGAGGTGCGGCGGGAGTGGATGGCACCCCATTGTCGTGGCTAAGCTCGTTGCTCTTCACGAGGCTATAGGCAAGGTCTACGGTCAGAGGGTTCTGCTCTAATACCCATGATCCTATGTCAGGGCAGAGGCCGTGGACAAAGAATGCGATCTGAATTTGTGGACTTTCCACAAATTTGCATCGCATCCTATACTCCTCGAAATCCTCGATGTACTCGCTGACCTTGCGCTTTCCCTGTTTAAGGTCCATCCACCTTAGTAGGAGACGAGTCATGTAAAGCTTTGGGATATACTTATCCTTCACCTTTCGTGACATCTTGTCCCAAGTAAAGGGAGGATCTCCTCAACGTCGGGCGGCTTCCTTTTCGTTCTTCCAAAAAAGTTTTGGCTTGGCCTCCTAGGCGAGCCTCGGCGTACGACACGCATAGGTTGTCGTCCATGTCATACCATTGGAAATAGATTTCCAAATCCGACTACCAATCTGTGTAGTCCTTTGGGTTCCGCGACCCTTCAAAGATAGGCACTTCTATTCGAACACTCTTTTGGATCATGGCGCGATGCGCCTCTCTTGGTCGCTCATGTTCGTCCTCGGGGTGACGAGCTGGTGGTCGGCGGGGTGTATCTCGTCGATAGGCATGATCTTGTGGCTCCGGATGATATGCCGCTCAACGAGGTGCCTGGGGGTAGTGTGGGCATTCCTCCGGATACTCATAATGCTGGTAGTGCCTCGGCGGTGCCGGGGGAGGCACGGGATAGTCATACTCCTAGGTTGAGTAAGGTCATCCGGTGGGTACTCCTGATGAGGTGCGTAGTGATACTCGGCGCGGTATCTCAGTGCTGCCCGGGGTGGTGCTGGGGGTCCTCATAATGGGCTGGTGCCGGTGCGGGTGCCGACCCGTAATAAAGCGGGTGGGCGGAGCTACCACCATACGTGGCGACCTCCAGTCAACTGGTAGCAGGTGGGTGCCGTGGGCTACCTGGCACGGATGAGTAGTGGGGAGCGTTCGGTACCGGTATCCTGTTAGGGTTAGGGGCCATCTCATGGGGATGCCCATGATGATCAAGATATCGAGAACTCCTGTTCTCGGGTGGGTAGTAGTTCCTATGCGGTGGGTAGGAACAATCGTCATAGTATCATGGTGCAGGATACTCTTCCCAAGGGGGAGGAGTTCTTCGTTGTTCCCCGTAGTCATTCTCCCATTCTTCTCGACGAGTGTAGCGGGGTAGAGGCGCCGTGGGATCATGTGGTCGGTGCATCGGAGCGGGAAGATCCGGCATCAGGGCCTTGCCAGGGCGTTGGGGAACCTCACTAGCCGAGGGGTCACCATTAGGCTCATTCACCGAGGCCCTACGGGTAGGTGCCGCGGGGACGTAACGCCGGTCTTTGGAAGCTCAAGGTGCTGGTGGCGCCGTTTCGTCGAGAGGCATCGAAACCCGAGGAGCGGGTTCCCTAGGCGGAGGAGGAGATAAAGCTACCTCCTCGTTCTCCAAATGGTCTAAGTGAAATCGTTCGCCTAATGGATCTTCAGGTCGCATTCAACTAGGTCAGTATCCCGACACTGGGCTCGCGTGCGAACCATTCTATGGTCAACAATCCACCAATACAATGTCTACGGGTATGCTAGTGATGGATGCAATGGAATGACGTGCATATATGCGAATGAATTTTGAGATATGACGAAAGTAATTCAATACAATTAGATGATATTCTAGTGACCGTGTTAGGGAAAACTAACATGACCGGCTCTGATACCAATATGATGTAATACAGTGGCGTGCCGGGATCGGTCGGCTCGAATTACGTCACAGGAATGACGATGATGTATGTGGGATTAATACGAAATGAATGGTATTTGAGAAGGTAAACCCCATTAATGAGCAATAAGCAGACGACCACGAATAGGAAGGGAAGTCAATGTCAATCAATAAACGAGATATTGATGCGATTAAACTCCCAATGACCCGTAGGACCAACTAAGAAGTCTAAGGAATGAGGGGCATTTTACGGCCCAAAGGTGTCCAAGTTTAACAACCAACGAGAAAACCTTTTACCACAAGAAACCCTATCACTCCACACAGTGGCTATCCTATAGCGATTAACGCAACAAGCCAAGGAGGCATAAGAGATAGCGGTAGATGGCATTGAAACAGGTAATCATACTGGAATTAATGGAGAGGAGACAAATAGGTACCTGTTTTTAGGAGAGTCCACGGCATAGGGAGTCGTATGATTGACCCGGGAGAAGGTAGATCCGTCGACGAGGGATCGCGGTGCTAGCACGTGCGGCACTGACTGTGTGGCGATGCTGGCCGTGGACGGCGATGGGTGCACCGAGGTCGAGCGCTTGCGTGCAGGGCCTGCGCGTTGCTAGCAAGAGGACGAGCGCGGCGCTGTTCGGTATGCGCAACTGGCGATGGTGAGCGAGACCAGGCGTGAGCCGGAACGGCGCACGCCCAAGGATAGGCGCGCGCGCGTCGTTTTGTGCGCTCGTGCGGCCGGTGGCGAAGCCGACGGACAGCGCGGCTGCGCGCGGCTGGTGTCGAGACAGGCGGACGGTGGGGGCTGCACGCAGCCGGCGTCGGGGTTGGCGGACAGCGCGGCCGGCACGCGGCCGGCGTCGGGGCTGGCGGACGGCGCGTGCCCGCCAAGAGCCCAGCGAGTGACACTGACAGGGGTGGGCGCTAAGGGATGTGCTGGACTAAGAGGCGGGCGAGCCGAGTGTGCGGAAGGGGGGGTTCTGAGAGCGCGCACGGGAGAGGGCCGTGCGGTCGGGTGCGTGCTGGCGCTGGGCGAGCGCTTGGGCAAGCACAGCGACAAAAGCAGAGTCGATGGCGCGCTGGTGACGGGCTGTAGGTGGAGAGACCGGACACTGATAGCGGCGGATGGTGGGAGTCCTCCAAGAGGAAGGTTTCTTGAAAATAACCACCCAAGAAGACTATGATGGAGAGGGCGTTTCCTGATCTTCTTGCAGGGCTCTTGGAGAGTTCTAGACGAATCTTGGCAGGATCTTGGAGGGGGGGATGGCGGCGCTTCTTGGATCTTTTGAGCACCTTCGGAGTGATCTCGACGAAGGGATCTTCCGATTTCAAGAAGATGACGAACCTTGAATCTTTAGGATACCCGGAGTAATCTCGACAAGGCATTGAGGCACGTTGCCACAGAGTGATCTCGACATGATGGTGCGGGCTCTAACCACGGAGTGGTCGCGACGTGGCCGAAGACAGCCAATCCTCTCTACACTCTGTCTACGATGAGGTGGAGACAAGTTTGGAATTTTCTTCAACAAATGCCTCAACCTTCACTTGGGCATGCTATCCCCTTATATAATGAGGATAGGTGCCAAGTGAGAACGTGGGGGGAGGACAAACAGTCGTGAGACATGGTTCGGCCTCTCTTTAACGATTACAATTCAAAATAAAAACATGTCAAGGACGAGGCCCAACATCGGCCCAGTCCATAAAGTCCAAGAACAAAAATAACGAAAAGATAAAAGAAATAAAAGGGAAGATAAGGTGCTTACGCGGAGTAGTTAAACCCTGGGCAGCGAGCATCGGCGCGAGCAGCTCGTCGTGGCTGGAGACGTCCCGTCTTGGCGGCAGCTGGTTGGTCCCCCATCAATCTGGGCTGTCAGAAAGTAATCTGATGTCTTTGATGTAGCTAGTAGAAGTCCTTTGTCTGGGCAGTAAGTTCACCCCGCATGCTGCACATACAAAGACCAGAGGTGATGTGGCAAAAAATGAGTGGGTATCGTTAGTAAAAACGCATAGGTAAGTGCATTTCATATGTTCTTCTGTATTCTTTTTATTAGTCTTTTATTTCTAGGAGGGGTTACGTGGCGCAACATGAGAGAAGGCCCCAAAACAACTTTAAAATGTGCCAAAAACTCAGGAGGGGACACGTGATTGGGTGCATCAAAATTTAAGTTAAGTAAACAATAGCTGATTCAATGACTTTGAATTATAAATTTTCATTTACTGATAACTCTTGATCTTGAACTCGGATTGAGCCCAAACTTTTATGAATTTTCTCCTCTTGATCTCTTACTTATATTTGTATTGTTCGGTCACATCAAGCCTACATTGGTGGGTAAAAATTAATTACCTGTTTGGGTTAAAATGGTAATTTTTACCATTAACCCTAGTTATAAAGCAGAAATTGGAGTTGAGGAAGTGATTCTGGAAGGGGCTCTTTCACAGCTGCAATGCATAGAGGTGGTACATCCGGGATCAACCCTATTTGGCACCTTTTACTTCAATGTATTTGAATTTTAGTGGAATTTGGATTATTTGTTATTGAAGTTTGTGATTTGTTATGTTGATCTTGGTCTGAATTTCTAAATTATCAGGCTCGAGCGGCATGTAGAAGCCCATAATAGGATTACAAAATTGATCTACCTGATCGACTTGCAAATAAAATTAATTTTTGGGATGGATCAGATTGTATTTATAAAATAGTAGTTAGTGAATTTGGATACCCAATTCCCCCAAAGCACCACAAAATCAAATTTCATTCTTAATCCCTTTACTTCATTGACCCAGTTTATCGGATCAACGAAGTCAATCTAGAGCTCCTTATTTTTACTATTCTTCCCATCCCTTATGTTATCCTTTCTGAATTATTAATGTAATTAGGTTAATTTTATCTTCATTG
Organism: Wolffia australiana; assembly: GCF_029677425.1. NCBI lineage: Eukaryota > Viridiplantae > Streptophyta > Magnoliopsida > Alismatales > Araceae > Wolffia > Wolffia australiana. The sequence goes on from NC_135838.1 coordinate 9,847,022, forward strand.
AGGATTAAATTAACTCAAATTAGAGTCAAACTATTCAAGAAGATTACTGATTGAAATCCTTATCTGCTTCCCTTGGATGATACCTGTACTTATCAGTGTACATCTTAAGTTAATGTTTTACAAATTTTATTGTACAAGCTAAAATTAAAAATGACAATAGATTATAAAATTCATAATTCACCCCTTAATTTTGGCTTACCAATATTCATCCTCTAATTTTAATTTCAGATGGACAAGGAAAATAATTCAGAATTCAGAATGAAACAACAGGTTATTGGGTTTATTCACTCTACGCTATAAGAGGACATCATGCCCTGAATAAGGTAAGTAAAACTCACCATAGAAACATTTGAATCACTTGATGACACATTTTTAGCGGAAATCAGATTATACGAATGGAACTTCACTATTGATGGCGAGGACGCCAACACTTCAGCATCGAACGCGTCACCACGGTCAACCGGAGTCAACACGCCCGCTATGGACCACAGTCAACCGGAGTCAACCGAAGTCAACATGCCACAACTGTCGACAAGCACGTCTCCACCCACGCACGTCCCTACGCGCATCATGACACGACGCCAGAGGCAGATCCACAACTGCCCTTTGGTGTGACACGGCGCACGTCTTTATTTTCTCGTCATTTTCTCTTTCCTCCAAGGCCTATATATAGGCCATTATTTTCAAAAAAATATTAGGCAATCATAATTCAAGAATTGAGTTTTTGTTTAACTCTTCTTGGAGGATTGCCCAGCCTCTCCTATCTTCCACCTTCCAAACCCTAGTCGCCATCGCCGCCGCCGCCGCCGCTGCAGCCACTACCGCGGCCTTGCGACGTCGGCCTCCCCTCTCCTCTCTCTTTCTCTTCTCTCTCTTTCTCTCCAAGGGGGCCACCCAGACTGCCCGCACGCCGTCCGTGCGCCGCCCGCGCACCGTTCGCGTGGCACGCACGCGCCACCCTCGCCTGCCCGGACAGCCTTCGCCAGGGCCGCCCGAGACCGCACTCCGGCTGCCCCTGTCCGGACGCCGTCGGCACTTCAAGCCGCGCGCGCTGCGCGCGGTCGGGTGCGCTCCGCCGCACTCCGCGCGCGCGGGTGTTTGCCCACGCTTGACGCTGCGCCCACGACAACCGCACTTAACCAGGGTCATTCAACGCCCGGAATGTCCAGTCTCGTCCTCGTCCACTGGGCTGCTCAACGCCCGGATTCGCCCAGCCTCGTCACGTTCAGAATTGCCCGCAACCTCTTCACGCACTGCGCTGCTGAGGTACGCCTGAACTCTTTCGTGTCGACGTGTTCTCCGTCTAGTGTTTTCTCGAGAAGTTTCCACTACAGTCGGAATCTGAATTGGTTTCGATTCTCTACTTCTTCGACCTACCTCTCGAGTGTTTCCTCGCGATGCAAATTTGACGTATTAATTTCGGTGCTTAGGCATCGTTGCGGTGGGGGAAGACAGTACTCCCGCCCTCGATAAGGATCGGAGCTGCACCACCAGATTTTCAGCGGTTTTAAAGTCCGGATCTGACCGTGGATTTCTGTGGATTGTTTTATCCCTCACGCCTATCCTACCCCTAGTCCTGTCGTCCCGCCCTTCCTCACCTACTCCGTAGTGGTCCTACGTCAACTGTCAATTTCACAACAGGAGGAAAGTGCTATATTTAGTGATCAATATGTGAACGCTTTGAGACTTGCGGTTCTGTCCCTTGACTCAACAGGAGAAACATTAAGCAAATCATGCTAAATAACAGTGAGATAATAATCATGAGTATTATAATATTTTTTTAATTCAAATGGATTCGAGGATAACTCCAACTTTGAATCGAACTCCTGAATCTGAAACGTTTTTGAGAGTCATGACACTTGAAGATATCTATGAACATGAAGGAGTCAGTCTAAATAATAATCATGATCTTGCTCCCACTAAAAATTCAAAGGCTCAATATAAACCTTGAAATGTTTACCCTGTCAAATATCACGTGGCATATTTCTTGTCAGCTAAGGTAGTTAAAGATTATGATTTTCGAACATCACGGTGTAATGCTAAACTGCACATGGACATTAGTAACCCACAAATCCAAGTTGCATGTAGTTTGATGCAAATCCTTTTATACATTTAAATACAAATATACTAAATAAATGGACAATTTTAAAGTTCTTTTGGTTTCACACGGATACACTCAATAGGAGCGTTTTGAATTTACTGAAACCTTCGATCCAGTTATTAACAGATTACAATGTGTTCGCTGCTTTCATGTGTTGTTTTGGCTATTTGGAAAATTCATTAATCGAATGTGTTTGGTGTATTATTCCATGTACATTTAGATGAGATAATATGCATGGAACAGCCGCGGGATTCAAAGACAAAATTTTCTAAATCACGTTTGTCATCTAAAAATGTTAATTTGTGGTTTAAAACATTTGCATATATCTTGGTTAATGAAGTTAAATCGTTCTCTTGTGAATATGGGGTTTCTATGTTTAAAAAATTGATACTCCTTTGTTTATTGAAGTATCGACAAACCCAATGTTTAGGATAATATATGTGGATGATATATTTATAAAATGTCAAAATACATCAGATATTGAGATTCTTTAAGTGATTTACATTCAGAACTTGCGATTAAAGATCTGGGTTCTGCACACATTTTAATGTTTGATGATGGTACTGTTTATAGAAAATTTGTTGGTTCACTTAAATATCTAACCCAAAAAAAACCAGTCATAGCCTTGGCAATGCTTGGCAGAAGCATGCATGCTCCATCCTGCTATGATTGGCAATGCCTAAAATATTTACACCATCACTTGAAAGGAATCATGTTGTGTGGTTTACTTATTCATAAATATTTTAATGTTCAAGTCAATGATAACAATGATAGAGATTGGACACGTAAAAAAACTTATTGAATATTTACATGGTAATTTGTTATTTATCTCCGTAAAAATATTGTCCCCTGCAGCTCTAAAAACCAATCAATGATAGCCAGATCAAGCACAGGGGCATAATATAAAGCTCAAGAAAATGTCGCATTTAAAGTTGTATGGATTCAACTCCTTCTCAATGGAATCCACCTTACACCGGAAACGTTACCGGCTCTGTGGTGTGATAACGTTGGAGCAGCATATGTAACTGGAAATTCAGTATTCCATGGAAGGACAAAGCATACATAAATTGATCTGTATTTCGTCAGATAAGAAATGACCTTAAAGAATATTCAAATACAATTTGTTCGAAGTGAAGGACAGCTGGCTCGTGGGACGACAAAACTCTGGGCCGATCACATTTTGGGATGTTATGTTCCGAGCTCAACATCTTCGCCCCACCGCTGTGCTTGCTGGGTGTTCTAGAGGAGTCACAAACATGGCATGACGTCATCAGGCAAGCCAGCGAGGAGCTCAATATAGACCACTGGCATTGAAGTTTAAGATTAACTAGTAAGCTGTGAAAGTGTACCCCTTATACCCATTATGAGATAAGACGGCTACAAATAAATATAGGGCTACCCATGGGTAGGGTCAAATATAGATGATCAGGGTTTCACATAGATTGGAACTAGCCTAATAATAGGTTTTCATCTTAATATTGCCGTTATAATTGTTGTCATTGTTAGGATTCAGAAGTAGACAACTAAGTACAAAAATCAAATATAAATACAAACACATATGTGGGAGACTACAACGATCTTAACCACATTTCTTTCTCTCTCTTTTCACTCTCCTTTTCCTCGTTCCCTCTTGTTCTTCGTGATTTTTGAGTTCTATTTGTTTTCCTTCGACGAGCACAGTTCCGTATAATAAGAGACCTTATATTCAGTATACGCTGCACGAGCTATAAATCTTAAACTTTTAGAGTTGGAAATAAATTTTATGATCCACGCAAGGAACATTTATTGGTGCCTCAAATATGGTCCTGCTTTAACATTTCATGCGTCAGATTCCCGTAAGTTAGGGCACCCATACGTTGATCTCCAGATTTTCTGCATTTCAACTGTGGAATCTATATATGTCAAATGCACTTTCTTCCTTCGTTTCCGCTTCATTTTGAGTAAGAAAGGGGTCGGAGACAAACATATAGTTTATCCTTGGAATCAGCAGTCAATTCAGGTGTTCTTTCCAAAACGTTAGTTCTGCCTCCGGCATGGGTCAATATTCTCGGATTGCGCTCTGAGATGGCGCATCAAATGACACGTAAGGCAGTTTTTGTTGGGGAAGAAACCTGCTGCAACAGGCAGAGCAGCAACAATCAGGGACACCATTCGAAGAGAAGAAAAATCGGAAAGAAAAAGAGAATTATTATTATTTTTAAAGAAATATGCCTCAACTTAGTGTTAAGAGGACCAATATTTATATTCATCGCCAAAACACACTTATAATTGTGTTTCATAAGCTATCATTTAAACCCCATCCACGTGTTTCACTTAAATTAATTATGTTAATAAAATACTGAAATATGTATACGGTTTGTTAATCTGTAGAAACTCTATCAATTCTATTTATAGTGAAGCAGCAGTTAAGAGGATTAACTCTTTCCCGTACCTTCATACAGGGGTCAAGTCCATGGAACACACGAAAGATCTGCCTCAAAAGATAAGTGACCCAGGTCGGTACCAAGGTTTCTGCTCCAGAAACAATCTTTTGTCATGCACCAAGCAATGTTTTACGTATATTATTTCATGCCTTTCACATTATCCATCACAATAATACTTTTCGTTTATTCAATAGGGTACATTTTTAGACTGAGATTTGTGACTGCTACGCACACAAAATCCAATAAGACACCACCCATGATCTGTCCGTCGCACGTTTATCTCTTTGACATTCCATGCTCCTATGGATCCCGCAGACAAGCCAAAGGATAGTACTTCGAAGTATACGATATTCCGAACAGTAAGATCGAAGTATTGACCTTTCGTCGTCTCCTTGTATGTCCCTTTAGAGAAAACGCCTTCCACCGGATCCCCCTTCCCGCTGGCAGTTGAAGTAGAGAGCGGCAACCGGTGACCCAAGGTTGTACTCGCGAGAGAATTCAGTGGTTTTGAAGTTGTCTGAAAACTGGAGGGCGAACCGTGTTTCTTCCCTGCTGCTGAAACAATGCAAATACTAACCGATGGATTCCTGCCGCGGGTGCTGGGCTTTCGTACGAGACAAGCTCTTTTCCTGAATGGAATGAGTAAAGTGACTTACTGTTACTTCTAGTGTCATGATTCCTACCCTAGGGTGCTAAAAGGAACAAGTTTAATATAGGTGTCACCAGATGAACTCCACCCCTCAGTAAGTATGGGAAGCTTAGTGGCATGGTCAGACACACTTCAAGCCTTTAGTAAATTTTCGGAAACTTTCTATTTTGATTATTTTTTCTATATTAAATTGGGCTTTTAGCCGGTAAAGAGGCGATTGGGCGATTGTCGAGTCGATAATTCGAAATAGATTGAAAGTTTAAGAAAGAATAAATAGATATGTAGGAAGTTATGTGGCGAGAAAAATTGCATTTTAGTACGAGAGATGTATATACTGATTCAGAAAAAGTAGACGAACCGATAAAATCATTCAACAATAGATATATTTGTCGTTTTCTACCGGGTTATGTGGAGGAATAAATATTTTCTTATGCATATCGTTTGATTCATCTATGGGCAGATGGCTAGTTAGATATAAAGACGTAGACGGATAGCTAGAAGGGTTATTAGACGGAAACTACGTAATATCCACAAAGAGATGGATAAAGAGAGAGACAGAGCGAGAGAGAAGGAAAAGTTGGTACTGGGGAGTGAGCGGCGAACAAAAAGAAAACTTGTCTGAATAATTATACGTTTTGGTACAAAGAGTCACTAAAAACATGTGAAACACTTGTAAAAGGCTTGACAGCTGCTAAGATCTCTGCATAAGGCGGATCATCTTCCGCGCGTTAAATATCTATATACAGGATCAAAAGTGAAATCCGTTTTTAATTTTTGTTCATAACGGGTTAGTATGCAGGCAACTGAGAGAAATATCGACATACTGTATGACATATTCCACATAAAGTAAACCAAAAGACTGATAGAATGATTGACGTACCATACTCAGCAGTAGTTGTTGCAGGAATGTCCACAACTAGCCTGCAGACAAACGAACTCCTCTATTAAAAATCAACGATCCTTGACGTGGCTGAAAAATTTTTCAGTAAAAACTAGCAAGGGAGATTCAGCTAAAAAAAATCAAAGCCTCTTCGTCTAGTTTTGAAGTCACGTGCCTCGAGCGACCGGGGCCTAAAAGAAGAAGGCATATGGAGGATATTGAAATCAACGAGGAGATCAATCTTTACTGCACTAAAAAAAACAACACTTCGAGCGTATCCCCTTTTCAGCTCTGTATCCGAGCGTTCAATGACTTCCTTACCAGTGGAGATACTCTCTAAGCGTCGGATTGCTTGGGCTTGGTGCGTCCGGATCAACCAGTACCTTGGCCACGTATGGATAGATAGACATTCATAAAATAGTTTATAGAGGAGGCATACAAACAGTAAATCCGTACAAGGAACGCCTGCTAGAAACTTACGAGAGTATAAAATGTTCCCATGTCATCACCACCGACCTCAACTCGAGAGCGTCGGGCAACCGCTGAAGGCTTGAAGCTGGTTCCATTGATTCCCAATTTACTGTACTCAACCTTTAGATAGACTGATCTATTGAATGGACTTAGCACCTCGCCAACAACACGGCTAAGTCTCAAAGGATCTTGATCTGTGATCTCCCCATTCCCCGTACGAAAACTCATTCCCGTATCGCTACCCATCCGTCCCTTCCGGCTTTCCGTAAAGCTGGTAGAACGGCTTAGGGCTTCCCCGAAGCAATGGGTGTAGAACGAAGTAACATCAGAATTTATAGGCTTCGCATTATATGCCCATCCCAGAATTTCTAGAAAGGCGCTCTCAAGTGTTCACTAATTAACGGAGTTCGTAGAGTAGATGGTTGTGAAGGTTAAAAATCTCCGCACCTTAAATGGAAGTCTGTAGCTCCTTTTTAGTATCAAGCGAAAATAATGCAACGTGAAGACGGAAGCAATTCGGCAAGTTACCCCTAGTAACGTTTCGGAATCCCCCTGTTGGAATGAAAAGAAGATATTTTATACACGTCTGGACATCGCCATCGTCTGTGATCAGTTCCAGTTCGGCATGTAACTTCGGCATCCTCCTGGGGATATTTACTTAAGTCGTCATGATCTTTTGTTTGTTACAGTCGTCTATTTTGAGTTACTGGGGACAAGTATACGTCAGACGCGAGTCAGATGCCGGCTGCCGACTTGTCGAAAGGACTCACCATCACAGAAAAAAAAAAATCTATCCACTGGACACGGCTCCCTCAACACTTGTAGTGATGATGACGACGAGATAGAGACCAACTCGAGGCCAAATTTCGACAAGTTATTATTTGATAAGATTCTGTATAAATGTTGATAGATGCAGAGAATGTGGGGAAATGGTGTTGCTTCGTGTTTGTATTTACTATCAAAACAGAACCATCAGCCCACAATTTTCCCTATTCCTGTACAACTTGCCGTGCTCAGATTCATGTATTTGGCAAGCTGGACGGATAACGCCAAGAAGGACAGGTGAGCCTGGTGAGAGAAATGTTATAGGTTCCTGAATTCGGCCAATAACTAGGTTTTCAAGTGGACAAGAATCTCTATGATTTGAGGCCAATGGATGTAATGGCCCGGATGAAAATGCCCTAAGCGCAAAATCCGCATCCATTGATGACCCCGGATCTCATATCCACAAAAGTTCCATCTCTTAATTTAGCTTTAATCCACAAAAAAGCACACCATATATTTGTCGTGTTTCGAATATTAGCTTGATTTGGACATCAATTCAACTGCCTACTCGTGGCTTCGTCCTCTGGTCCAGGTCGTGGCTTCATCTTCTCTTTTTTCTCACACTTACCTCCAAAATCTCATCAAAAGCACCTGAGTCCTTGTATTTGAGAATTTTTCAAGTTGAGTTCATGGAAATCAAGTATTGTTACTCTAAAATATCATTAGATATTAATTATTTCATTTCCACAAAGAAGTTAGCAATAAAATATGCCTAATGGTTTTTTTATTTTTTTGTGGCAAAAAACATGGTGCCAAGTACCGCTAATCCAAGGATTGTCCTCATAGACCGATTCAGCTATGCCATTGATGCCACCCAAGGGAGTTTTATATATCTAATGCTTGAACTTTTGTAAGAGGTTATAGGCATGAAGCGAGCATAAATATCGAAATTACACAAGGACCCCAGTTGCCACCGCCCGTGACGCAAATCAAAAAAGATAAAATAGGGTTACCTCTACTTGTCGTTAAGGAGTCCTTGGGTGCCTGCAGCTGGTTCCTACCCATTAGGAATGGGTGTTGAGTGGAGAAGGTCCATCGTTGCATGCATTGATTATGATCATGGAACTTTGCAAAGTAGAAGCTAACTACAATGCTCCACGCAATACATCACTCACGAGGACTGAAATGTACAAGGGTACAGCATGTGCCGAGGGCAAACACGTTGAGGCACTCGTTGCCAGAGCTGCCATTGCTGTCTCGAGGGAAGGGGTGTGAGAGTGTATTGCATGGTTGGCTAGTGAACATGTTATCTCATTCCCCTCTCATATCTGGTGGCAGAAACTAGTAACACACACTTGGCATTACATGATGTCTTGCCATGTAATGCCACAAAGTGCATGAACTTTCCCAGAGCATATCAACTAACACATGTGAGTTGGATTATATGATCTTACCGTAAAGGTTTCGTTTATTATAAAGGAGCAAGCCATTATGTAGCGCCATAGCCTCAGCTGTTGTATTATTTTAACCACCATATAAATGGAAAAAAACCAAAATGATGCTCCATGTGTGGTCTTGGAGGATACTGCCTCCACTAGTGGGGTTCGCGTTTCCTTTAGACACACCGTCCACATTTAGGTTGAGAGAGCCCACTAGTAGATGCTGTCAATTGAGAAAGTCTAGCTAGGTAGGGATCAGTTCAAGTGGAACTTGGATGCCCTAGGTGTAGAGGACCTCGCATGCTGATAGTGAACATTGTACAGTAGATGGGGCTAGGCGATAGGTTTTTCATACCCGCCGTTTGATGTGTCACATAACATCTGGTGCGCTCATGGTGGACACTATAAAATGAGAGGAATTTTTCCCTTTCCATACATCCTATATGTAGGTAAATGCTAAGCATATAGTATGTTGACGAAGTAAATATCATGTCAAAACTCTCTAATGGGTGTCAACATAGTTGGGAGAATGGAAGGTCGGGCCCCAAGGATGAGTAAGTTAACACCAGAGTTCAATAGAAATTTTACCAACAAAAAAGTGGTGTTCCTTTGTCTTGACCTAATGAGAGATGTGACGACAGTAATAGCACGAACTGATGTGGTGATTAATATGGGTCACCTGGTCATTTGTAGGTAGGCCATCGCGCATGAGTCTCCACAGGAAGAATAAGACATGAGTAATAATCGATGGGTGCTAGATGTGAAGGCCCCAAACTTATGTATGAAAGCTCTCTCGACTTTGGTCCCATGAGAAATGGCAACAGAAGTTCCCATGAAGTCTGAGTGTTCATATAGGGTAATTAAGGAGGCTGCCATCTCTGTGGCCATAGCCGCCATTAAGGAATCCTTGTGGCTTCCATAGGAGTCTCATGTTGCCTGTTAGTAACTGAGCAAAGTTTTGGCCTAAGTGGGTATCAGTAGCTAGGGTTTTGAAGTAAGGGGGTTGCTCTAAGCCATGTATTCTACCAAGCACTAATACAGCCGTGGCCCGCGTAATGGTGAGCCCCCAACGATATATGTAGCTAGTGGCATTGCCAAGTATGACACCAGTTGGTTCCTTTGATTTAAGACTCAGTACGAGCCCACTCACTATACTTGGTCCATATAAAGAGTTCCACTAGAGTCCTCGTAGTGCACATATGTGATACGAGCTCCTTCTTAAGCATGTCTAAGATGTTTTGGACATCTTGGGCAGCTAATCCCTAGACCCCCTAGGACACCAATTGACATGCTTTTTGCCAAGAGATCCAATAATCATGGTGTCAACCCTCAAGCTGATCGGACTACATGAATTGCGCATAGAGGCACTCCACATATTTAATTATACTAAAAAATTAAGTGCACCGCAAGAGATGCTCGTGAGGATATTATTGGGTTCTATAGGCCTTGAAATGGATGAATAAATCCAAACGACTCACAGCGGAAGACTTGAAAAAATCTAACGACATCATTCAATTTATTGAAACAATGTACCTTTATACGGATCACATACATGATTTCTTGGATCTTGGAGTGAGAGAAGTCGAGCTGCTCGTGTGTGCAGCCTCTAGACATATCTACGTGATCCTCAGCATGTCGAATCTCCTCCTCATTGACTAGGCCTGTTATACCTCTACCGTCGTCGTTACACCGTTCTGATCGCATCAGGCATGGAGAGGTATGTGGGGAGAGTGAAGAAGGAGGTCATAATATACCTAAGTTTTGGGGGTTTTATGAAAAATACCCACTTAGTATAAATAGGGGAAGGCCCTGAATAAAATTCACCCAGGCCAGATTGACAGTTAGGTATAATACCATTTACGCATTTGTGAGGATCAATTTAGTGAACTCTTTCCACTAACCAGCATCCACTATCTGTCCTTAGTGACTCCACACTAATGGCTACGGGAACGGCCATTCTCATCATATGAGTGAGGCTAGATAGTGCTATTCTATCCGGATACTACGATGTCCTTCTCGTGTATCCTTTGAATAGGAATGTTTAAAAGGCATGCTTAAAGACTAGTGATCTCCATATTATGATCTCATCATAATTCACTAAGTCCGATCATGTATTCATGGACTTCATTATAAGCATCACACATGCACTATAATGAATATGTTGTATTGATGAATAGAGAACAAGACGTGGTATGTGTGATTCGCTTGCCGTCCACATATATTTCAATCAAATATGACGTATGAGTTGGATACAGTCCCCAATAGATAGAAATAGAGTTTTCAGCCGGTGGGTTTCTTCCTCATTTTGGGGAATCAGGCCTCAAAATATTGATATCGTGAATGGCCATGAAAATTTGTGCATCCAAGATAGTCCATTGGCAGGCACCCTCATGACTAGCGAATCTAATTTTGGATGATGTGTGAGCAGTTGATATTATTAGATGGACTTACCATAAAGTTGCTCTTCAAAGCAATGACGAGCTGGTGTGAGGCCCTCTCATGCACAGTAACTACACTTATATGGCTTTAAATGAATTTTTAGAACCAATAAGTAAATGAATCACGTCATTTGGAAATAGAGAATCTGAGATGGTTGGGCAACCCTTTTCCCAAATGCATGGTTGGATGAGACCTCGGGCAATCGCTCATGTGAGTATGAGACAGAGGACCTCTTTCATCGATATGAAACAGCTATGAGAGATAGGATCACCGTGCCATAGTTTACGCAGGGCAGTGAAGAAGGGAGTGGAATTGCCATCCTGCAAGAGGGAGAAATGGTTTTGTCTAATACAAGCATCAATGAGATGTATGAAGGCATCGGTGAAGCAAAAACACAATAACACTTGAGTAAGGAAAGTCCATTCATCTCTATCAAACACCTTATTCGTCTCTATTTGAATTATGACATTTGATCTAGGAATATGGAATTCTAATGACTGTGCTAACTCATGAACTAGCATAAGATTGTGACGCATCTAGTGGCTCTTTGATAACATCATACTGCTCGAGGGAGATTGGTTTATAAATAAACATCCCTCAAAGGTTTGTAATGATTGTAGATACAACTTTTTAGCACACATCACAGTGGCTAATGGGTTGGATATGGCAAAAAAGAAGCTGGGTTGTTCATTTATGGGATTAGTCTAAGGAAAAGAGATTTCCCGCTTCTAAGAAAGGCTTTATGGATAAAGGCTGTTTTGATATACTTTTACTATGTCCATGCAAATGAGATTCCAACAAAGCGTACAGAACTCAGAGGAAGATCCTCAGGCCTTGTTCCAAATGACTGAGAAGAACACATCCTTGATCTCTGTTCACACACGGATTGCATGGGGATGGTGCTTTCCTAGTCAGTCACCAAATGGGGATGGAGATGAGGATGCCCTCACTTTGATCAGCTAGGCGGTAAGCAAAGTATAAAAATAATCAACAACAGCGGCTACAACAGGTCAGGATTCTCATTGTATGTATCCAACACAAATAGATAGTTAGTTGTAGACCTCTGTTGGATCAAGGCAAGAAAGCAACATATTTTTCTATCACCCTCATGAAGTCACTGGATATGCATTTTTGGGAGATAAATATTTCCTGCCGTTGAATGGCCTTAGCAAGCTGTTTACTAGGCTGAAGCTTTTGCTCCCAAGCTGCTTCAGTCCAAGCATTTTGAAGTTGGTGCTCCACCGCAGCAAGCTCTGCTATAATCCTATATATGTTTGACACAGCAAGGGTTGTCAACTAGGTTAACTTGAGTGATGAGAAGTGAGTACATATGTTTAGTTTAATTAAATTGGAAGCTGAGCTCATAACACACTACTGGAAAAAAATATACATGAAGTAGACTGAGAAATGGGCTCATATACACCAATTTGTTCGTTATACATCAGATAATATTCATAAATTGTAATAGTTTCTAATAATTGTTCTAATCTTCACCATTTTCATTGAGCTGTATACCCTTTTGCTTGATGAGAGAGCATATAACAGTTAATGGTATATGTGGCAGAAATGGTGAAGAATAAAATGACGATACCTATGTTATGGATGTCATTTAGATACATCAAGAGGTTACATAGCTATGTAGCATGATACAGTTTTGTGAGAAACTAAAGGGTAGGGCATTCGACACTGGGCAAGGGATATAAACTCTAACATTTGAAATTGTCAGTTTCATGATGCTTGACAAAGACATAAATACAGGCTCAACCAGCCACGCCACCTTAATAATTTCTAAAGTTTATAAAAAATTATATGTTTGAAAATATTTGAATGTTTGTAAGATATGGCATGGCGTAAAAGATACCTATGTAAGTGAATTTAATTTCCCCATCATTATTATATCAGTATCAAACCATGCCGTTTGGCAACATTTCCCTTCAACAAACTTATAGAAATTTCAATATTAGTTTTGGACGCATAGAAAAGGGTGGTTCCAAACATCTAACATGTCCCATGTTCCACAAGATCACCCTGCATCTTGCATTCTGATTAGGTCTTGCATTCCATTGATTATGTCCTGCATCTTGTCTCCCAAATGTATTAACCTGTTCAACCATAGGACAAGACGCATCAGGATGTTCTTCACTATAACAAAAGCAACAAAGGGTGTTAGTGGAAATGTTACCCTCATATGTATTCGCCTTTCCTTTAGTTTCCTGCAAAAAATATTTAAAATTGTTACTCATATCTTCTATTGTTTTACTAATCTTGCTCATGTCTCTTTCCAATTTATCCATTCTGATCTCCAGTTCAACTGCTTTGACATCAATGATTCCTCCACGCTTCGGACCTGCATTTCGGGTTTGTGTATGAAAAACTTTGATGATATGTCCAATCTTCCACTAACTTTTCCATAAGTTTCATGGATTCATCTGCATGAGTGTCAATGAACATTCCTCCACTAGATATATCCACTAGATGTCGTTCCTGATCATTCAATCCACCATTAAAAAACTGAACTAATTCATGAGATGGAATTCCATGATGTGGGCACTTCCTAGTAAGTGACATAAATCTCTCCCATGCTTCTCCAAGAGTGTCAGTTCCTTGATAAAAATCTCTTATAGCTTTCCTAATTGAAGTGGTCTTTCCATAAGAATAGAATTTCTTTAAAAGCTAGATTGCATCTCACTCCAAGATTGAAATTCTTGACCTACCCCTTTGAACAACTCTTTTTCCCTATCTTTCAAAACGAATTGAAATAGCCTGAGTTTGAGAATTTCCTGAGGAACATCTGCATAACTATAAGCAGAACATACCTGGTTATACTCTTCTAAAAACTCATAAGGCTCCTCATTAAATCGTCCATAAAACGTAGGTAATTGATTGATCATATTCGGGTCAATTCTAAAGTTAACATTTTCAGGTAAGGGAGCAGAAATTTTAGGGTATGTTTCACTCTCTGCAGGATCAGAAAGCTCTCTCAATCTCGTTCTTCTAATTCCTTTTTCAGCTCTACAATTTTGGTTATCCTCCATTCTCTCACAAATGTGTTGATTTTCCCCTTCGGAGCTCTCCAAAATATAATCAAGGCTAGGACTTCTACTGATTGTCTCAAGGTTTACTAGATAGGGTTTTAAGGACCTCCTATTGTTCATGCAATGTCATAACACACAAATAGCAAGACAATCAACTTAGACGAACAAGAAATTCAAATATAAGATAGAGAGAAATGGTAATTTTTGAAATTTCCAATATGCGTTTGAAATTCACTAAACAATTGCAAAATTCAATTAAATTCAAGAATTTATAAAAATTGGTGATCACTCAAGAACAGAAATTTTTAAATTCAAATCGTGCCTCCCCGACAATGGCGCCAATTGATAAGCCTAAAAATGCACGTAAATATGTCGTTGATTTGGCGTTAGACTTATACAATAAAATTTATAATTTCCCTTAATCACTAAATATAGAATAAAGAGCAAGCAAGGGGTGAAACCACAGGGAGGCAACAAATAAAAATTTTATCCAGTTTCAATGAATTAAATCAACGATGAAAAAATTTTGCAATTAATAAATTTTAATTATGCAAAATAATATTTTTAATTAATAAAAATCAAGTAAGACTTAATTTTGATTTTAGGTATTTCCGTGAGAAAGCTCAAGATAGGAATATTCAAATTTTAAGATCATATTATTTCAGATTATTAAGTTCCCAATTATTATAAAATTTTAAGACAGTTTTTATGAATTAAAATTGGGAATTAAATAATCAAGAAAGGGATTTTTAAATTGGACTTCAAGATAGATGAATTTTCAAATCTAGTTTTATTTTTAGGTTTTTTATATATTAAATTAAATTCCTAAACAATAAAAATCGAAATCTAGAGAGAGAAACTAGACAAGTTAACCTAGAGAGAGAAAGTGAAGAATTTGGGGAAATGATGAAATCCGACCCTAAAATTAAAAATCTAATGAAGCATAAATGTTCTAAATTGATGTAGAATTAAGAATAAAAAATAAGATCTTGAATCAGAATGAAAATGCAGTGCTAATTTCATTCAAAATCAACTTCGAGGGCATGTACATTTCGCCCATGCCATGGCGTTTTAGAATATTTTAAGAAGAAGATTGAAATACAAATCAGAAACTTTCAACTCTGAGTGCAGAATCAAGAACTGTCAACTTCCAAAGCATCCCTTGTGTCCTTCCCGGCCAAATCCTTGGAGAGAGCTTCAAAAATTAATTTTCTCCCAGTTCCAGACCTCCATTTAAAGATCCAACCGTCTTGATTGTAGAGGGGGAAAAGACGAACCTACCCTCAAAATTTCAGCCCAATCGGACATCTAGATCTCAAGATATCAAGGTTTTAGTGAGGGTAAATCTAGGCCGTTGGATCGTTTTCTTATCTAAATAAACCCAATTTTTCTGATTGGCTGAGCCTCTTCTTCCTTGTTTTTGCTGCCCTTAGATTGCATGTCAACATGTGTTTGCGCACTTCAAACGGCTGTAATCATTGGAAGGTGATTGGCCTCTTTGTGTGGCTATAAAGAAGCCACGTCGCTCCTTTTCTTTTATTTTTCCACAAAAACACAAAACGACAACTCAAGCCGCAATGTTTGACTGCGTCATTCTAAAAATAATAATAAAGAATGGAGGTAAGCTTACCGTTATCTAAAGCTCTCTTTTAAAAAAGTTTCCGCGTGCATTTTAATGCATGTAGCGAATCGATGCCGCATACATGAATAATAAATAAATAAGACTGTTTGCACGTGCTTGTCGGTTGCCGCGTGCATTAAATGCACGCGGCAACTCGACGCCGCATGCACAGTGCTTAACGCACGTGCATGTCGGTGGCTTTATATATATATATATATTCAATTGTTTTTTTTTTCTCTCTCTCTCCTTATTATTTGATAATAATCATCCAATCATTTGCCCGGATTTCGGGTGAATCACGTGGATGCCCTTTAGTATATAAATAAATACATTATAAAATGCCAAATAAATTAAATATGTATTATTTAAATATATAAAAATCATTTCTTGGCTATATAGAGGTCGAAAAATTATATAAAAATATGGAAAAATTCCAGAAAATTTTGAATAGCCTTACCAACCTTTAGCCAAATATTTATTTACTAAAATGAGGTCAAATTCTATGTAATAAATGATAAAAATGAGAAATTATAATAAAAATGAAAGTGTAAGTGATTTATCTTTATTTTAATATGATAACATGCAGATATAGTCATTAAACCACATAAATATAATGTAAAATTCATTAATTAATCATGTTAATTTTCAAGTTATCAAAGAGATGGGAAGAATAGAAGAAGTAAGGAGCTCTAGATTGACTTGGTTGATCCAATAAAACTGATCAAATGAGTCAATCAGAGGGGATAAAAAGAAAACCTTATTTGGGTTTTGTTTCATTTTGGGGATTTGGGTGTAGAAATTCACTAACAGTTAGATCAATGACAATCTAACATCTACTACAAAGTAAAAATTTTATAAATTTGGTTTATGTGTGAATGCAATAGCTAGGTAAATTTCACTATCTCTCCTCTCAATCTCAGTAAGGGCTTGTACATACTGCTCAAGCCTAGTGATTTAGTAATTCAGACCCACATTGAGAAGAACAATGAAAAACTTTACCAAATAAATCATTCACATTACACTAAAATTTTGAATACAAGCAAATAGAAAGCACCTATTAGGGTTGATCCATGATGAAGCTCCTCCCTGTCCTGCAGCTATGAAAGAACGACTTCCAAAATGACCTCCTCCTCTCAAATTTTTTTTATACATAGGTTACATGGTAACAATTACCATTTTTGCTCCTAGTTAGTAACTAATTCTTAACCATCAATGTAGGTTTTATCTGAATGATCCAACATAAGATAGAAAGAGGAAGTAAAGACCAGCAAGTCCATCAAAAAATAATCTTAATCGACATTAGGATCAAAAGTTATTAATAAATGAAAATCGACCAATCTAAGCCATTTGATCAAAGCCAATTAAAACATTCTAAGCCATTCTAAGCCATTCTTAACCATTCTCCTTTATTTAACTTAACTTTTTTTCTACGCCTGATGTAGTGTCATTCTCTGATTGGCCGACGCACTTATATTTAATATCTTTCCCCCTCTTTTATTTCCCATCTTGGATTTCTGTTCCCAACTTGTTATTGGAGGCCTATTTGCATTGGATTGCTATAATCCATTCTTATTCTTCAAGATTTTAAGAGAAAGAGTTCACGGATGATCAGGATTCATGGAAAAAGAGCACCAATTAGCCCTTTGGGGAAGTAACAACATGGTTCATGTAATCTCTTGAATGTTAGATTTTAATTTTTCTCACCTAGATTTCCAGCTTTCCAATGCATCCAATAGCAATAAATATATCCACGTACATGAAATGTAAGAGTGTTTTCAATCTATTGCACTGATGGAGTGCGCCACCTTACTCCATTGGAGACGTTATCAGAGCCACCATCATCGTCATCGACAGACCGCCAGTTCGCGTCCAGCCCGACCGGCACGCCAAGGCAACAGTGGACACCCGGCTTTAATACCCAGAATGAATGCACGATTACGCCATCAAATGTTTGGATCTTTCAGTGGCTCGTGCTCGTTTTATTCGTAGTTTTACCGTGTTTGTGTGTTTATTTTCGTCGAGTCCATATCCATCGTGTCATGTTAGTGTTTTTATGTTTCAAGTCGTCAAATCAAATCGTGCGAAAGATATTTTTTATTTTGTGTTAAAGGGGGAGGGTCCTATGTATAAGACCCTACCCCCCTTAGGAAGGGCTCTTGTGCCCTTACTAAGGGCACCCCTGCCCATAGTAAGGGCCACCGTGCCCCTATATAAGGGGGCACGGTGGTGCCCTTGATTCCAGACTTGGTTTATCGATTCTAAATTTTTTAGGACCAGGTCTCACCAAGGAAAAGAGAGTGAAGAGGAAGGACGCGAAGGGGGAGCCCTAATGGTTGACAGGTCTTCACCGCTGCCAGGTCGTGGAGCGCTGCTTGCCTACCTCACTCGTACGACTGGTGGACGCAGGCGTTGTGTGTCACCATTAATAGGTGCCCCGTTCTTGCCTGTCGTTGCGGGCAACGCGACGGAGTCCTGCCAATCGGACGAGTGATCAGCCGTTGCACTCCCGCGCGACGCAGTCACAATCCGACCAGGGAGGACGAGCACCTCGACCAGCATCCGCCACGTCCATTAGGCCCGACGAGACTCCGCTGAACTTCAGGACAGTGTGTCTCTACGTTATTGACCCGACTAATGATCTTGCGTCGCAGATCGGTCACCCTCGGTCAATGGATTGCTGGCCAACCGACTGCCCATTCCTCCCCAGGCGGTACCAACTGGTCTTCCACGACCTACGACATGCGGAAAACCGTCATACGGTGTTTCATGCAACGATGCTGCGGGCCCATCCCTTTGTAAGTCACCGTTCTACGCCCACGTCAATGGAACTGACTCACAGTCTCCACCGAGTGGTTACGGCACCATGCACTGAAAGCCCACCACCGAGCTGCATTTTCACCTTGTGCGATCTATGTGGACAGCATCCCTTCAGTCACATCCGCCCTAGTATCCAGACGGCATCCCTGCTACTGTCCCTAGACGCCATGGGAGTTTGACCGACCGTTCGCATTGCCGACAGTTGTCACTCAACTGGCCGGGCCGTCCACCATGTCGGTTGAACTCTCCAATGCCGCTCGCAACAGCCGCCGGCCTACGTTCGCGTCGCTCTACCACAAGAGCCGCGCTTGCTATGCCCAGTTGTTTGCTTGAGCCGCTTCCGCTGTTGCTCTCGTCTCATTGCCTCCATTCGCCTGACAAACATTCCTACGCTGCGTCCTCGCCGCAAGTTGACCAAAGTAGTGCCCGTCGCCAGCACACCTCCTCCTACCTGCCGCACCAAACCGTGCACCGACGAAGACCCGACGACGAACACCACCACAGATGAGGTATGTCATTCCCCTTGCTCGTCAAGTTATTTTACGTCTTTAGTATATGTTAGGCTGTACTCCACTATGCCCACATTAGAAGTAGGTGAGATTTTATATCCTGAAAACTACGTCACGAGTGAATTCTTAGGTACGACTGAACCCCTCCGTTACGTGCAAACACCAAGAAAAATATTCCATTTGACGCTGTAGTCCTTGTCGTCATTTTCACGAGGGTCAGAAGGTCACCGTCTTTCTCACCAATTGCCCACCCTAGAGTTCGAAGCTCAAACAATCCCCACAAGTCACGGCCTGCACGTAGGTTTGCCTAAGATTCATTGTATCACGTAGTTTCATCCCCTTAGGGAAATTATCCGATCGGATGACCTCTTCGATGACGTCCGACATCATCTCGGTATTAGAGCATCGTCTCCATACCCGACTGGACAATGTCCCTACGATGTCGGGCATCACCCATTCTCCCAAAGTCATCTCTTAATCTTAAGATGGCATCAACCCAATGTATAATATGCAGAATTGACATAGCCTTAGTACACGAACAACGTAGGAATAGGACTTGAATCCACAAGCCTTCCTCTACTTGAAGGAGCTAAGTTGTGAATCCACAAAACTAGCCTATCCAACCCTTGAATCCACAAGGGATTGTACTTGAATCCACAAGCACAAAAGCACTCCCTAATAAAGAGAACACTCAGATGGGAGAAACAACAGTTTCAACTATACAATACGTTTCAATAATGCTCATCCAGAGGTACATGGGGGCCTTTTATAGGCCACAACAAATACAAGGTCGTCTATAATGATTGTACCCATGACAAGACAAGTCAAAACATTGAGAAAAAATAATTCTGACAAGCTAAAACAAAGTATAGGCTGCCTGGTAGGCCTGAGCAGAGATACCCTGCAGATTCTGGGGCCTCTAGAAGCTGTGAGGAGATATTTGTGTGGCTCAAGAAGATCCTGATGCGACAAAACAGAAGATATGCAGAAACTGTCAGTTCTAGAAGAATCTACTTCTTGGGCCACAAGTTGCATCAAGTTGCCAATGGGCCTCAGAAAATGGGCTTTTGGGCTACATCAAGAATGAGACTCGACACCCAAAATGTTGACTCTTATTGAAGTAAATCATATGGTGACATATGCAGCTAAAGAACCTTATATTGACATCTTTGTCTACCACTGTCTTGTGGGAAAGCTCATATACCTAGCTCAAACATGCTTAATATTTTTTTAACTGTTACTGTTGGTTGTTAATTTATGACGTCATTGACCATCAGGTAACTACTCCCGAATTCATGCATTTTTTCTTAAACTAAAAACTCTAGGTCCCTCTGCCCGAAGGCCTTGATTGTTGCTTCGCTCTCTTGTTATTGTTGGACAGCTGTTTTCTTGTTGGAACTAAACCTCTTGTTAGAGAGCTTTCTTATTGGACAGCTTTCTTGTTGGAACCGCAAACTCCAGAACTCTGGAACTCCGGAACTCCAGCAACTCCAAAAATCCTGAACTCTGAGACTCCAGAACTATAGGTGCCATCGGTCTCAAGTAGCCCTTTGTAGTTCGTCCTATCTTGTTCTGACCTACACTAGAGGTAATTCATAACTCTTCAAAGTGTATACTGATTCAGACTTTTCTGGCTCATAGCCCAATCCTAAGTCAGCAAGAAAAATAAGTATGTTGAAGCAAAAATATGTCTCTCTCAAGCACTGAAATAGAGTACCATATTCTAGTAAACAGCCCTTTGTGACACCCCTTGGATTCAGAATCACCTCCAATTATTGGTGCTGCACTATGCTCAATCTGACATGCTCTAGGTGACAGTAAGTCTACCATCAGTCTAGCCTACAATCTGGTTCAATGTGAACAGACCAAAAATATGGGCCTCCACCACAACTTCATCAACAAGAAAAATTGGAGCAGCAGATCCTTTCAGCAAGATATGTGCCTCCCAAGCACCAACATGTCAATTTTCTCATGAAGGGCTGTGACTGTCTTGTGTCAAAGCACATCATGGATAGTTACATCTCCAGCTTAAGGCATAGCACGAGGAAATCACATTCTATAACCTTTTACTAAAAATATCAACAGTTACCCATTCTTTTGACTCATGTGTATATATGAATTCCTCTTGAAAGCAACTGGTTGATTCCTACCTCTCTTTCTTACAAATCTCATGTCGGGTACCACACCTGATCAGTGCCCTAACAGCACCTTGCCAACCACTTCTTTGTGAGTTACCTAATGGCATCTAAGAAATGTCATATTGGCCCGTCATATTAAACTCTTTACAGATTCTACAATATACACTGATGTCTTTTGTTGCCAAAAACCTCTCAAATATGAATACATGAGCCTACAATAATTTCAATGCATTTTTTAAATATATATATTTGTATTGCATCCTTTGGCCACAGAGAAATGGTAAAATGTAAGAATCTTATAATTTTCTAACATGTTCTCATAGTTTAAGCTTAACTCCCTTGTTTTACTGTCACTTTGCGTCATACTAAATTGGTGACCTCATATTGAACCATCGAATATTGTTCAACTTATGGTTGGTGGGTGTTTTTTTTAAGATCTTTTTAAAAAATCTATTTCACGGATGAAAGCTATGTGCAAAATGTGAGATCAAGATCCTGAAAGAAGGTATTTTAACTCATACCATTGGAGAAAATATCTCCAATGTTTTTTATGACGTTTATGATAGAGCGGCATTTAATTACAAAATAGATTATTGATTGATTTATTCGGAGCTCCAACTTGACGTGAACAACAAATCTAAAAAGGTTGTGCGAAGGTGTGGACATTTATATACTAAAACCTATGTACTTGACAGTAAATAGACCTTTACCTCTACCTATTAATCTGTTCTACATATAGATGTCTCTCTCAAATAAATACACCCATCGACCTATATATCTATCTAGTGGTACAATAACTTTTCATTCAGGATGTCTGGTAAAACATGAGTAATCTTTTCCTTTAATTTTATACCATGATCTTGTGACATTCGCTCTAAAGATCTATTCGTATCTCTCTTGCGATAAAAAAACGCATCATTCCGGATACATGGTTCAAATTCAAAATATTTGTTCAACTTTATAACATGACCTTGTGATAGACTTGCTGTAAGGATCTATTGATTTGATAAAAAAAATGGAAGAGCACTCGCAGTTGATAATGGGCAAAACCAGTTGTTCATCGTTCACTTGAGGGCAGTCCAATGAGTTTTCTGGTATTTTCATAAACAACAAACGTAATAGAAGCGGCGGGTGCATTTTTCAGTAGACTTGATGTGATACCTTTGTAGAATCCCCGAAGCCCCTCAAATCTGGGTCATTCATATAAGTTAAAGATGTATCTACACAGTGTACCATGTCATGACTTCAATAAAAACAGTTGGTTTAATAGTTAACCAAAAAAAACAATCACACCTGTATGTTTCCTTCACCACATGCCAGCTACCCGAATACGTAGCTGAGCCATCGATTCTGGGTCTTTGCTGCAGGTTTTTGAGGAAATAACTATCATTTTCCGATAAAAAATAGAATCAAGCAAGAAGAATGTGACGATTCTATCAAGGCACCTGCAAGCGTGAACGAATGACCTGAAATACCAAACCGTTCGAGGTCAGATGAACCAGAGGGAAAGGATTCGGATTGTCGCTTCAAGGTACCTGATATGGGTAGGAGAACATGATGGCGAACATTTTTGACGAGGCTCCAAGAACAGCATGATCGAAAGTGTTCTGAGTAGTAGAAGGAACACAACAAATCAGTAGCCATGGAGACAAGCATGCCTGATCTCACAATAAAAAAAGGATAAATCATACAAATAATACCAAATGACACTGAATATGGTGTAACTACAACAATAAGCTCTAGGTCTACAAAAATCACTCAGTCATTTTTCGGATCGGGTAAAGGGAAGGGGTCTCTACTGCCCACCATTAATTAAAGGGAGACCTAACGTCAGACTAGTTAGCTTTTCTTCCTCATTTTAGCAAATATAGAGATGGTTAGCCCTCAATTTCTTCAGTACATGTTGCTAGCATTATAGAATAAAATGAAACCAGAAGTATCACGCGTGCAATGTACGCTTCAAAAGAGCCAAGAGAAACAGTTTCAAAGGAGCAGATACCAGCCCCTTGTCTCCACATTGACTCGTGATGCCTCGATGACTCTTAATATGAATAGATAGCTTGCGAAGCTCTTCATACACAGTAAACTGAATGGCACCGTGAGAAACCTGATAAAACCAAGCAGAGGTTAGGATCATATACTACATGAATAACTTAAGATTTTAAAGCATGCTTGCAATTTCAGCAGGATGTTGTTGGCAGCTCTGATTTTTCTTCAACTAACTGATTGTCTAGGTTGGCACACCGCCATCATTCTAAATATTTATATCCTTCATCTACGAAAATTAAATATTTTCTCGATCCCACGGAAACAATGCAGAAAGAAAACCTGGAAGTTAAAATGGGCATCTAACGGTGACACATTACAGGCAGTCCTTACCAGCATTAGGCTGGGACCAAGTCCCTTGTAAAAAGCCCTGAATCCTTCATCTTTTAGAATGGTTCTCAACGCATCTGAAATATAATTAATTGCACTACGAATTAAAGAAGACGCCAAGATAAAATATTTGTGGGAGGAAAAAGAGTACAATAGAAACTATTTCTATGGAAAACCGACAGATCTTTCACAAATATTTAACAAGAGAATAGCAAAAACAGTTTTTGCTGTTGCATCAGAAAGATTATAGAGCAAAAGTTGCCACCACGCTGAGCAAGTGGTATCAACCTTTGCTCTGTATCAAAGGATATTGCAGGTTATTCCATTTTTTAATATAAAGGTGAAGGCAACAAACCATAGAATCCAGTATAAGGCCGGGTTTGAAGCAGGGGTGTCTGGATTTGTAGTCTTGTTTTCACCAGCCAGATGGGATTCGTAAAAAGGCATACCTGGCATAGACTTCGATCAATATAACGCATTAAGAACTAATAACAGGTTGAATCAAAGGACAATGTATTCTGTGTATTTCTCAAATATATTTCTGTTCATATATTTCTAAATTACACTTCTGCATATTTCTCAACTGAGAGCTAACACTGATGAGTGTATCAGTGTGGGCTTGCAGTACAAGGAAGAATAAAATTGAAAATGCAAACGTGAAACAGAGTTGATCTCTGAATAGTTTGACACATTCACCACGAGATAGGAAGAAAGATGGACAAGAGGAAGACTCGATAGGTGAGTCTTGATCAAGCTCATCCTGCTCCCCTAGATCCTTGCAGCGTTGTAACAGTCGTTTCTTGGATCTTCTGAAAACGGTTGCCTTCTTCAATTGTTATTTTTTGTTTTTTGAAAGAAAAGAGGGTGCCTCCGATGATTCTTCCATTCATTCATAGAGGCTTCCCTCCCTCCGTAGTCAACACGCAGGCCAGCTGGTCGTCGGCCCCTCGTCCGATTGTTCTGACTCCGGCAAAGTCTCGAGACTCATCAAAATTATATTTCTGTACATATATTAGTAATTATGCACTAGTACCAGCACACTAGTGTACTGGATCCCATTGGAACTCCGAAGTTAAGCGTGCTTGGGCGAGAGCAGTACCAGGATGGGTGACCGCCTGGGAAGTCCTCGTTGGTGACCACAGCATGGGCATGTGATCACAGATCAAAATTTCAAAAAAAATATATATCTAATTATATATCTGCATTCTATACCATCACTGAAGGGAAATTATCAAGTCTCAGAGGATTCAGGCAAAACGGGAGTGGAAGCAAATAGGAGAACTAATTAAGAATCACCAGCTCCAGTCATTGGAAACTCTCTGCAGGAGAATGCAGCTCTCGGCCAGAGGAAATCCTTCAATTCTGTGTGCCAAGATGAGTCTACATTACGTTCAGGGGTATTTTAACCTTATCCAAAAAACCAGAATATCACCCTGTAATTACTACCCTATCAACAAGGGGGAAGGTCGAGAGTATTACCGAAAGAAAGGAGGGCTGTTAGGAGTAAGTTCACCTCCCTTGTACATACTGGACGCTGAGATGCCTTCATGGTGAGGATTTGAACCAAGGGTAAGCTCAAGGAAAATGTAAGCAGTTGACATGTCTACAAACTTGCTGTCATGCTCCTCATTTGCCAACCAAGCAGACTGGTCTAACTGGGCACGCTTAGCAGTGTCAGGCCCAGTCAGCAGCCGCCTGAGCTCGCCTTCCCTCTGGTAGGTTTGGGCGTCCTAACACAAAAAAGCAGTGTTGTAGTGGCCACAACACCAGACCGTGCTGCGCAGAGGTGGCGGCAGCTGCGTTCAGATATCGCTGCCAATTGCCTGGTGAATTTCTGCATTAACAGTACCAACAGCTACTCCTGTTTATTCCTTGACATCTCAATTCCTCCCAAATACTTTCTGATTCATCCCTCAAGTTGGAAAAAGCAGCATAGATAGCCACATTCTTAATTTTCTGATATTATTGATACGATCATTAGAAGAGATTTATCAAAATTGCAGAGTATAGGTGAAGACCAAGAGTAGAAGGTAGTAAGATAGAGAATTGTTCCAGTTATCCCAAGACTAAGCACACAAATCCAGCTCTCAGCCGGTAAAAAAAATGTTCGCAGAATTTATTTGCACGGTAAGGGGTATTTATACCTTAATTCATCCAAGATAGGGATAATGGAACTCTATCAGATTTGGTATGTTAGTTGAATAATTTGTAAGTTATGGAATTATTATTCTACAAAATCATCATAAATTTACGTGGAAGAAGATTGCATAGTGTTCATAGAAGTTTCAAATATCCTAAGAATGGCTTCCGTAAGCGTAAATAGGAGAGGCTGTCAACCTGGAGGGTAGACATTGGATCCCCAGAGTAGACTTCTTCTCCTCTGGGAAGCCCTAAGTTACAACTCAATACCAAGGAACCAAAAGCAGAGCCATCTATTCAGTAATTAACCCTGGTTTAAATACCAGGTCAAGGTATACCTTATTGGACTAATGTTAGGCCCATCAGTCCATACACAGAAATAAAGGAACAAAATAGGCAAGTCCAAATATAGCAGTAACATAAAAAGTTTGTATCCCTGCTGACAGCGGCATTTGCATTATCCTTCTGCTAAACGATTTCCAGAGTCGGGATTTCCAAAGGAACTTAATTAGTCGTGCTGAAAAAGTTGAGACGATGCTTTGCAGTAAACTCAATACCTGTATTGAATAAATTTCATGCCAAATGCTTATAAAAGCAACCCAGAAAAGGGAAGAAGTTTTTTGAGGAGGAGTCGGGGCTGAAGGGTTCAGTTCTCTGCATTTTCTGGTTAGCTCTTATAGCGTAAGACAATTCTACCGTTGAGCAGTCTTTTCTAAGAAATACTCAGTTTAAATCTGTTGAACACAGGAGTCCACCCTCTGCAGCTTTTGCACCTGTATTATGTTTCTATCTTTTCTTATGTAACCAGTAATGGGTAAACACAAATTGATGGGGGACCATCTCGTCAACGATGCGACAAAATGTCATCAACCCCTTCGAACCGCCCGAGCCGATGACCACGACAAAAATTTCAAGTACCAGGCCTAACTACGGGTCGCGCGCACTTATTTCTTATTTCATATGTGTTGTTTTTCTGAACTGTTCGATGGGCCACCATGCTTTGGCCTCGTCCATCGTCGTTGTTATTTCCATTAAATGTACATGTGTAGAACCGTCTTGTGCCGAGCCGGTTTCTTTTTGACCACTCGACCCACTTGGGCATTCCCCCCTACATTATCTCTGGAGGTCATTCTCTCGTCACGGACAACGGGTTTAACCCAACCAGGTTCTGTCATCCCCTTACTCCTATTTTGCACTCGAAATTACTTTCTAGAGTGCTGTCGATTTGTGTTCCTCTGCCACCCAAATGGAATCGATAACAGAGGATTATCCACCATTATCGAGAGATAGGATTTTCTTGACGGAGAACGATTAGATCCTCCGGTAGAGGACTAGGACGCCCTTGGTATTAAATATACCCCTTACTCCTTATCGTTTGAAATTGGTTCGAAGGGACGTTGGGAAAATTTGAACTGACCAGGTCAACTCCGTGTCTTTAATCGATCATCAGACTAATCAGTGCCTGTTGCATATTATTCATTACTTTTGCGTGCATTAATCACTTGAACAAAAATTCTTAAATACTTTTCAAAATGTCATTTGTGTTGTAAGACGAAACGACGATCTCGGTATACCATGTTACATCATATTGGTATAAGAGCCGGTCGTGTTAATTTTAACAAGGTCGGTAGCATATCACAATTTTTTCATCCGATTTGCTTACGTGATTACATGACATATTTTCGAAATTCATTTCTCCATTACTTCACGTCATAACACTGCATATAGAACCCGTAGTTTTCCTAGACGTGGTAGTTGATCAACATGGTGCAAACACATGCTCAAGTACGGTCCACCGTAGAAGGTGTATACATAGAAGAGGATCCAATATTTGATACCGACATAGCGGATCCTCCACCCGAGGAGGCCCCAACAGAACAGTATAATGAACTGGACGAGGCAGCGGCTGAATTGCCACTGCCATCTACTAGGGATACCGCTCCACAGATCCCAATTTCCGCTAGGGGTGTCCCCACACCCACCCCACCGGCCTGGTCCGAAGACCAGCATTCAACTGTATTGGCGCCAGCGTCCAGGCCATTGCCGTAAAGACAACCTGCCACAAGTTTAGCGGACGAAGTTCCCCGTCGACCGGGCAAGGCTCCGATGAGGAACACCTCAATGCCACCTCTACCATTTGAAGAACATCCGTCAACCTGACCGCGTCAAGGCGGACCTCCAGCACGTCAGCAGCGAAGTCAATGCCAACCACACTGGGAGAATCACCGACTTAGGTCACCACCACCTGAACGGTATCACCATCAGCGATACCAAGAAGAACGTGCTTATCAGCCGGAGAGGAATTTCCGTCAAAAGGAAGGTAGACAAGCTCATCGAATGGATGGATCCGTTCGCTACGGGCATCATGTGACGGAACCCCGTTATGACTTGCAAGGATATCCAGTTGGGGTGTTTCCTACTCCTTACGCGGTTCCCGCTCCACCCACCGCACCAAATGCGCAATCTTATCTTATGGGATTAGGCGGACCATCATATACGTGGGTCCCACCTTGTTGAACTGGAACCGAAATCTCTCTCCACTGTAGGTGGGCCACGGGTTATAAGTGGCCCACCAAGGAGCCTCTCTATTTCTCTCTGCCCTCTCTCTCCCTTTCTTTTCTCGGGGGAGACTATCAGACACTTCCCACGTGTGATTTGGTAATAAGTGATCACACGTGGGAGGATCCACTTACTAAACCTCCCACGTGGGAGGTTCTTTAAGTAACTCCCACGTGGGAGACAGCTGTATCGCCTTTAAAAGGGGCCCAGCCCTAACCGCCTGAAGCCATATTCTTTTTGGCTTTTTTTTCTTGAAGTGGTTATTCCAGATCTGGGCCGCTCCTGGCAGGAACTCCTTCCCTCCTCTCATCCAACCATCTCCATGCCATTTTAACACACCTCCACCGGTTCCATACGGTCCACCTCATGGGCAAGCAATGAATTATGGACAACCACACGGTCTGTTATCTGCTCCTTGCGGAGCACCATCCATCTCGCCTATGATGCCACCATCATATTCAACAGAATACCTCCCGGTACCACCACCGGAATACCGAGTTGAACCACCATCCAGGCCAGCTCAACAACCTACCTATGTTCTGCCTCCAAACTACGGACAAACTGTTCCCCTGGCGCCACATCTAAACCCACCACCATATGTGCATCCCACACCTCACGGGCACGGGTTTTACGCTCAGCAACCAGTTCAACCAATTACTGCCGAACACATGGAGTATTACGGGACGCAAGATGTCAGACGACAACCGCCTGCCCGTTGTCACTTACTGGATGACGAGAGAGAACGCCGAAGAGAAGCACATCATGCTATAATACAGAAAAGTGTTCGCATAGAGGTTCCTATCTATGAAGGATCACGGAACCCCAAAGATTATTCAGACTGGGAATACGACTTGGAAAGTTATTTCTAGTGTTATGACATGGACGATGATTTATGTGTGTCATACGCTGAGGCACAGCTGGGAGGGCAAGCCAAAATCTTTTGGAAAAATGAAAAGGAAGCAGCCCGCCGCCATCGAGAACCTACCCCGACTTGGGACGACATGTCTAGGAAGCTTGAGGAAAAATACATTCCTAAGCTATACATGACCCGACTTTTGCTTAATTGGATGAATCTTAAGCAAGGAAAGCGTCGAGTTAGTGACTATATCGAGTTAGTGACTATATTCAGATGCCATGCAGGTTTGTGGATAGTCCACAAGTCCAAATCGCATTTTTTATCCACAGACTACGAACGGACCTAGGAGTCCGAGTCACAGAACAAAATCCTTCCACAGTGGATCAGGCTTACAGCCTCGTGGAGGGCAATGAATATACAGTGGAAGATGTAGCTCCACTAACTACGGTTGCCCCTAGAGCTGCGGCCACAACATCTGCAACCACGACAGTCACTAGAGCCAACACCACTTCGGGGTGGACGAAAGGAGCTAACCTGACGCCGCGGACAACATCTGTCCCAATCCCCACTGTGACCCCAACTCAACCTGCATCATCAGTCGTGTCTAGTGCACGAACACTGCTTACCACTCGTGAACCGATGCAATGTTTGAAATGTAAAGGATTTGGATATCGTCGTACCAAATGTCCCTCACTATAGATGGGGGTCCCAATAGAGATACAACCCAAAGATGACCTAGAGGTTGACGAGTACCCAGGGGAAAGCCCCAAGGCTGAGTACGCAGAGCCACAAGGTTATATCCAGATCACTCTGGTCTGCCCAACTCTGGCACGACCGGTGATGAATCTCCGAATTCAGCAAAATACCAATGAAATTGGGAGCTCACGTATGATGCGGCCCATTTCCACCACGCCAACTACAGTAGCAATCACGGCTTTGGGAGTCGGCACGACTACCGTAGGACGCCAAGGGACAGCGCCCAGACCCAGTTCGGAGTCTTCAATCCCTACACCGGCGGTCATTTTACCACCACCAACCACTGCTACGATACCCTTGACCACTGATCAAACTCAGCATACCTCTATTTTCTACTTATAGGTCAAAATTGAAGGACGTATATAAAAGCTGATAGTCGATAGCAGAAGTTGCATCAAAGCAATCTCCGAGGATACGGCGGCTAGATTTGGCCTCACCTTGACACCGCATCCTACCCCGTATAACATATCATGGATTGACGCTTCGACCTTACCAGTGAAATCCCAATGCCATGTACCTCCCAAGATGAGCACATACAATGAAAATGTGCTATGTGATGTAGTACCAATGAAAATTGCTAGTATTATTTTAGGGCGACCATGGCTATTCAACCATGACGTCCAAATAGCAGGACGAGCGAATACTTGCGCGTTGATCTACAGTGGTTGATGCTTAATCTGGTATATGGCGACTAGGCAACCAGTTCCATCGTCATTACCCGCACCAGCACGACCAAGACCGCCATGAAACCCTCTCATCTCCAACATTTGCATTTTTAAGAGGGACTTGGATGAGATTCAGGGCGCCACATCTGTTTGCTTTGCACTCACCTTGGTCGTCCCTACGGAAGAGCTAGAACCAAATGAGGAGGCACCCGAAGTGGCCCAACTTATGAACAAGTTTGTTGAAGTTTTTCCCGCCGAACTACTCGACGAACTCCCACCAATGCGTGATATCCAACACGCCATTGATTTAGTTCTGGGAGCATCACTCCCAAATCTCCCACACTATCGGATGGATCCCACTAAGTACGAAGAATTATATCGACAAGTGAAAGAACTCTAGTCCAAGGGATTGATTCGAGAAAGCCTCAGCCCATGTGCAGTGCCCGCCCTACTCGCGCCCAAGAAAGATGGAACTTGGCGCATGCTCTGAGATTCACGGGCGATCAATAAAATTACAGTAAAATACCGTTTTCCGATTCTGCATGTACAGGACTTATTCGACGAGGTAGCTGGAGACACTATCTTCTCGAAGATAGACTTGCGAACCGGCTACCATCAGGTTCGAATTCGACTCGGGGACAAATGGAAAACAGCATTGAAGATCAAAGATGGTCTATTCGAAAGGAATGTCATGCCATTTGGGCTATCTAATGCTCCTAGCACTTCTTAACGACTGATGAAAGAAGTGCTCTGCTCCTTTATCAGGAAGTTTATCGTCGTGTATTTGGACAACATTCTAATATACAGTCATACCCGAAATGAATATCTCAAACACTTACGACATGTATGTTTCGCCTTACGACGGGAGAAGCTCTATGCCCACCCAAAAAATGTAGCTTCTTTACAACTGCGGTTTCTTTCTTGGGATTCATTCTTTCTGCCCAAGGAATAGCAGCTGACCCGGCTAAATTGAAGCCATTACTTCATGGTCAAAGCCCAAGGACATCCATGACATCCGGAGCTTCATGGGATTAGCAACCCTCTATCAAAGGTTTGTACCCAGGTTTAGTGGTGTCACAGCACCCATCACTGACCTTATCGGGAAGGTTAAGTTTGAATGGGTACCGGCAGCTGCCAAGGCTTTTGAACTTGTTAAGAAACTCATGACCGAAGCCCCGGTACTCAAATTACCAGATTTTTCCAGATTTTCGAAGTAGCTTGTGATGCCTCAAGCATCGGCATTGGAGGAGTCCTTACTCAAGAAGGACATCCTCTAGAATATTTTAGCGAAAAGCTAAATGACACTCTGAAACGTTATGATGACTATGACTAAACGTTATAAACTACTTGCTGCCAAAGGAATTCATACTCTATTTGGATCATAGCGCCCTAAGGCATCTGCACCATCAATACAGAGTCAGCTGTAGACACGCTAGGTTGATCACTTATATGCAGGATTATAGCTTCAACATTCGACACAAAAAAAGAAAGGATAATGCTCGGGCCGACGCATTTAGTTGACGGCCCCTGATTATAAACATCATGCACTCTCAAGTCCTCTGTTTTGACAAACTAAAAGACGATTGTGCAGCATGCCCAGACTTTGGAAAAATAATCCAAGCACTACAAAGTCGAAGAACCTCTGAAGTGCGAGACTATTACATCGCGGATGGCTATCTCTTCCATGGCAAGAGATTGTGCATACCCTGAACATCACTACGCGACTACTTGAAACACATGCCGGAGGCCTTGGCAGTCACTTCTGGGTCAACAAAACTATACAAGCAGCAGAAAACCAATTCTATTGGCCTTTGCTCAAAAGAGACGTGGGTAAGATTGTATCACAATGTTTAACGTTCCCGAGCCAAGCTGACCAAGCAAAACTCCGTAGACTGTACACACCACTTCCAGCGCCTAGTAGGCCATGGGATGACGTTAGCATAGATTTTGTTTTAGGTCTCCCCAAGACCTCACGCCGACACGATTCAGTCATGGTTGTCGTTGACAGATCCTTTAAGATGGCGCATTTTGTGCCATGTGCTAAAACCTCCAACGCATCACGCGTCGCCCGATTATTTTTCGACAATACAGTTAAATTGCACGGACTACCGAAGACCATCGTTCGAGATCGCGACGTGCGATTTACAAGCTATTTTTGGAAAACACTTTGGATTCCTCGTGGGACTCAATTGAGGCTTTCTACAGCTTATCATCCACAAACAGATGGACAAACAGAAGTTGTCAACAGGGGCCTTGGCAACCTACTGAGATCCATCATCGGAGAAAATATTAGTTCATGGGATCCAGAATTACCTCATGCGGAGTTTGCATACAACTCATCGGTAACCTGCACTACTGGCAAGCCACCGTTTGACATCATGTACGGTCAACCACCGCACAAGCTATTAAATCTCATTCCATTAGACATGAATACTAGATTTTCTGAAGAAGGATTAGAATTTGCAGAACATATTAGAAACATGCATCATAGCATCATCTACGCATTGCATCACAAAATTAAAAACATAAAGCAGCTGCTGATGTAGGACGACGGTCCGCTAAATTTACGGTGGATGATTTAGTCATGGTCAGGTTACGGCTTGAGAGGAATTCTCCAAGTGACGCTACGAAACTACACCCTCATAGCGCCAGGCCTTTCTCAATAGCCCGGGTGATCAATGTTAACGCTTACATTGTGAGTATTCCTCCTGAGTGGGGAATCTGTCCTACCTTTAACGTGAGTGATTTAGTCCTTTTTCCCTCTTGAGCGGGGAACCAATGCCATCCATTCATGAACCTCATAGCCCTTTAAGCCCGAATAACATTGAAAGTGAGAGACACTCATCGCCCTCTCCTATTCCACACCCTACCAGGCACGAACACATTGACACTACTGCAGGAGGTAATCCAAACTACAGGGGAGCGGCTGGACTGCAAATTTTTAGTCCGTTGGCAGGGTCAACCTTCAACCGAAGATGCGTTAATATCGAAAGCTGAGCTACTTCGCCTACGGACGGAGCTCGTGCAGCCACTGGATGACATCGTCCGCAATTACTTGCCGGAGTCGAGTTTCTCCGGCGAGTCGCCACACAATGTCATCAACCCCTTCGAGCAGCCTGAGCCGATGACCACGACAAAAATTTCAAGTACCAGGCCTACCTACGGGTCGTGCGCACTTATTTCTTATTTCATATGTGTTGTTTTTCTGAACTGTTCGATGAGCCACCATGCTTTGGCCTCGTCCATCATCGTTGTTATTTCCATTAGATGTACATGTGTAGAACCGTCTTGTGCCGAGACAATTTCTTTTTGACCACTCGACCCACTTGGGCATTCCCCCCTACATTATCTCTGGAGGTCATTCTCTCGTCACGGACAACAGGTTTAACCCGACCAGGTTCTGTCCTCCCTGTCAGCCGAGATAGCCTGTCTTTACCTCTTTCTATTTCTTGTTATTTCCTTTTTTGTATTATTTCCTATTTCCAGACTAATGGGCCTTGCTGTTAGCCCAAATTCGTGTACCCATGACCTGGTATTTAAACCAGGAATGTCAATGTAATGAGTGTGGTTGTTCAATTCTGCTAACCCTAGGGTTTCTAGCCAGAGCGACCTGGGAATAGCTGTTCTATTGGTGTTCAACATGGTATCAGAGCATTTGTTGTAAGGTCAAGGAGTTCAAGAAGACTACAGTCTGGTTCTTCGAGCGGAAAGCTTGAAGAGAATTGGTCTTTCATTTCTTGTTCAGTGAAG
Organism: Wolffia australiana; assembly: GCF_029677425.1. Lineage (NCBI taxonomy): Eukaryota > Viridiplantae > Streptophyta > Magnoliopsida > Alismatales > Araceae > Wolffia > Wolffia australiana. Next base: position 9,881,410 of record NC_135838.1, read on the forward strand.
ATCTTGGTCGTTCTGGCGGTTGACCTCGGTCTGTCTTGACCTTGGTCGTTCTGATCGTCCGTGTTCTGCTGATATTCCTGATCTCAGAAGCGGTTTCCAGTGAAGAACATTCGGAGCATCTGCATTCTTGATCTGCGATCTAGGTCAACATCCAGAAGCTGCTCCGGGATTGTCATACTCGTATTCTTCCACTGTGCTCGTATAGGTGTTTGTTTCTCAAGAGCTGCATTCTTGATCTGCGACCTAGGTCGACATCCAGAAGCTGCTCCGGGATTGTCATACTCGTATTCCTCCACTTTGCTCGTGTTGCTGTTTGTTTCTCAGGAGCTGTATCACACTGCGTGAATCGTGGTGTTCGTTCTTGTCCGTGTTTTTCGTCAGCACAGTTGCTGACCATATTCTACGCTAGTCTTGCTGCCTCTCCAGGAGTCGACTAGTGATTACGTCAAGAAGTTGAAGGGAATGGCAAAGGAGAAGTCTGGGTCTTATGATACACGATCCGCTCAGCAGGGACATGAGATATCTGCTGGTGTATACCCTGGTGCTCTCATTAATCATGGGATACCAGAATCCATGAAATATACTGGGTTAAATCTTCTACACTGGAGTAAGTTCGTTGAAATGGTGCTTGAAGGAAGACGACTGAATCATCATTTGATTGAGGAGTTACCGTCAACCAGTCCCTGCTATGCAGCGTGGAAAGCAGAAGATGCCATCGTCAAAACATGGCTTCTTAACAGCATGCAAGGAAATCTCATTCCTAAGTATCTTCTACTTTCCACTGCAAAACAAATTTGGGATAAAATCCACAGAAGCTGTCTACAAACCAATAATGATTGGCGCATTTATGAACTAGTAACAAAGGCGGTGCTTTTTCAACAAGGAGATAAAACTGTCCAGGAGTATGTATGTGAGCTTCAAGCACTATGGGATGAAATGGATCTTTACAGGCCTACTGCGGAGACTGATTGCCCTTGTCGGCATTATACCATGAAAGACCGTCTGTATAAGTTTCTTATGGGGTTGAATTCAGATTATGAATCATGGCGGCGCCAAAGTCTCAACAGAGAGAAAGTTCCAACGTTGGAGCAAGCTATACAACTTGGGCTTGAAGAAGAATGTCGTATCAAGCCATCTCATATCTCAACTGGTGAAGTTGGCACTGGCTTTATGGCCAATACCAAAAAACAGTCTTCCAAGTCCTATTCCCGTGAAGCAAATGACCAGACTTCCAAGTCTTATTTAGGAAAACCCACTTGGCAAGCCCGTGAACCGTGGGTATGTTCGTACTGTAAAAGGAAGGGTCACAAGAAGGAAAGCTGTTGGGATCTACATGGTCGACCACCCAAACAAACCCAAGCTTATGTTACAAAAACACAGGAGAATTCTCTTGCACCCAACGAGACAGCTTCCGGAGAGCACATCCTTGCGAGAGGAGATGATGGCTCTCATATTACTCTTAATGACTTCCACACACTCAAGGAGGAGCTGGAAAGGTTGAAGAATATGGTTTGTCCGACAAGTACTTCAATGACATGCACTGGTGAGTGTTCTTTTCTTGTTGCCCATAATTCACATCAATCTACAGAGTGGATAATTGATTCTGGAACGACCGACCATATGACACCTCTCAAAATTTGTGGATTATTCTACATGTTCCGGATGTCGTCGTGTATTGACAGCAGGAGGAGAAACACTCCCAGTTACTGGCATTGGAACGGTTAAGATCAAGGGTCTAGGACTTCTAAAGAATGTCTTGCATGTTCCTATGCTTAAAGCCCAATTAATTTCTCCTCAAAAGTTGGTTAAAGATTCTTCACTCAGTCTAACACTTGACTCCTCTGGCTGTTTTGTATATGACAAGAAGTTGAACCGAAGAACTGGACAAATTGAAGAGAAGAATGGCTTGCTGAACGTGAACGATGGTGCAGCTGTGGTGCTGATGGTGGAGGGAGGAAGTACTCCTGAAGAAGATAGTCTTCCAATAGTAGAGAAAATCAAACTCTTTCATTCTCGTTTGGGACATCCGTCATTTGAACTGTTGGGAAAAATGTTTCCTGTGTTTGCTCGTATTGTGGATCTATCCAGTCTTATATGTGATTCCTGTCAGTATGCTCAACATAGAAGAACATCCTTTAAAGGGAAGAGTGAAAGATGTACTAATCCTTTTAATCTTGTGCATAGCGATGTATGGGGACCGTGTGTCGTACCATCATTAAATGGAGCTCGATGGTTCCTAATATTTGTGGATGACTGTACTCGCCTGACATGGGTTTATCTTCTAAAATACAAGTCTGAGGTTGCTGATATAGTTAAATGTTTTGTTGCTCTGGTGAAGACACAGTATGGTGTACTAGTCAAGAAATTCAGGTCAGATGATGCCAGGGATTACTTCAATACAACACTGTGAATATTTTCAGAATAATGGTATTATGCACGAGTCGTCATGTGTTAATACACCACAGCAGAACGGTATTGCAGAGAGAAAGATTGGACATATTGTAGAAACAACTAGAGCTTTGCTCCTTCATCAGGGAGTACCCAAGTTTCTCTGGGGAGAAGCCTTGTTGACTGCTACACATTTAATTAATCGGCTGCCATCTAAAGTATTGGATTATGAGAGTCCATTAGACCTTATGAATCATTTCTTCCCTCATGTAAAACTGAGAACAGGCTTGAAGCCACGCATCTTTGGATGCACAGTCTTCGTTCACATCCGTAATCCTACTGACAAACCCAGCCCAAAGGCTCTCAAATGTGTATTTGTTGGATACACACCAACTCAAAAGGGTTATAAGTGCTATCCTCCGCCATCCAAGAAAATATTTATTTCCTTAGGTGTTACTTTCAATGAATCTGAAAAATATTATGGGGCATCGGGGAACACATCTGGTGAAAACCATCCTGAACCCAGAATTCAAGACGGTGGGAGAATGGAATTACCAGTTATGAAGTTAACCCCAATTACAGGGGAAGTTGATATGGAACAATCTGACAGCCAAATGCAGACGACAGAAGCTGGAGATCCAGTGTCCATGCAGCCAAATATGAGTGATAACTCTGCTGAGAGAGCAGAGGATAACATTGAAATGGGGGGCATTCCGAGAATACATATTGAGACTGAAGAAACACAAAATATTCTGACAGATGGAGTACTGCCAGAAATTGACCAAGGTTGGCCAATTGCCTTAAGAAAGGGGAAGAGAAAGTGTACTCAGTTTCCTCTATACCCAATGTCACAGTTCGTTCAATATTCACATCTCTCTCCCGGATATCAAGCATTTCTTGCTGGAATTGATGAAGTCTCTACACCTAAGACAGTGAATGAAGCCATGAGGAGTCCACAATGGAAAGAAGCTATGGATATGGAGATGAATGCACTGATCAAGAATAATACATGGGAAATTGCTATCTTAGCACCTGGAAAAAAAGCAGTAGGATGCAGATGGGTATATACAATTAAATACAGAGCTGATGGTACATTGGAAAGATACAAAGCGCGATTAGTTGCAAAGGGGTATACTCAGTCATATGGGATTGACTATACTGAAACATTTGCTCCAGTCGCAAAGCTGAACACAATACGTATTCTGATTGCCGTGGCTGCTAACTTGAATTGGAAACTGTATCAGTATGATGTTAAGAATGCATTTCTTCACGGAGACTTAGATGAGGAGATCTATATGGATCTACCGCCTGGATATTATCAGTCTGACTGCAAGGGCCAAGTATGCAAACTAAAAAGGGCATTATATGGCTTGAAACAGTCGCCGAGAGCATGGTTTGGAAAGTTCTCCCAAGCTATGAAAGGTATGGGATATCAACCCAGCAATGGAGATCATACCTTGTTCGTAAAAACAAATATGAATGGAAAGGTAGCTGTCTTGCTTGTATATGTGGACGACATTGTTGTTTCTGGCAGCGATGAAGAAGAAATTTTTATTTTAAGTCAGAAACTTTCTCAGATCTTTGACATAAAATCCCTGGGCCTGCTACGTTATTTTCTGGGAATTGAAGTTGCCTATTCCCCAAGTGGCATATTCATTTCTCAGAGAAAATACATACTTGATATATTTTGAAGGAAATGGGCATGAGTAACTGTAAACCATCACCAGTACCCATTGGCGCAAATTCGAAATTGGGGCTCTGTGAAGAAGCACCATTAGTTGATCGAAGTCAGTATCAGAGGTTGATTGGCAAACTTATATATCTTCAACATTCTAGACCAGATATTGCACTTACAGTGGGACTGCTAAGCCAGTTTATGCATCATCCCACAGAACCTCATATGCAGGCTGCAGTTAAGGTACTTGCATATTTGAAGGGTACAGCTGGACATGGTCTAGTGTTTCAAAGAGGAGCACCACTGGTACTGGAGGCATACACTGATGCAGACTATGGTGGATCTGTCCTGGATCGACGGTCAATGACCGGATATTGTACCTTTTAGGGAGGGAGCCTAATCACTTGGCGCAGCAAGAAGCAAGAGGTGGTATCACGGTCCAGTGCTGAAGCGGAATTTAGAGCAGTGGCTGAGGGAATTTGTGAAATTCTGTGGATCAGAGGCATTTTACAGGATCTCAAAATATCCCAAGATAGTTCAACGGTACTATATTGTGACAGTAAATCGGCTATTGATATTGCTCACAATCCAATTCAGCATGACAGAACTAAGCATGTCGAGATAGACAGACACTTTATCCTTGAGAAGATCGATGCCAGAGTGATCCAAATGAAATACATTCAGTCAGCTCATCAGGTGGCTGATCTACTTACCAAAGGAGTTCCCGGAGGAGTATTTCATCGGCTGTATTCCAAGCTGGGGATGCAAAATATCTACCTACCAGCTTGAGGGGGGGTGTCAGCCGAGATAGCCTGTCTTTACCTCTTTCTATTTCTTGTTATTTCCTTTTTTGTATTATTTCCTATTTCCAGACTAATGGGCCTTGCTGTTAGCCCAAATTCGTGTACCCATGACCTGGTATTTAAACCAGGAATGTCAATGTAATGAGTGTGGTTGTTCAATTCTGCTAACCCTAGGGTTTCTAGCCAGAGCGACCTGGGAATAGCTGTTCTATTGGTGTTCGACACTTCCCGTACTCCTATTTCGCACTCGAAATTACTATCTAGAGTGCTGTCGATTTGTGTTCCTCTGCCGCCCAAATTGAATCAATAACAGAGGATTATCCACCATTATCGAGAGGTAGGATTTTCTTGACTAGGACGCCCTTGGGTATTAAATATACCCCTCACTCCTTATCGTTTGAAATTGGTCTGAAGGGACGTTGGGAAGATCTGAACTGACCAGGTCAACTCCGCATCTTTAATCGATCATCGGACTAATCAGCGCTGTTGCATATTATTCATTACTTTTGCGTGCACTAATCACTTGAACTAAAATTCTTAAATACTTTTCAAACTGTCATTTGTGTCGTAAGACGAACCGACGATCCCGGTATACCGTGTTACATCACAAATAGCCAATTCAGAACTTTATGCGTTTCTGGCTTATTTCGTATAAGGTGCTACTTATGAGTTACTCCTAATCAACCATGTTGTGGCTGTTATTTTAATCATGATCCTACAGTTGTGAGGTTCTCTTCCTAAACCTTAGAAGTTAAGGGGAAATGCTGAGAAGAACACACCTGACTGTGTCTAACATGCCCATTAGCGTACGCCCTGAAGAAGTCAATTTTCACACGAATATAAGGCGAAACATAGTTACGTCCCATCTTGCGTAACTTCAATATAATTGGGAAGCGTTTCAGCAAACAAGACAACAGAAGAATCAAGAAAATGCATACACTGTGACCTTTCCATATGCAATGAGATATGGGATATCAGCTAGATAACAGAGTGACAAATAGAGGGACCAGTTGTTAGGGAAACTACTCATAAGATCTTGAAGGTAAGCCATGCTCATAAGGCTAAATTTTTTCTTACCCAAGCACCTGCTTCGGCTGCAGACAAAAGATGATGCCCAGGGTTGAGGTCTTTGCCACTCCCTCTAGAATATCGCTGTTTTATTTTGTTATAGCTGAATGCAAACTTTGATAATCATCATCAAAAAAGAACGATATGTTATTTACACTTCTTACAGGTCAAGCAAAAAAGGAAAACCAAGAACGTTTTCCAGCAAAAACAAGCAAGTATAAGCATCAGGGTTGAAATAACATAAAAATACACATGACATAATGTGCTTGGTTTCTAAGAGAAGCTGCAATCCAGTATTCATTTCCAGCAACCCTAGGTAAAAAATTTCCCGTCACACCAAAACTCAATGGCAGCATTTTACAAGAGAAAGAGTAGAAAACTTGTCAAGACGACAAATTTGGTACTGGTCCCTACTCGAATATAAATATCAACCATTGGGATAATTAAGATACTTCCTCGGAATGGCAATAAAAAATAAAAAGTTATTTGGGTAATCACCAATAAAATCATTTTCTTTCACTAACCGATCAGCGAAAGATGACATGACTTAGACAGCTGGGTTTTGAAGATTTCTAGCGTAGATGTCTTCCAAGGTGAATATCAGAATGATAAATTTGTTCTCGGTCAACATGAATAAGCATCTAAACATCAAATTGTGCAAAGGTAAAGAACAGAAAAAGTAGCAGAGTGAGAGCATATCACTCACAGTAAGAAATACAAGCCCCACGAGACAGTTGATCCAATGACAGCAGGACAGAAGCCGGAGTAAAGTCCACGTAGGCCCTATGAGATAATGATTAGTGAATTTGACAACTAAGGCAACAGAGAATGAAAAAAATTAAATTACTTGTTTGAAATAATATGCTGCCATACATCTGACTTAGGGGTCTTTGAGAATAAAGATCATGGGTAAACGTGCAGATCATGGTAGAATAAAGATGAAGAATAAATCAATAATAAGCCTGCGAGTAATCAAAACAAATATCATGGGGAGATTAAGGCGAGAACGGTTAAACTTCATCTTACGGCTTCCTTTACCATACCATGCTCGCAAAGAGGAATGGTTTTTCAGTTTCCACATCTAAATCATTCCTCTGTAATATATGTCCGATCAACAAATTTCCCTCAAAGCAGAGCCAAATTATTTTATGAGAATAGAACTCAGTGGAAACGGCATGGATATAATCGCATCAAAATGAAATATTAAAGGATTTCCGATCCCCCTATCCATTCATCCGGACAAAAAGTAGCTGATGAACAGATCAAAACAGAAAAGAAAGTCATCGAGAAACTGAGAAGAACCTTATTCGGATGAAAAAAACCCAATCTGCCACAAGCGTAATCCAGTGCCGTGCCGCTGGAAAGTTGCGTATAGTAGTAAATATTGATACGTTCTCAAAACAGTAAAATCATCGACCCGGGATGCGAACTCAGGTTTCCCAATTTTTGAAAATGCAATAAAAATCGACCCAAAAAAAAGACAGATGAGGGACCGGCGGAAAGGAGAAACCTCTGATCGACCGATGGAGTAGAGAGCATGGCCGGTGTTCTTATAACAGGGGACGTTGGCGAGCCGTCCGTCGTTAACTGCACCCGTAAAAGCAAGCAAAATTCTCACAACCGGATCAACAAATAGTGAGGAAAACGATGGGTAGCTTCATCGAACAAGAGACGATGAGATTTGTACCTTGAAATCTTGTACGAACAACATCGAGAGGATGAAGAGTGGCGACGGTGGTGAAGCCGGCGACTGCGCCTGCCAAAGCGTTCTGCCATTCCCATCGGGTGGAAGGGCCAGGATCAGAAGCCCCCATCTCCCTCGAAATCCAACTTGGTCGCAGACAATCCCCTTTCCCCTTGGCGAATGATTACGAATGTTGACGAACAGATGATTCGAAACCCTACTAAAAACCCGAATTTGATTCATATTTAATTTAAACAAACTCAGTAATGTTGTTTTTGCTTGTTTCATTTTACCCGTCATCCGTTCCGTCCTTATCGTCATCTATGACAGCTCTTGACCTCTGAGCGAGAAACAAGATAAAGTCTCTGTGCCTTATCCTGCCGTCGTCAATTGCCGGTGATTACTCTAGGTTTACAACTGTCTTCTGTCATCTGTTCTGTCTAGTCCCTTGGACAGAAAAAAATGAAATTGGAAGAAGTAATGTATGACTGACAGGAATGTCGTTCTGTCTTAATCTCGAAATAGGAAAGTAGGCAAAGCTTTTACACCTTTACGTTCCGTGATGTCATCAGTTGCCGGTGATTTTCTTTAGGTTTATCATTGTCGTGCAATCTAGTAGTCCCTTGGACAGAAATGAAATAAACTGATGTCAGACATCGTCGCTGACGTTTGTCCAACGGGTAAATTCCCCACGGTTGTGACACTATGTGATGTAGTGATCCTAGGTGAATGTACGTGCAGACCCCGACTTGTGGGGTACGTATAAAGGCTGCACACTTGAGCAGCTCGACTTGTCTCGCTCCGGGATTGAAGAAATCATGGATACAATCTGTTTAAAGATACTTAGTTTAATGGTTTGAATGATGTCGTTCGATTTCATTCAAGTCGTCCGCTGTAGAATATTTTAGTTTATTCATCCATGCCATGGCCTCTAGAACCCAACACAACGTAGGTCAATGGGCAACCAGGCGACGTCATGTGGCGGCGCGACGGTGGCGCAACGGTGGCTCAGCTCGGCGCGGCAAACCGCTGACCGTGCGGAGGCGGCTAGATGGTGCAACATTGGCGCCTTTCTCTCATTCCTCTTCCTTCCCTCCTTTTCTTTCTTCTTCTCCAAGAGGCCAGCAATCGACTTCCAATTCAACAAAATGAAATCAACTAATCTGTCAGTTAGGGCGTCTATCATACCCTTATATAGGGGGCATGATGTGCCCTTACCAAGGATACGATATCCCTTACAAAAACATACATACACGTAAAACTAATACAAAAAGGCAAAACAAGACGTCACGATACATGACAACACGACACACAATGGGTACCTGAACACGAACACGATAAAAATGACGAACATAACAAGCACGTGCCAACGAAAAACAAAATAGATAAACACGCGGACATGCTTTACTAGGGGTATTTGAACCTAGGTGTCTTCACCTCTGCCTTGGCATGCCGGTCTTGTTGGACACAAAGCGGCAGGGCAATCGATGATGATGATCATGACTCCAAAAATGTCTCTCATGAAGTACACTTCCTTGCTCCATGATAAACCTAGAGTTACTGATGCATTACTGACCTAAATGTCATTATGTCATGTCACCAATGTCCTCCATCCCATCTTGCTGGTCATCTTTCTGTCTTGTCTATTGGCTGTCATTCTAAGTCCCTCTTATTACAATAACACATATCCAAACAATGACATGGCTTTAATAGAGTACAAGCTTCTTGGATATCAAGGGGGTTTCCTTATTCTTGGTTGTAGGCTGATATTTTTAATGAATGTTTTTTACCATTATATTAAATTAAATATGACTTAAAATGGTTCAATCATGTGGTTAAAGAGTCAGGTACTTTCCATGGAATATAATATTGTTGTTAGGCCAATGCAGCTAGCTCCACCTAGGGTATTTAACACCTCAAAAGGCCAATAATTTTTTCTCCCTATGCAGTTGAAGTATTAAAATAATATCGGATGGTTATGTTCTTATTATTTGGCTTATTATTTTCATTTATTAGAAGGTTGATATCAATGAAAAAAAATACTACTGCCCAGACATTTGAAACATGCATGTGCTCAAAGACAGTGAAAGCAGTGTCCTCTTGGTTGGAAGTTCTTATGAAAAATTAAACCAGATAAAGAATTATAATGATAAAGAGGGTGTAGATATTCACATATACTTGGTACATATTAGGTATAACAGAGCGAAATATATTCTAATTAATATATGTAACATTAGATTGAAGATGCTTGATATTTGCAAAGATAAACATTATTTTTAAATTATCAACGGCAACACTGTTAGGAATGATGATGAAATAATGAGTAAAAGTGAGAAGTAACTAACAACACGCAATGCAAAATAGATTTTCTATCATAATAACAAAATAGTCTAAAGTACACATTATGAGGCAGAAATTTTAACCAGATAATATATTGATACTTATCACACCACACTATGACAATATGCATAATAAGGTGGAAGAAATTCAAGGGGAAGTAACTAACAACATGAACAATGGTACAATGTAATATGTGGATAAAATTGAAAGGATACATAGCTTGCAGCCAGTCTCACAATTTCTGTCTTGTTCAAAATTCATTCATACAAATGAAATACGTTATTATGCACCTATAGTACTGATAAGCCAAAAATAGGGGTAAATTTTATGCAATTTTAAACTCTTGTCGTTGTCAATTTTAGGTTATACAATGAAATTTATAAAAACTCTACTTAAGACGTGTAGTGATAAGTACGAGTGTCGTCCAAGGGAAGCTAGTAAGGAATCCAATTGATGTTATTCTTGAATAATTTGAACCCCTAATTAGAGTTAGTTTGATCTCCAATGAAGATCAAATCACCCTAATTAGATGAGGAATTTAGAAAGGGAGGTAGAAGAGATGGGATGAATAGAAGAAATAGGGAGCTCTAAATTGGCTTCTTTGATCCAAAGAAAAGGGTCCAAGGGGTCAATTAGAGAGGTTGAGAGGGAAATTTTGATTTAAGTTGGTTGGTTTTGTAGGTCTTATAATTTAGAAATAACTACACAATTAGATAATAAAAAAGGAAAGTTAATCTCCTAGAAATTGAAGTTTTTTTTATAGTTTTTAATGTGCCCTTGGAATAGCTAGGTAAATCTCTCATTCTTTCCTCTCAATCTTAGTAAGGGCTTGTACATTCCGCTGAAGCCTAGCGATTTAAAATTTTAGACCAAGCTCAAGAAGAATGAAGAAGAAATTTCACTAAAACTTCATCCAAAATACACTAAAAGTTCAAATACAAACAAGAAAAAGGTACCAGGTAGGTTGATCCAAGCTAGAGCTCCTCTCTGTCTTGCAGCTGTGATAGAGCACCATCAAGAATCACCCCCTCCTCTCGAATTTTGGCTTTTATACCTAGGTAAAATGGTAAAAATTACCATTTTACCTCTAATTAGTAATAAATTTTTATCCATCAATGTAGGCCTGATCGCAATGATCCAACTGTACAGATAGAAAGAGGGGATAAATACGAGCAAATCCATAAAAATCATCTCCATCGGACTTCTGGACCAAAAGATATGAATAAATGAATTTAAACCAATATTAGCCATTGGATTTAAATCCATTTATTAATATTGTTTTTTTAACCTGCGCGCTGAGGTGTCTTCCACTGATTGGCCGACGACTCTTCAATTTCTCCAGACAGGCGTGTCCTCATTGCGCCACGTACCCCCGGCAAAAATAAGAACAAAAGGAAATTTCAAACGTCGCGTTTTGAATACTTTTTGATATGCACGTACATGTGCGTTTCTTCATCACTCTCTCCACTCATGATTCACCACGTCACCGCCCATACACGTGCATTGTACGCGCTGTGCGGGCGGTGACTTTACCTCCCACTGCTAGTCCTCATTAAGCGCCGTCAGATTATCATCCGACCGCCACGCTGAGGCCACGTCGGTCGGTCGAAGACTTCCTTGCGTTTTTGTAAGAAGGTCCCTCCTAAAAACTGACATTGCTGTATGATGCCGCCCACAGGTAATTGCGTATATACCCTTTGCGCACTCTCTCTACTCTGGTTTTTCCCTAAAACATTAAAACAAATATTCAATCATTTGCAATAAAACCCTAGAAAAATTTAAATGACATCTTTACGTCTGCAACCACGGCCGAGAGCTGTTTTTGATGGCCTCATTGTAATTAAAATTTAAGAAAACCCTTCAAAGATAAAAAATAATGTAAACTCATTTTTCTCTTATAAATATATTTTTTTTTCTTAGAAAAAATGCATTTCTTCTTCAAATAAATCTCAGAAAAATCCTAGAAAATCCTAAATTCTAGAAAATTCTAGAAAAATCATGCATTCATCCCCGTATTGATAAATCTCAAAATTAAATATTAAAGATGCCATTTTCATTCAAAAATAATTATTTCAAGCTCAAATAAATCCCTTAAAATTAATAGAATTAACAGCAAATTAGGGAAAAATCAGAAATCACTTGAAAACTGTATTTTCCTGTAAATAGATGATAACAACCCCATTTTAAGCTCTTCAAATGCATAAAATTGTGCTAATAGCATGAGATAAAGACCGAATTGAGGGTTATCAAGTACTTCTCATGAACTCAAAGGACATGTCCAAGATTATAAGTGAGAGATGGTAAGATCAGTCTATGGTGATCACTCGTAAGCTGATTTTTTGTAATTAACTAAGTTCACTACTATTGTTGTTTGTAATACAATTTTACAATAATATTTACAATGAACCCTCTATATTTAGATGTAAATGATGAATAGTCAGGTTTCCACATGGAGACAGGATTCAGGGATTTAGTTCAACATATTTCAAATGGAGTTTAGTAAATTTAATCTTGATAAGATGTTATTTTCAGTGAAGATCATACTTCCAAGATTATGACCTCTATAAATTTCACTTATCAATTAAGGTTAGACCCCTAGAGATCATAGATTTTCACTTCATTGACCCTGATCCTCAAAAGAAGATATGGAATAAAAAATGTGGCAATAAAATGAGAGTACTTTATTATAATTTTTAAACAATAATGGTTGGTGAAAAATGTAGTGGTTTAGAGTAAATTAAAGAACATATAATCCATCTAATGTTTAGGCTATTCCTCCCTCTCATCATACAATTTGATCATTGGCTAACTTCCTCCTTGACTCAGGACATGGGATAGTACATTTTGCCCTAGCCAAGGTGATTTAGAAGCACAGAAATCAAGAACAATGAATAAATCAATTAAAAATAAAATAAATTTGAGGATGAAAGTTGATCCATGGAGAGCTCTCCTCTCAGTCCAGAGAGTAGCCAAGCATCCAAGAATGAAAAAGAGAGAAACAAATTAGGAACTTATACACAGGGTTTAGAATTCCCTTTTTACCCATAGGGTTCCTTAATTTTCTTTTGTTTGGGGCTCTCCTTGGCGATCCATCCATATGGATATATAGAGGACGAAATGAAGAACTAGCTCTCAACATTCGAGCTGAAACTGGTGGTTGGATCTTTCGATATCCAAGTTTTAATCTAGAGGAATCTAAGGTGTTTGATCCTATTGGCATTCTCTCTCTACATAAAATTTGCAGAAAAACCCCACCACTTTTTTTAAACTTTATTTTTGCATCGGTCTAAGGAATATTTGGATATATGCCCCTTCGCTTCTCAATCACATTCATTATATCACCTATCTCACCTGAAAATTGTAAAAATGCCTTTATTCTTCCAAAACAAGTTAAAATACCATAAACCTCAACGGCATTGGAGATTTAAGCTTCCAATAACTCCTGAGAGCAGTTTAGGACCCTTTTCTTCAAGTTGTCCACTCACTAATTTCAAGAACAATTCCAGAAAATCAGTGAAGATCGGGAAAGATTAAAGAATATACTAAAGACAACTTTATTTCAGTTCAAATATGATAACATGCAATTAGAATCATTTTAATGCGAAAATGCAATATGCCTCAAAGTAATACTATTAATTACACATTCACAATCACTTATCACTAAATATATATCATAAACATTGACATTCTGTATAAAATATTTGAAAAGTACACAATACGTCTACTCATGCGCTTATGATGAGGATATTTGATCTAGAAACCTTTATTGGGAGACACGAAGAAATAATGGGCGACCTCTGGGGAAAGATATGATATTTTTTGTCATAGAAAACATAGTTGTTTAAAGATGATAATTCATATTTTTACTGTATCTTGAATCATAACACTAATTTTTAATGAATACATTAAACAATGGAATATATGCAAGAGTGATAAGTAAATTAAAATCGTAGATAAAACAAAAAATATACCAAATAGCGACAAATAATTTAAAATAACAAATAATCTTATAAAACATGTAAGAGTGATAAATTATTTTTACAGCATTTGATCCGGAACTGCCATCTCCAAACTTATAACCTGAGAAAATAACCAAATAAATAAATTATAAAATATCTAATCATATCCTGTCCTTGCATTAATGAATAATTTTTTTTACAAAATAGTAAATATTAGATAGTATAGGATTTAGCTAATGATAAGTAAAAGTTTTCACTCAAGGAAGATTTATTTGGCTAATGATGATTATTTAAGTGGTAATTGGCTGATATACTTGATAAAATTAAGAAACCTGGTGAGATAAAAAGAATGCAAAATACAAGTAAGTGTAATAATTTATGTGTATAATTTTTTAAAAATAAAATAAAGTGGCATGCTCGGGGTTAATCATGTTAATATAAATTAGATAGGATGGATAGGTACTGATGTATATGCATACATGAATGGATGCTGAGAATATGACAGAGATGTAAGAATGAGATGACTTGCTATAGACCTTTCTATCCTTCCAGGACCAAGGTAATTTGCAACTATAGGGGAGTGCCACCACTTCCCTTGCGTTTCTAATTTTAATCAGCAGTAGAAAGGAATAAAACTGGATATATCTTAGAACTAGTTTTCTTTACTCGTTCTTCAAATGTAAGTGTAACTTAAATATAGTTACATGGACAGAGGGTATTTTAGATATTTCATGTTGTGGACGTACAGAGGAGATAGATACAGACAATGATGCCATGAAAATTTCAGCTGGAGACTTTGTTGGATCATCACATATCTTGTTTGAACTTTCTATTGTGCCAGCTGAAACTTTAGATTTATTGAAGATTCTACAATATATTTTTTGCATTTGACAAATGCTCTAATGCTTTGCAAGATTCTCTAAAGATTCCTCAATCTAGTTATTAGAGCCTAATAACTGTAGCTGCACATTGATGACACCCTAAATTTGGTATTTAATATAAGTAGTCGCCCTAAATTAGTTTTATGCATTTAAAGAGTTTAAAGTATGGTAGTTGTCATATATTTACATGTGATTAATGTTTCAAAGTAATTATGATTTTTCCCTAATTTTATGTTGATTTGTGAATTCTCTGGAATTCATTTAAGCTTGGAATAATTCTGTTCAAATGAAAATGGCAGGTTTAAAAACTAATTTTCTGTTAATTAATGTGGGGATGAATTAATGAAATTTCTAGATTTTTCTTGGAGTTTCATTGGATTATTTGATAATTTATTAGAGGAAGAAATGAATTTTTAAGTAGAAAAAGGATATATTTATAAGGAAAATGTGAGTCTTCAAGCAATTTCTAAAGTCCGATGGGCTTTTCTTAAATTTTTATTGCAGATGTACCCTTAAAACAACTCTTGATCATGGTTTCAAACAATTAAAATAGTTGCAGAGTTTAACTGGAATTGATCATAATTTTATTTAATAGTGTTCTAGGAAAAATGGATGAGAGAGAAAGCAAAAGGTACATAAACACAAATAGTTTTTGGGGACTTATCTGAAAAATTGCAGGAAATTCTCTCTCTAGGCGGTAAGTTCACCACATGTCCGATGCATACATAGAACGCCTACAGAGGATGATATGCCACCCTATGACCGGCTGAGAACAGTGCTAACGCACAGTACGTGCACAACACCATGGGTAAAATTGATTTTTTTATTTCTTTTATTTATAGGAGGGGGTACGTGGCGCACCAAGAGAGGAGGCACCAAATGAAATGGAAATTCCTCTGCCAATCAGCCATTGACACGTCATTTCGTGTATGAAAAAAATGAATTAAATAAATGAATATTGATCAAATGGCTATGATTGGTCAATTTTCAGTTCTTTGTAACTTATGATATTGAAGTCCGATTGAAATGATTATTTATGGATTTGCTCATTTTGAACTCCTCTTTCTATCTATACGTTAGATCATTTAGATCAAGCCTACATTGATGAATTAAAATAACTGATAAGGGGTAAAATGGTAATTGTTACCATTTAACATAAGTACAAAAGCCAAATTTTGAGAGGAGGCCATTATGGAGGTGGTTCTTTCACAACTGCAATACGGACAGGAGCTTCATCTTGGATCGACCCTGTTTGTTACTTTTTTCTTCATTGGATTTGATATTTAAGTGTAATTTTGATGATTTATTAGTTAATTTCTTCATCGTTCTTGTCAATCTTGGTCTGAACTTCTAGAGTGCTAGGCTTGAGCAAAATGTAGAAGCCCATATTGGGATTGTGAGGAGAGTTTGTGAGATTTACCTAGCTATTCCAAGTGCACCATAAAAAAATTACAAAAAAGTTTAATTTCTTGGAGATATTAAATTGCCGTTTATGATATAATAGTTAATACATTTTGAATTGCCAAAACCCCAAAAATAAACTAAATCTGAATCATATTTTCTTTTTATCCCCTCAAATTGACCCCTTTGATCCCTTTTGTTGGATCAAAGAAGCCAATCTAGAGCTCCTCACTTCTTAAATTCTTCCCATCCCTTCTACCCCCCGCTCGAAATTCTTCATTTAATTGGGATGATTTGATCTTCATTACAGAGTGAATTAACTTTAATTAGGGCCCAGCTATTCATGTAGATCACTAATTGAATTCCTTACTAGCTTCCCTTGGGCGACACATATACTTACCACTTTACATCTTAAGTTACGCTTTTATACATTTTATTGTATAAGCTAAAATCAATGACAAGGGATTAAAAGTTATGTAAAATTGACTCCTATTTTTGGCTTATCCAGGACACAGATGGATTGGTCTACAGGCACAACCACAGGGTTGGACATACCCGGCACTATGGTTTTGCCATTGTAAAAAAACGGCCCCGTTATTAAACATGAACTTGCGTGTGTTTTAAAGAAAATTAGAGAGAAAAAGAAACACACAGAGAGATAAAGATAAAAACAAGAGCAAGAAATAAATTAGAGAGAGAAATAGAAAAATAGAGGGACATACAATAATAAATAGACAGAGATACATATAAATAAAGAAAGCGAGAAAGAGAGAGAGCGAACAAGCCAGAGAGAGGTACTTGGGCGGTGTTTCAGAAGAGAAAGTGTAACATAACGTAACTATATCATTTTTCAAGAAACATCAGTCCATTTATTTTCATCACTCCCACGGATCAAGAAACGAATTCTTGACCGTCGTGCTTTGTGAAAACCACTGTACTTACTAAGAAAAACAGCAACTCCTACCTAACCCGGTTCTGAGAGAGTC
This sequence comes from Wolffia australiana, assembly GCF_029677425.1. Taxonomy (NCBI): domain Eukaryota; kingdom Viridiplantae; phylum Streptophyta; class Magnoliopsida; order Alismatales; family Araceae; genus Wolffia; species Wolffia australiana. Next base: position 9,898,595 of record NC_135838.1, read on the forward strand.
GTCCAAGCGCTTGGACTAGATCAACCGAAGCTCATTTCAGACGACAGGTCGAAGCCAGGTTGAGCGCGGTGGAGCAATCGCCATTGTATCCGACTGCTTCCGTGAACGGTCGAAGATTGTCGGCAGCGATGTTGAGAGGAGAGGAGGAGTTACCTGCGCCGATAGCAGCGTTAATCTCGGCCTTAACAGTGGCAATCTTCTGTTGAATCTCTTCAAGGCGGTGTTGGAGCGTTGTCATCATGCCATTACAGCCGTTGACAGGATCCTGGAGTTGCAGTTGAGCTTCGTAGCAGAGGGACTCGACGGCAAAGCTACGTTTGCAAGGGGTGATGTTCTTCAGGATCTTGGCTACGTTCTTGGCGCCGTATACGCGGTGTACGCAGATGAACCTCTCCTTCTCTTGCGGCGGGAAGAACGGCGCAAACACGCACTCCGGTACGCACTTTTGACGCAAGTGCTGGCATGCAGCGCACGGCGAAGTCGACATTTTACAACCCTCTTTCTATCTTCACTTCTTGTATCCCTCGAAGGCCATCGCGGCTATATATAAAGTGTTACATCTTCTTTGTTTTCTCTCTTAATCCGTATCGCGGCGACGATACAGTCTGTTTTCAACTGTACAAAAACCCGACATTCTGCAAGACAACAACCTTCTTTCTATCTCCACTTCTTGTATCCTTCTAAGGCCATCGTGGATATTATATATACATAGTGTTTCATCTTCTTTGTTTTCATTCTTAATCCGTATCGCGGATATATTACATTCCATTTTCAATTGTACAAAAGCCCAAAATTCTACAAGACTAGAACGCTCTTTCTACCTTCACTTCTTGTATCCCTATTAGGCTATTGCGGCTATATATAGTGTTTCATCTTCTTTATTTTCTCTCTTAATCCGTATTGCGCCTAAGATACATTCTATCTTGGATTGTGCAAAAGCCCGACATTCTACACGACTAAAAGCCTCTTTCTACGTTCACTTCTTGTATCCCTCTAAGGCTATCGCCTATATATATATAGAGTTTCATCTTCTTTGTTTCTCTCTTAATCAGTATGGCGGCTATGATACATTCTATTTTTAAATTGTGCAAAAGCCCGACATTCTACAAGACTACAACCCTCCTTCTATCTCCACTTCTTGTATCCCTCTTAGGCCATCGCCACTATATATAGTGTTTCATCTTCTTTGTTTTCTCTCTTAACCCATATCGCGGTTACGATGCGTTCTATTTTCGATTGTACAAATGAATAACATTCTACAAAACTACAGCCCTCTTTCTACCTCCACTTGTATCCCACCAAGGCCGTCGCGGCTATATATATAGTGTTTCATCTTCTTTATTTTTTCTCTTAATAAGAATCCATCGCGGCTACGATACATTCTATTTTCAATCGTAGAAATTACCGACATTATTAGGCTTTGATATTTTGGACCGCGGACCCGTCGGACCAGACCAAACCGGGACCGAAGAAGACCGGACGGGGACTGGACTGAACTTCACGTAATGTTTAGGTCCATGACAAAAAACCCGAATGGACCGAACCCTGTCCCACGCACTACCTATCCACCTCCCCGTCGCCCTTCCCATCTCTCGCCCCAAGCGCTCATCGTCGCTGCTCTACGCACACAACGTCTCTGCCACCCCGGTGCTCCTCCGCCACCCCGCGTACTGGATCAGACCGGGACCGAACAAGACGGGACCGAGACGGGACCGAAACTGGACCGAACTTCAAGTTAAGTTTAGGTTCATGCCAGAAAACCGGACCGGACCGGGACCGTCAAACCCTAAACATTATACAAGACTACAACCGTCTTTCTATGTTAACTTCTTGTATCCCTCTAAGGCTATCGCGGTTAGGATTTGACATTTTGGACCGAGGACCAGTCGGACCAGACCAAACCGGGACCCCCGATCCACCATTATAGGGTCGACCGGCCGTTCGGACCAGATACGGTGCGATCGTCAAACCGGATCGGGACTGGATTAAAATAAATAAATAAAAAAATCCTGGTCCCCCCTCCACTGATCGTGTTCCCCTGCACGGTCGCATCCCTAGTACTCCCCCCCCTCTCTCTCCCTCGCTCTATCGTTCTCTCTCGCACACACACTCTCTCTCTCTCTCTCTCTCGCATTCTCTCTCTCGCGCTCTCTCTCTCTCACAACTCGTGGGGTTTGCCAGGCTTCGTGATCCAGTGCAGGCGACCGATGACGGTGATGGTGACCTCTTGACCCTCGTGAGAGCGGCGGAGTCTATGGCGTCGAATGGATTAAATCTGTCGGTGCTCTCACATAATGTGCGGGCTTGGCCCGTACATAAGGAAAACGCTCGATGGACGCTCTTGTGTCCATTTACTCTCTCACCTGCTCTAACTCAGCGCGATGGAGTGCAATCAGAGGGCATACGACAAATATGATTAACAGGCGATTTAGAGGAGGGAGGTACCTCTTGGCGACATCGTTCTAGCGTCGCACGCCTGTCAATGCAATGTTACTGATGAGCGAGGTCAGTGGAGCGGGGTCCATGATGGCACGACATCGCTCGAGTGGCGGCGTGGCACACCTCACGAGGAGTGACACAGAACGGCGGTGGCGCAGGTCGGTCAAGGGTGGCCGAGGGCAACCGAGGGCCGCCAAGGGGGGTCAAGGGCGGCGGAGGGTGGCCGATGGCACCCGAGGGCGGCTGATAGCGGCCGCTAGCAGCCGACGGCAGCTGATAGGGGCCGACGATGGCCAAGGGAGGTGGAAGGCGGCTGTGGCGGCTGAGGGTGGCAGCAAGGGTGCCGTGGCGACGACCGAGGTCAACCGAGGACAATCGAGAGTGGCTGAGGTCAGCCGAGGGCAGCCGAGGTGGTTGAGGGCGGCCAAGGGAGATCGATGATGTACGAGGGCGACCAATGACGATAGAGGCACGTGAGGCACCGAAGGCGGCCGAGGGCGATGGCGGCCAAAGCGGCTGAGGCTATAGAGTGGCCGAGGCAATCGGGCCGGCCAGAGGTCGAGGCGACCTAAGTGACCGGCTTGAGGCGGCCGGGGAAGCCAGCAACCAAGGCGGATGAGGTGCTAGGGTGGCTCGAGGCGGTCGCAGTGGTTAGCGACCAAGGTTGGGTGCCCCGGCCGAGGGCAACTAAGGCGCCCTAGGGTGACCAAGGGCGACCGATGCGCCCTAGAGCTGGTGAGGCCAGCCGAGGCTGGCCGAGACACCAAGTGTAGCTGGGGGGGTTGAAGCGGCCGGGGCAGCCATGGCGGTTGGGGCGCCCGGGGTGGTGGGGGGCAGTGGAGGTGGTGGCGGCCTCCGATTTGGCGGAGGGCGGCGGAGACCCAATGGCGTCGGAGTGGTGGCCAGATCTCGATTGGTTGGGCAGCACTAGCAGAGGGCAAAGGCGTAGGCATGGCTAGGGTTCCGGAGGTGGAAGCGCGGCAGAATGGGATTCTAGGTGGAAGGGGGTTGGTGGAATGGGGAACGGTAGACGACTATCGGCCCCATTCCCGTTCTGTCCTCTTTCACTCTCTATTTTTTTTTTGTCCTTTTTTCCTCTATTTTTCCGTCTTCCTCTCACAAGAGGGAGAAACAAGGATACCTTTCTTTCCAAAAATCCAAATTTTCTTCTTTTTAGGACGCCCTCTCCTTCCCTTATGTAGGGAGGGTGATGGGCCCTAAGGAGGGACAAAAAGAGAGTGACCCATTAGGAAAGGGCCCCCCTCTTAAGACCACTAAGACAGATGTCTTAAAACAAAACAAAAGGGAAGAGGGTTCGAAGGGGAAATGGCAAAATGAAAAGGGCCTTTGGGACGATAATGGCCTGAGAAAATTAAAACTATCTAGATACATTCGCCCTTGGCTTAGCGGGCCAATTTGGCGGGGCTCGAGCCGGCGGGTGTCACTGACGATGGTGGGAGCTTTGGCATCATCCTTAATGGAGGGGGTCTCTCGTGCTCCATCAATATTCTCGGGGTGAGAAGAACTCGGCTCCGAAAAGTTGAGGTCGTAGGTGGCACCTGCTGATGGCGAGTCGTGCCAGTGCTGTGAGTTGTATTGGGGTTGTCATGTAGGGTTTGCACACGTGCGCTTCCAATCCCTGCATCGAAAGCCTTCACGAGGCCTCATCCCCTGCATGATTAACTATCCTTTGTTCTACACCCTTGATTGACTTGTGCCAATCAGGTGATAGTACTGGGGGGCAGTCGCGACAAACGCCATCACATTGAGTGGGTCTAGAGAGGTCGGGTCAGAGGAGAGAAAGGGGTATCAGTACGGAACCAGGTCTGCGATAGTACATGTGGAGGGAATCCTCCACAAGGGAGGAATATTGGCGATGTAGGCAAGATCACCCACTTGGTGGAGGATAGAGGACGGGCCGGCGCTATGAACACGTAGCTTTGTTGCCGTCCCGGGAGAATAGCTCTCAGGTCTAAGTCTCACCACCAAAAGGTATCCTACATCAAACACTCAGAACCGGCGATGTGAGTCAGCAGCCTGCATGTACGATGCAATGAGACTCGTGATCCTAGCATGAAGATGCTCATGTAATGATAAGACATGCAAGGCAGACACATAACCATGACGTTCTACATGTGCTACTATGGTAGGTTGACGAGGAACATGGCCAATGGTGATCTTAGAAGGACTCAACCTAGTGGGGTGATCCACCGAGGAGTATGGTGCTCGAGTATTGTTCGGGGGATGGCACATGGATCGTGACACAAACACGTCGTACCATCCATCTCTGGGGTGATGAGTGTAGGGGTCATCTTGGGACTCCAACTCTCATGAATGAGTCTGAGTAGGACGACACGTCCTTGCTCTAGGCGAGTTGCATAGGCTACTCGGTGAGTGGAGCATTCGGCCAAGCATGGTGGGGCGTCGTCGATATCACGTCCCGGCTCTCGGGGGGTGCAGGATGGCAGACAACCATTTGCCCGACCGTTTCGGTCAGGGCACTCATCGCTGTAGAGTTCATGGTGTAAGGGTACCACAAGATCCGTTGTTTCCAGGGCACGAACGAACACACATTTGTTTGCCCGGTGACGGAAACGCCGTGGTGATGTAACCACGATTGATTCCATCAGAAGTAGGAGTTGCTACTTGGCTCACGGTCGGTGAACTCCTTTGGCTTCCTCGACCATTCGAAGATGGAGACATCAGCTTGGACGCTCTTCTGGATCCGAGCTCGATGCTCTTCGCATCGACGCTTGTATTCATCCAAGTGCAGACCGCGCATTGAGTAATCTTCAATACGGTGACCGATGGGTCATAGAGGCGGGGTCGGGTAGTGCTAGTAGTCAACCCATCTTCGGGATTGACCGTAGGGTGGGGCGCAGATGTCGGGTATCTTTCTTGCCAGGTGTTGAGGAACCTTGGCGGGTTCATCGTACCGGTGGTCTCGAGGTAGGACGTAATCGTCTTGGCGAGCCAAAGGATCATCCTCGAATCTGCGATCATGGTCGGCTCGTTGATCCCGAAGATCTCGGGTATGTATGTCTTGGGGAACGTGTGCGGGATATCGGTCAGGATGGAGGCATCTTTGGGCCTCGTCTTACCACCTCTCCGCATCCACTACGCTATCATCGTGGGGGTTCTGAAGGTGCTTACATGGTCACACGACCCGTGGGGGGTCACGAGCTTGGTCCGGTGCCATGGCCACAGGGGCAGCAATGGGTGCTAGCGGTACACTAAGTTGGGCTACCAGTCGCTCCAATCTATCACGACTTTGGTCAGGTCTTCTCGGGGTCGAAAAGGCTACTATGTGCTTCTTTGACTGTGTCCTACTCCACGACTTTGGGTAGTAGGAACCCAACGTGCGGGTTCATTCATGGGATCATTTCCCTGGGAGTGATAACTCATCGTCACCCTTTCCTAGTCATCATTGGGAGATGCGGTCCCCAGTGACTGTGAGGAATTGCGCCGGAATCGTGCTCGTCCCTAGAGAATGCGGGTGTGGCCACCGGATGATCCGTTGACACCCCTAGCAATGGGTGCAGTCCGTGCGGGCGCCAAAGGAGGAAGTGGCGTACCACCTTCGGGCATTGGAGGACGGTATGCGAGGTGGCGCATCGGGCTGCCTCTCTCGGCTGGCAACGAGTCATATCGTTGCGTGGAGGACAACCCCTTGGTTGCATCTGTCTTCTAGATCTTGTCTCAACGGCCATGGCTAATCCTCGGGGAATCGTAGATGCGTTATGGAAACGATCAAATGCAGATGCGTTATGGAGCGGGGTGTCATGCCCCATCAGGGGCCTCGCTATCACACACGCCACCCCAACCTCTAGGTGATCATACATGCCACAGCACCTGTGTTGACACTTTTTGCTTGGTCTGCTCGGATGCTGTTGTGGTTGGCTCCCCAAGTCGGGTGCAGGACGCCCAGCGCTACGCACGGGGATGCCATATGCCCCTTGTTGGGTTCTGAAGGACTTGATATGTATTATTATTCTTCAGCGAAAGACTTGAACGGAATAAAAATGTCATTGATAAAACTATGAAACGAAATACCTTTGTGCGGATTGATAACACCCTAATTTCGGTCTCTATTTCATGTTATTAGCATGATTTATGCATTTAAAAGGCTTAAAATTGGGTTGTTATCATATATTTACACGAAAATAATGCTTCCAAGTAATTTCTGATTTTTCCCTAATTTTCTGTTAAGTATATGAACTTGTAAGGATTTATTGAAGCTCGAAATAATTATTTTTGGATGAAAATGGCGCATTAAAAAGTTTATTTCGACATTTATCAACATGGGAATTAATCAGGGAATTTTCTAGAATTTTCTAGAATTTTTTACGAATTTTTAGGAATTTTCTGGGATTTATTTCAAGAAGAAATGCATTTATTCTATTAAAAAAGGGCATATTTATAAGAGAAAAAAATGTATTTATGCAATTTCTAGACTTTTCGGGGCCTTTTTGCAACGTTTCGTTGCAAAAAGACCCTGGAAACAGCTCTCGGTCGCCAAGGCAGGCGTAAAGATCCAATTTAAAATCATTCAGGGTTTATTTGCAATTGCATTATTAATTTTAGAGAAAATCGGAGGAGAGAGAGTGCCGAAAGGGCATATACACGAATATTTTTGGGCGGCGTTCGTTTACAATTGCTTGTTTTATTAAGGGCTTTCTTGAGAAAAAACGCAAAGAGCCTCCCGCCTTGTCGACGTGGCGCAACTTTAGCCGTTGGATAAAAATCCAACGGCGATCGCACATGTGTATGTGGCAGGAGGTAAGTTCACCGCCCGTGCAGCGCGTACAATGCGCGTGCACGGGCGGTGACGTGGCGACACACAAGTAGGCAAAGGAACGAAAAAACACACGTGTGCGTGCGTATCAAAACGTACGCAAAATGCGCACTAACAAAAATTTAATTGTTTTTTTACTCTCTCGTCAGGGGTATGGGGCGCGATGAGAGAGTGCCCGCCAAAGGAGTTGAAACGCCGCAGCCAATGGGAAGTCGACACGTCATTGCGTGTATTAATAAATAAATCAATTTTAAATCCAATGGACTAAATTGGTTTAAAATTGATTTATTAATAACTTTTGATCCTGATGTCCGATTGAGATGATTTTTTATGAAATTGCTCGTCTTGATCCCCTCTTTCTATCTGTATGGTTGGATAATTCAGATCTAGCCTACATTGATAGATAAAAATTATTTACTAAACGGGGGTAAAATGGTGATTTTCACCTTGTGACCTAGGTATAAAAGCTGAATTTCGAGAGGAGGGGCTCATTCTGGAGGGCACTTCATCACAGCTGCAAGACAAAGAGGAGTCCCAGCCTGGATCAACAGTTTTGGAATTTTTTTCTTTCATTGTATTCAAACTTTTGTGCATTTTGAATGAAGTAGGTTAAGTTGTTTGTTTCTTCATCTCCATTCTAGTCTGAACTTCTAAATCGCTTGGCTTGAGCGGCATGTACAAGCCCTGATTAGGATTGAGAGGAGAAATTGAGAAATTTTACCTGGGCATTCAATTGCAGTACAAAAAAAATTATAAAAAATTTTAGTTTTAATTCTTAGAATTCTCAATTTCCCCATTTTAGTTCTGAATTATCAATCTGCAAAAATCAACCCAACTCATTTTAAGAACCCTCTTTCAACCTCTCTAAATGACTTCTTGGATCCTTTAATTAGGATCAAAGAAGGAAATTTAGAGCCCTTAATTCTTCTAGTCTTCTCATCTCTTCTATCCCCCTCTCTAAATTCTCACTTAATTAGGGTGACTTGATCCTCATTGAAGATCAAATTCACTCTAATTAGGATCTAAAACACAAAAAAATAAAATCAAATTGAAATTCCTACTTGCCTCCCTTGGACGACACTCATACTTATCACTATACATATTAAGTAGAGTTTTATAAATTTTATTGCATAAGCCAAAAATTCACAACGACAAGGGCTAAAAAACTCGCGTAATTTTCACCCCTATTTTCGGCTTATCACGGATCACATGTGTGATTTCTTGAATCTCGGAGTGAGACAAGTGAAACTGCTCAAGCGTGCAGCAGTAGGACAGATCCACGCGATTCTTGGCACGTCAAATATTATCCTTCTCGATGATGAGCCCCGTTCTACTTCCATCATTGTAATTTGCCACTCCGATCGCATCGGGCATGGCGAGGGGTGTTGGAAGAGGGGAGAAGGGGAAAGCTCTAAACAATTTGGGCATAAGTGAATTTTTTTCTAGGCCTTCCCTTATTAATACTAAGTGGGTATCTTTCATGAAAACCCCCAAAACGTAAGTATATATTGCGACGTCCAAAAGACCATTTACGTGTGACCCTCTAAGCCCATGTATCAATCTAGTTAACGACTCCAATGGCCCTATAACCTTTATTGGCCTTCCAAGTCAATGAACTATATCATCATATGGATTAAATAATGTTGGATCGATTTAACCAAATCGATAGGTTGAGACTCTAACACGTGGGGTGCCAAGCTACACCTCGTGTCCTAGAAGATACAAAGGAGTGTATATTGACTCACTCATGGAACCTGTTTGTCATCGGTTACCGTGTATGCATAATCCCTCATTCACTTGACGCTCCTTGGACGACTTAGGATGTGGTAAACTTTCAAACCTTAATCGGTCATCTGAGTTAGTAGTGATGCATTCAGAAATCATCAGATAAATTTTCTCTGATATTTTACTACCTTGGCCAAGGACTTCATCGCATCGTCTTCCTGGAGTTGTCAGCTCTTATAACGAGGGTGGACAATCCCATCTTGGCCACTCAATTGTATTCGTAAACTTCTTAATATACGGAACTATGAGCGTTTGGAATCCCATGACTAGAGATGCGTTGGCCATAGTCAAAGTACAACCGTCCGTCCACAAGACGCCTTTGGTGTCTCAGGTCTAACAACCACTTACACAACACAAACGTGAATCAACTTGATTGACAGTGTGGTACAATACCATTCAAGGATTCGTATGGATCAATTCAGTGAACCCTTTCCCCTAAAGAACACCCACTATCTATCCTTAGTGTCTCCACACTAATGGCTACGGGGCTTGCCATACTCGTCATATGAGTGAGGCTAGATAGTTCTATTGTATCCGGATACTTCGTTGTCCTTCTCGCATATCCTTTTAATAGGAATGTTTAGAACACATGCTTAAAGAATAGTGATCTCCATATTACAATCTCATCATAATTCTCTATGTCTAATCATGTGTTCATGTACTTCATTATAAGCATCACAATTGCACTATAATGGATATGTTGTATCGGTGAACATAGAACAAGATGTGGAATGTCTGATTGGCTTGCCTGCACATATATTTCCATCAACCCCAAGCCATCTCAGTGCTTACTGCGCATCACTAGTCTTAGTCTCCTGGCAAGATGTATCATGTCCCGCGACCTGTACACACGATGCGCATGATGCCGTCACTGCCACTGCGCGGCTTCATGCACAACCTCGCGCGGTACCCTATGACACTACTGCTTGACGTGCGCGTCCTGGGCCCTGCGTGGTGCTTGGCCCTCTCGCACAGCTTTTGGTGCCTGCGCAAGGCGTTGGCGCAAGCGCACGACACTTGGCACTGGCGTGTGGTGCTTCATGCCCGTGCACACTCTCTTGTCAGCCCACATGCCCAGCATGTATGAACCTCACCTGATCCGTCCTGCCCAACGCACCATCGATAGTGTATCACCACAATGGGGACGATGGCCTTAAAGATCAGGTTGGGCGTCACTACTCTTAGTGCGTTGTAGCACTAAATAGAACTCATTCATTACTGATCGTGAGTCCAATGCGAACACACCTTCCCAATAAGCATGAAGGCCTCTAGGCAGGGAATGCGCCTTTGTTAGGGGCCTAAAAACCAGGCTTAGCAGATTTTCTTCTTCTCCTTTTTTGAACATTCAGATTCAAAATGCCTGAATTTCATGTCATCATAACTTGGGTTCGATGGTCCGGTTTTGGTCCGTTCTTGTAAGGTCTCAATATGGTATGGACCACTCTATCCGGTGGGGTTAAGTTGACTAGTCAATATCAAAGTAAAAGTAGAAAATTTACTTTGATGCTTATCTTCAATATCCAATTGTTAATGCTTTGAGGTTATTTTTTTTAGGACTATGCCTTGAACTTAACCACCCAATGTCATTCGCCACTATGGTGTATGTGCTTTATAAAGCTGCCTAACGAGGCTTAAGGGGGCTAGGCAATCGTGCTTCACCATGGCAATTATTAATTTTTTTATCAAATAAATATATGTTACACAATTTAATCATTTTTTGGGGAAAAGACGACATTATAGGATGACAATGAAAGCAAAAATAGTGTTAATAACATTAAGAATTCACTTGGAAACGTTTATCATATGCTTCTAGGCATTTTCTATTTCAGATGCAACTCCACCATAACTATTTCATTACGATTGGCACTTATGGTGTCAGTTGGGCATGGAAAATACAAATCATATTGTCAAGGACACTTCTCCAGATAAAGCCTTACCCAATTGTGATATTATGAAAGTTGTTTTAGAGTCATATGTAAACACGGGATCTACTATTTGATAGTTGTATCGACCATTAGCCAACCAATTGCATTATCCAATTCATGCATTGGAGAACCTCTGTGAAGCCATCACGGGATTAGCCTTTAGCACTGAACATACAATGTGCCTACCGGGTACATGTATTGCGACGATGGAAAATTGGTAGTTAATACGTACTAGAGATGAAATACAAACTGGTAATCCAGAACAAGGCTTGCGTTGATCAATGAATATGACAAGTATTTCATCGTCAATAGTGTTCGTCAGCATATTGACTTATTTTCCAACTCATCAACATGAAATAAAGAAATAAATATGTAAGCTGCACCTAATATGATTGTAAAATGATCTAACATATCGAATGAACTGATGACATCACGCAAATGACGTAAAATGCAATATTAAAATCTAGTGGAGCAGGTGTGAATGATAACATCAATGAACGTTTCATTTGTTATTATGATTTTGGTCTATGCCATTTACCATGGATTTGATATTCCTCAACGGAGGAAGAGTCATTAATGCCCTTTGGTTGATCGTTTCTTAATGCTCTGTCGAGGTCCATTGCACTCAGATAAAGCGTCACAAATTCCTTTCACTTCATAAAATTAGAGCCATTAAGCATCGGAATGAAATTTAGATTCTTGCAAATATTCTAACTGAATTTGAGCCTAACTAATGAATTAAAATACTCACATTATAAGAAAAATGACTAGGCATAATACAAAAAACAATGATATTTCCCATCTGAAAAAGTCTAGTACAACATCACAACTCGTCCTTGGATGATATAATGTATTGTATGGGTTCCTCTGGGCACAATATTCAATTTTAACAGTAAAAGTGACGCTCAAAGAGCCGTCCATTGGGCTGACTCAATGGGATCATTTGAAAATAATAATCATCAAATTCACTACTACTGATAAGAGTGTTATTTGACAAGATAATCACCCAAGATAATCAAATTCGCTACTACTGAGAAGAATGAAAATAGAGGCCATATATTGGGACTTTAGATGACTGGTGTATTTGACCTGAGTAAGTAGTTCATAAAAGTAAACTAAAGTAAACTCCCCCCTCTTTCTTTTTTATTTTTAATTTCACGCGTGTTGCTTTGAGCGACTGCTCACTTCTACAGCTTGTCAAATTGACTGGGCCAAAAGGTCGGTTAATGCTAGCATTCTAGGCTTTGCCCGTCCCGATGCCGGTGTCGGATGCCGGTATCGGGACAGATGCTGTATTGGATATCGGAAATGAAATTTATGATATCCTTTTTCTATGATATCCGGATACCGGATATCGGTTTCTACAGTGCCGGTATCCGATACCGGTATCCGTCCCGATATCGGCATCTGTCTCCATCTCAAGGGGACGGATGAGGGTACCGGATATTTCGATATCCACATCGAATTATATTAAATATGATATTATTTATCAGATATCTCGCATTTCACATAGATAATGTGGGCACGGGAGTACAGAAGAGCTTTCTATTTAATCACTCATCTCATTTGTTATATACAGGCGAGTATTTTTAATTTCTTCCATATGGGATAGAAGGATTCGGGTTTTGTGTTAATCTCGGAATCCCTTTACGCCATATGGAAGGAAATAGAAATATTTGTCTCTAGTTATTGTACGGCGTACTCATTAAATAAAAAATTAATTTATATGTATAATGCCCTTAAAATATAGCGATAATTGATACAGATATTATTTTAACATTAAAAATTTATCGGCCTCATTTTCTAATATCTTCCATGTGGGATAACGGGATTCTGAGTTTGCTTTCAACTTCGAATCCTCTTATCCCATATCGAAGAAAATAAAAAGTTTAAACTCTATATAGTAAGTGAGATTCAAATAAAATAAAACCATTTGATCCGGATACCGGTTCCGATATCTGGATATCGAAAACCGATATCCGGCATCCGGTATCAGTCTCCGACATCGGGATACCAGAAAACCGATATCCGGTATCCGATACCCTATTTTTCTTCACCCCCCTCCCCCCCGCCCCCGATATCTGATACCGATATCCGTCTACCCCATCCAAGACGGATATCGACCGATATCCGATATCGGATATCTTGCACCGTCCCATTTTTGCTCGGATATCGGATATCGGTTGTCCGATACTGGATATCAGACGGATATTGGTTGGGCAATCCCTATACCATTCACCACCATTTCTGCTTCTTCGGGTGACCGGTGACGATTGCGAAAACCGTAGCCTTGTCATGCAACTTCGCAGTGAAGCTTCACCTCCGTCCTGTTGTCATCGGCCTTCGGCCGGTCGCGTCGCCGTGGGCGTTCCAGACAGAATGCCACCTTCATGGCATGCTTCAAACTCGTGATTCATCTTTAATACCCAAGTATTTAGAAAGCATGGAAGCCGGTAATCGTTCACCCTTCTGAATATTTAAAAGCCTGCAGTTGTCATCTGACCGCCACAAATCCGAAAGACAATTTCAATCTAAATAATTGGAAAATAATATAAGAGACTGGGATTTCAATCTAAATATTTGAAAAATCACATAAGAAAACCACCTATTACGGTTATGTAACTGGCCCAGTTTATACACGTATATGGAATCACATAAAAAAAGATTGCTGACTTTATCCCCTCCTAATAAAACCACGTCACATGGAATAAATAATTCAATAATAATGATTTATATACTAGAGATTGTGTGTAAGCCCACATTGAAATCCAACAAGGGCTGTTCAAGTGGACCAGAAACAAGAACACCGACAAAAAAACAAGAATAGTTCTCCGCCCCTGCATCTTATCCCTCTCCTTGGTTAGTGATACTGCGGACGGTCTTCACTCGCACTGGTCTCTTTAGATGTCTCTTTCTGACTCCATTATTCCTTGCGAATCATGTATTTATATAGTTAGTCATGGAATAAATGAGCGAAAATGGGTGGAGAGACGTAAATCGAACCGGCATCGTAAAAAATGGGAGAAGTCTATTAAGGATGCAGCAATAAGCATATCGCGATAAAATATTTGTACACACGGGATAGAGTACGAGAGCCTGAAATGGGAAGATAGAGTAAATAAGGGGGGAGATGCCCGCACGAGGTAGAGGGCAAGAGAGGTTGATGTATAGATTTTTAGAAGGGACTATGGGTCCAATCAATCGGACCTATTTCAGTTGGTCGAATGACACTTTCGAACCGATAGGAATTGGATCTAGATATTTTATATACTGATATTCAGTAATAGAAATCCATCGACACTCTACTAGAAGTTCTCCAATGAATTTAAACAGTTATGAGGACTCACTCTCTCAGTTTCGCTCGCTTTTTCTATCTCATGCTCGCTCGCACCATCGTTCTAACTATCTCGCTCTCTCTCTTGTTTTCTTGCTTCCTCTCTCTGGGTCTCTCTGTCTGGCTCCCTCTCTCTCTCGCTCGCTCTGTCTATTCTACCATCCATCTCTCTTGCGCTTCTCTCTTTGATTTGACCTAGTATGCAGAGTTATTTTTGAATTCCTCGACCAGTTCAATGAAATCCGATCCAAGCCGGGCTGTTGGAATCGAGTCGGATCAGCTTATCCAGTCGGAACTTTGGGTCGTATTAGTTTTCTCGATGGGAACCGAACAGACCCGAATGAAGCGTCAGTCGATTTCATGCCCGAACGTTCGAGGTTCGGATTCGGTCGAGGAGATCGAAAACCGTTAGCCTGCAACAGCAAATGAGTGGACAAGTAGCGAAAATCAGGGTAAAGTCAAGTGACAGGATGAGCGAGGAGCGCGGAGATATGTCGTTGCAGCGCATATCGGAACTCCATTGTTGACAGTTCAGAGAAGAGGACATCTAAATAGATTTCGGAAAGGAACTTAATCGAGGATTCTCCTCGGAACAGAGCAAAGAAGAGAGAGAGAAAGAAAGAAAGAGAAACGGAGAGAGAGAGTAAGAGGAGTACAATGGCGTCGACGAGCTCACCCTGCGCGGCGTGCAAGTTTCTGAGGAGAAAGTGCGTGACGGGGTGCGTGTTTGCGCCATACTTCCCTCAGGAAAAGATGGACAAATTCGTCATGGTGCACCGGGTGTTGGGCGCCAGCAACGTGTCCAAGATTTTGAGCGAAGTCGCACCGGAAAACGGGCCAGACGCCGTTGAATCCCTATGGAACGAGGCCAAGATCCATACAAAGGACTCCGTCCTCGGCTGCTCCGGCTACATTCGAGCTCTCCAGGGTGAACTTTTGTCGATCTATCAAAAAATTGGGGTCGTGCAAGCGGAGATCAACGCCATAGTCAACCCTGAAAGTGCGCCGGCCCCGCCTCCTCGCACCACGCATGTCCCGACGTCCCTCTACGCAGCATGGGGCGTCATGCAAGAGATGGGCTTCCCGCCCCTAAATCCGGGTTCAAGCGACAGTCTTCCTGCACTCACTGGTATCCTGAAAGACCAAGGCTCTCCCGCTGCCATGGACGCCAGCATTCTACAAGACGATCCAACGGACGAGGATATCTTGACTTATTTCAACGATTCTGCTTTCTCGGTGGCCGAAGTTCCGCACAACAGTCCGCCACCGACTGATGGCATCAGATGCAACCAGGATCCTGCGAACACGATCGCCATCGCTCGCGAGAACCATCCGACGGAGGCTATGAACGACGGATACGACAGCGATCTTCTTACCATGCTGGCCAGCTTCTCAGAAGACTATCAAACGGAGGATGATGTCGCGAAATACATCGTTGATCCGGCGGCCACGGACGCCGATGTAGACTCTTGTACGAGGAGCTCTCCCTTCACGATGACTTCGACTCGACCAGATTCAAGAAAAACAACTTGAATTGAAAGAAATGTTTTGATCAAGCATTACATCGAGCACGGAGCTCCTATTTATAGAGCAACTATTAAAGGAAAGAGAAAACAAGTAAGGAACATTCTCCCGAATTATTAGCTGGCGCCCCACGTGGACAAAGGTTGTTATAACCGTCTTGGAATGATGAGCTGGCATCCACGTGGAGTGCTTCTCCACCGTTATAACTCACAACGATTGACGGCCACAATTCATCCTGAAAAGTAGAAACATGTTGCGAGCGAAGTGAGTCAATCAGTTTAGTCTCATCTCCGTCTTGAGGTTCTGGAGTCTGGATCATTGTCAACAATCTTCCCCATGATCCAGACTCCTATCATAAACATTTATAACTCCGAGTTGCCTTCTCATGTCCACGAATCTCACACGTCCAAGACCTTTTGTCAGGATGTCGGCAAGTTGATCTTCCGTTCTTACATACTCCACGGAAATCATCTTTTCTTCTACGCATTCTCTGATGAAATGATATCGCGTATCAATATGTTTCGTTCTGCCATGCTGCACAGGATTTTTACTCAAAGTAATGGCCGACTTGTTGTCCAGATAGAGTTTTGGTGCTTCTATTTCTTCTCCACATAATTCCCCAAGAATTCTTCTTAACCACACACCCTGACATGCAGCAGAGGTAGCAGCCATGTATTCTGCTTCACATGAGGAGAGGGAAACTGTCTTCTGTTTGTGTGACGACCAGCTGATCAAGGAAGTGTTGTAGAAATAAACTTCACCAGAGGTGCTCTTGCGATCTTGCTCATCTCCTGCGAAGTCACTGTCACTATAGCCAATCAAGCCTTCCCTTTTGTCCCCTTTCGCAACACCAATCCATACTCAAGTGTCCCCTTTAAGTATCGTAGGACTCTCTTAAGTGCAGAGAAGTCTTCTGATGAAGGTTTGTCCATAAATCGACTGAGGTATCCAACTGCATAAGACAAATCAGGTCGTGTGTGTGTAACATACCTCAAACTTCCAATGATACTTCGGAATACTGATGGATCAACGCTAGATCGACTTGAGTTATTGAATTTCATTCTGGCTTTAGTTGGAGTGTGCACGGCATTGCAGTCCATCATCCCCGCGTGTTTGAGAATGTTCTGGGAGTAGGTCTTTTAAGACAGAGTTATGGAGTTTGCTTCCTGGTAGCAACTCAACTTACCAAGATCACTCATGTCGAAGTGGCTTTTCATCTGTCTTTTGAACTCTTGAATGTCTTTTTCTTCATTTCCGGTCAGCAGAAGGTCATCAACATAAACGCCAATTACCAGATGAGTTTATGCGGATATCTTGCAGTAAATGCCCTGTTCATGTTTGCTTCTCGTGAATCCCAAGGACAACAAGCAGTTGTGCAGCTTGAAGTACCACGCTCTGGGGGCCTGTTTAAGACCATACAGGGCTTTGTGAAGTTTGAGTACATGGCCTTCCTTTCCTTGAACCACAAAACCCTCTGGTTGTTTCACATACAGATCTTCTTCAACGTCTCCATTTAAGAATGCAGATTTAACATCAAGATGGTGCAATGTCCAATCCTTTTGGGCAGCTATGGCAATCAAGAATCGGACGAATTCAAACCTCACCACAGGAGCAAACACCTCCCCATAGTCTATTCCTTGCTTCTATGAGTAACCTTTGACCACCAACCTTGCTTTGTGTCTTAATACATTTCCAACATAATCTTTCTTGATTTTGTAAATCCACTTCAGGCCTATTGGTCTGCATCCTTCAGGTGGTTCTACCAAGCTCCACGTACAGTTTTTGATAATGGCCTTCATTTCTTCTTCCATGTCCGCTCTCCAGGATTCTTCTTGTGATGCCTCAGGGTATGAACGAGGTTCTTCAGAGCATACAAGACATTCATGTTCATCCTGAATTTGTGGAGTGGTATCTTCATATAGCTGAGAGACCGACTTGTACCTCTGATTTTGAGGTACCTCTGAGGATGATCTCTGATCTGAGCTAGTCCCAGCAGATCCCTGATCTTCTTCATGCTCCGCATAATCTTGAGGAGATTCCTCTTCTGCTGCATCAAAGTTGAAAGAAGTTGAATAAACACTGAGAGAAGGCAATTCCTTTTCTGTCTTCTTCCAATCCCACTGAGAGAAGGCAATTCCTTTTCTGTCTTCTTCCAATCCCACTGAGAGTCTTCTTCAAAAATGATGTCTCGACTAATGTGGACAGAGTTGTTAACAGGATCAAAGCACCGATAGGCTTTAGAGCCCAATTCATAACCCACAAGGATCATAGGGGTGCTGCGGTCCTCCAGCTTCCCTCGTGGGAGTTTAGTTCGTTTCACATGAACTAAGGAACCAAACACCCTAAGGTGTTCAATTGAGGGGATCCTTCCGGTCCATTTTTCATAGGGAGTTGCACCCTGTAGAGATGATGAGGATGATTGGTTGAGTAAATATACCGCAGTGCTTACAGCCTCCCCCCACAGCTCCTGGGGTAGATTCTTTTCTTTTAGCATACTTCTGACCAACCCCATGATAGTGCGATTTCTTCTTTCAACAATGCCATTTTGTTGAGGAAAATAAGGAGCTGTAATTTGTCGTTTAATTCCTTGAGAGTCACAGAAAGAGGTAAACTCTGCTGAAAGAAATTCCCCTCCTCTGTTGCTTCTTATACATTTGATCTTCACCCCCTTTTCTCCCTCCGCAAGATTCTTGAACTTCTTGAAGTGATGCAGAGCATCTGATTTCTGTTTCAGACAGGCAACCCACATTAGTCTCAAGTAATCATCCACAATCAACAGAAAAAACATGTTTCCTCCCAAGGTGTTTGGACTGATAGGTCCACAGAGATCCATATGCACAAGTTCTAGTGGATGCTTGCTTTTGAACTCGGATTTTTTTGGAAATGGAGTTCGGGTCTGTTTCCCTGCAAGACAACTTCGACATGCAGAGCCGGGAATCTTGATTCTCGGAAGTCCCTCAACTGAGCCATGATCACACATATGTTTCAAAGAGTGAAAATTTAGATGCCCGTACCTTAAATGCCACAGTCGACTCGTTTGATCTCCTTCTTTTGTGAGTAAGCAGCCTCCAGACACCTGCAGCTTCAGAAGATAGAGTCTTCCACAAGTCCGATTTACTTTGACAAGTAAAGTGCCTCCACGATCATGAATTGTGAGACATCCTTCTTGCATGAGCACCTTGTAACCTTCCTCATCCAATCTTCCCAAGCTAAGGATGTTGGCACAGAGTTGAGGAACAAATAGCACATTTTCTAGTATCATGGCTTCTCCATCCTTTTTTATGATGGAAATGCTTCCCCTTCCTTCTATTTTCACCCTTGAGTTGTCTCCAAATTTCACAAAGCCCTCAGACGACTCATCAAGTTGTGAGAAGAAATTTCGGTTTCCAGTCATATGATTAGTAGCTCCGGTGTCCAAGTACCATAAGTCGGATTTTGGATGTTCACCTTCAGCCCCTTGTAGTAAAAATTCACTGTCAATTTCTTCAAACGCCATTAGCAAGGCTGAAGTTTCCTCCTCTTCTTCTGCGGTCACCGGAGCAGCTTGCGAGGACTCAGTCAGGTAGGCACTATCTCCTCTTTCCCTCTTCTCATTTCGGCATTCATAAGAAAAATGGCCGTACCTTTGACAATTGTAACACTGTATCTTTGATTTGTCAAAAAACTTCCTGTCTCTTCCATCTGCAGTCGAAAACCTTCCTCTGCCTCTGCTTCGACCGCGTCCTCTTCCTCTTCCCCCTGTCAAGAAATCTTCCTCATTCCCAATTCTGGTTTTATTCATAGCTTTGGCCAGTAAGGCCTGCTCCTCCTCCCGGGACTCCCTATCCTTGAGACGCATCTCATGAACAGTGAGAGAACCTATCACCTCATCCAGACTGACCTTGTCCAGATCTCCATACTGCTCCAACGACAGTGTGAGAGCATCGAACTTGGCAGGCATTGCTCTCAGAAAGCGCCTGACCACCTCTTTCTCAATCATCGCTTCACCAAGATTCCTCAGATCCGAAACAATCCGAGTAAACTTCATAGAGAAATCTTCAACTGAATCAATCCTGGTCATGTTGAGTAACTCATACTCCCGCTTCAAAGCCTGGATGCGAGATTGAATAACTCTATCTACACCTAGATTTCTTTGTCTTAGAATCTCCCAATTTTCCCTCGCCGACTTCTTAGCATCTAACAGCAGTAGCTGCTCCTCAGAGACAGCACTCATGATCGCCGATAACGCCATGCGATCCTTCTTCTTCGTGACATTTTCTCCAACTACAGCTTGCCAAAGATCATGAGAATCTAGGTACACTTCCATGGACATGGACCAGATTCGATAGTTGATCGAGTCAGCTTGAGAGTGGGCAGTGACACAGAAAACTCACCGCCGGAGCTCGATTCTCCATTCTTCCTGGCCATCTGCACCTTTCTTGATCTTCCAGTGCTCTGATACCACTTGTAGACTCTTGTACGAGGAGCTCCCCCTTCACGATGACTTCGACTCAACCAGATTCAAGAAAAACAACTTGAATTGAAAGAAATGTTTTGATCAAGCATTACATCGAGCACGGAGCTCCTATTTATAGAGCAACTATTAAAGGAAAGAGAAAACAAGTAAGGAACATTCTCCCGAATTATTAGCTGGCGCCCCACGTGGACAAAGGTTGTTATAACCGTCTTGGAATGATGAGCTGGCATCCACGTGGAGTGCTTCTCCACCGTTATAACTCACAACGATTGACGGCCACGATTCATCCTGAAAAGTAGAAACATGTTGCGAGCGAAGTGAGTCAATCAGTTTAGTCTCATCTCCGTCTTGAGGTTCTGGAGTCTGGATCATTGTCAACAGCCGGTATGCCCGAAGACCATCCAATGGCGCCAGATGCATCGATATATACCGACTATCCTGATCTCCTAGTCCCCAGCGTTCCCCAGAGTCATCCGATGCCACAGTGATGTCCTGAGATATAACGGCGATCCAAATGCCACGTTTGTCAGCAATCAGCACAATCATCCGCACCCAGCTGATGGCGTAAGATACAATGGCGATGCCACCACGATGGTGAACAGCGTTCTGTATAATCCTCCTCATTAAGCTTCCGCTGCCGTAGTTGAACAGTAAATACTGGAATGCAAGTTATTTGATCTATGGGTTTTCGTTAATGGCTTGCTAATTTTCTGGGTAGATGCACTTATGTAAGGTTAGAACCCTGCGCGTAAATATAATCGCGGCTCCCTCTCTATTAGCATTAAGGAGTATAATGACTTCTCTTAATATATCCTGCGTTGTTCCCGACGCCGGAGAAAGTCATAATTGAAGACTCATAATTTAGAGAAGCTGTTTTTTTGTACGTACATAAAAAAATAATATTCCGTGGATCGGAAATTTTAGTTGAAAATTTGATTGTAAAGTTTATTTGAAAAGTCGCTTATAAATGTCCAATTTTGCATGATATGTGCATGAGGAATAGAAGTAGAGTTCTTCCGTTTCTACATTCTCTGTCATATTTTTCTTTTTTCTGTGCAAAAAGCCAGAAGAGAGCCGTGTTCTCCTAGAAGCGGTACTTTGGCAGGCAAGGGTCTGGAGCAACATGTATGTGAGGTTCGCATGTGAATCGTGGTGGGATGGCCAGATGAAGAGCGAAGGATGCCGTAGGAGGAAAGGTAAGGCCCTTTGTCAATGATATTTTTTCTTCGCGTTCTCCCACTTGGTCCTCTCTTTCTCCCCCTTTCTCCGTTTCGTTATAGCCCTGTCATTGCTTTAATCTTCCACACTCACTTGCTCTTTCTGTCCCACTCTAAATCTTTGACTCATTGAGTCTTCCACTCGCCCTTGTAATCACTTTCTATTCCCTTCCCTCACTCTCTCCTTTTAACGCTCTCACCACCTTCCTCTATAACACTCTCAATGTTTCTCGCACTCTCTCATTCTCTCCCTCGGTAACTCTCGCTCTCGCGCTCTTTCGCGTTCTCCCTCTCTTCCTCTGTCACTCGTTTCCTTTCTGCCTCGAAATCACCTAATATATATTGCTCTCGCTCTATCATTAACTTCTTATCTCTTCCGCTCACACTCTTCCACATTTTGACTCTATCATTATCTCCCTTTCTCTCCCTCGCACACTTCCATTCTTTGTTGCTCTTAATTTCTATTTCTCTCCGTTCTCACCCTTCATCACTCTCATTCACTCCCTGTCTTACTCTCGTTCTCCCACCCTCACTCTCTTACTATTTCTTCCCACCTTACGATGGCCCTCTGTCACTCTCACTCTTACTTCCGTGTTCTTCCTACCTCGCGATGGCCCTCCCCCTCTACCTCTCGCACTTTGTCGTCCTGTCACGCTATCTCGCTCTTTTGTTGTCCCCCACTAAATATTAAGCTCTTCCTCGGACATTTTCTGCCTCGCTCACTCTCTCATTGTCTCCCTCTTTAACCCTCTCATATATCCAGTATCTCAATATCTTACTTCCTCACTTTTACATTCTCATACTCTCTCATTTCCCGCATTTTTATTTCTTGGTACACTCAATTTACTCCCTCTCACTCCCTCGTTGGTTCACTATCTCCTTCTCTCATTCGATTAACACTTACTCTACCTCTTCCGCTTGCCCTCTCACATCCGGCTTCACTCTCTTACGCTTCCTTACATGTTTTTCCCGTCGGCCTCGGAAATAGGACCTGCTTCGACCGAATGTCGTTAAGTGAAGACCAGGTATTATCAAATTTTACTTAAGTTCATGCTATTTAATTTGAGATGTAAACTCTATTTGCTGACACAATTCAACGATTTATATTAAATGGTTGATTTAAATATGATGGGCACTGAGGTTTGTCAAAATAGACACCATCACCTGCGTTGCATTACTGCTCCGAAACCAGTAATTCTAACGATAACCACCAACGATTGCAAAAGAAGAGGCGTTGTGGTGAAACTCGACAAGAGCGGCAGTAGAATGAAGGTGTAAACGCAGAAACAAAAGTTTAATACTACACTTCGTATGGGGTAAAAATCTCTAGTGTTTTCAAAGTTGTATTTTTTTAATTTTTAAAAGGTACAAAAATTTACAGGTAAAACTACAAAGGGATGAAATGACAAATGTTGGCAATAAATATGGTACAACCATGCTCTGTATTTGTTTCAAACCTCACTGAACTAACAGTATTTATAAATAAATCCACTTATGTTCCCTAAAAGTAATAAATTCAATTTAATTTCGGAATTTTTCATAGGTGTTTGAATGAAAGGAGTGAGTTTAAGATGGATAAATAAATTTATGCAGTACTTGGGATTTTGGGATAACTTGATTAATTTTCTTTGATTTAAACCGAAACAGAAGTACAAACAAACACTAAAAAATTATGGACTAATTTGATGTACTTTTAATTTACACCAGAAATGTAAACAAAATATTCTTAGTTTTTTTTCCTCCAACTACATTCATACCCGACCGAATAAAAAGAAAATACATGGTAATTGGGGGCTTTAATATTTTTTAAAATGCTGAAATTTGGAAAAAATTGGAATATTATTTGTTTGCTTTTTTTCTGATTTGTCAAATATATAAATACTAATATAACTACGTACGATAGTTTAGATCATTCAAACCTGTTTGAATCGGTCAGGTTGCTTTAAGATTAGTTGAAAATTTGTGTAAATTCTTCAGGAAGTAACTCATTCTGTCTGAGGGTTGCAGTGCTGTGCACGCGTACTATCAGCGGGGAAGGAACGACCTGGGTGTTTGCAAGATGACGTGCAGCGCAGACCACCGCAGAATAGGATGGGCAGACTGTGTGGATTAAAGAAAGGTGATTTGCAGATTATAAAAGTCGAATTGTTTTGGATCTCAAAGTGTGACTATGTTGATGACAATGGAATATAGAGAGTGAGAAGGGATGATCTTGGATAAAGAGAAGGGTGGATATTAGAGAGAGAAAAATAATCAAATGAATAGATATAAAGGAAATCAAATAAATGGTGTAGGAGGAGTTTGGAGAAGAGTATTAACAGGAAACTACTTTACCTTTTTTACGATCATCTGGGAAACAAATGTGAGGTATGGATAATGTTTTCGAGAGAGATGTAGTTAGTTATATATATAGAGTAGGAAAAGCATCTATTTAGAGTAAGAAGTGATAGATATAAAGGAGAGCTTGATAGACGACAGCGAAATAAACGACAGCGATCTTCTTATCATGCTGGCCAGCTTCTCAGAAGACTATCAAATGGAGGATGATGTCGCGAAATACATCGTTGATCCGGCGGCCAGGGACGCCGATATGCCCGAAGACCATCCAACGGCGCCAGATGTATCCATATATACGGACGATCCCGATCTCATGGTCGCCAGCGTTCCCCAGAATCATCCAATGCAGAGTGATGTCTTGAGATGTAACGGCGATCAAAATGCCACGTTCGTCAGAGTTCAGCACAATTATCCGCAACCAGCTGAGGGTGTCAGATACACTGGCGATGCCACTACGATGGTCAACAGCATTCTGTATAATCCTCGTTAACCTTTCGCTGCCGTAGTCGAACAGTAAATACTAGAATGCAAGTTATTTGATCTCTGGCTTTTCGTTAGTGGCTTGCTAATTTTGTGTTGAAAGTAAGTCCTAGAAGGCCCGCGGTGCTCCGGACGTGGCAGTTTGCAACGAAAGAAGTGCGACAAAAGCGGAGCGTGGAAATTCCTCAACCGTTTGTTGATGCACGAGCTGCGCGACGTGCGACCATTTTTCCCAGTCTTCCTTAAACGTGCCAATCGAGTCAGGATCGTGGGATGATACGATTCTGAATTTACTATTTAAGTGATAGCCTGAACACAGCACGTAGTACAATAAGTTGTTGTTTTCTTGCCGTTGGTTTGCGACACTCCTGAGGCGAGAGAAATTTGAGAAGGAGAGAGATCCTGTGTTGAAGGCCAACATTTGGTACCAGAGCCCTCCGCCAATCTCAAGTACTCGCATGGAGAAGACGTCGTTGATCCCGTCGAGCAGTAGCAGCAGCGGTGGCGGTGGTGGAAGCATGAGTTCGTATCAGTACCCGCAACTCTCAACGGCACACTACACCAGCTGGGCGTCACGGGTCCAGGCGATCATGGAGAACCAGGCGTCTGGACAGCCGTCAATCGGCGCCCGATGCTGCTGTCGACATCAAGCTGGATAGGAAGGCGAAGGCGCACCTACTCCAAGCACTTCCGGAGGACATTCGGATGCAGGTGGCACAGAAGAAGACTTCGAAGGAAATCTGGGAGGCTCTGAGCACGAGGTTCGTAGGCGCTGATCGTGTCAAGAACGCACAACTACGAGCACTGAAGAGCGACTTCGATGCCATGCGGATGATCGATGGCGAATCTCGGCGATTATGCAGGAGGCTGTCGACGACGTTGGTCAGATACACCAACGTTGGAGGAACGTTGGATGACACGGCCCTGGTGAAAAAGCTATTCGACACCATGCCGGATCGATATCTGCCTGTCATCGCCGGCATCGAGCAATTCTGTGACATCGACATGATGCTGTAAGAGGAAGCGTTGTCCCGGCTGAAGGCGTTCGATGAACGCACACGCCTGCGCCAAGCCGGTGGCGGAGTTAATGTTGGTGAACAGCTTCTCTTCACTCAGGCCGAGTGGGAGGCGCGGCAGAAGAAAAGTGGAGGTGACTCATCATCAAGCCAGAAGGGCAAAGCATCCGAGGAGGCGGGAACCGTGGTCGAGACGGCAGTGGTTGTAGCCGGGGTCATGGTAGAGGTGCCCGTGGAGAGCCGCAGAACGCTCAAGGCTTGGGTGGCTCTGGAGGTGGTGCCGTGACAAGACTCACATACGCTGCTTTAATTACAGCAAAATGGGACACTACTCCACGTGGTGCAAAGCCCCAAGAAGGCGGAGGAAGTCCACCTCACGCAGACCGGCGACATCGAACTAGCACTGCTCCTCGCAGTGTCAGAGGAGTTACCTCAAGTGATTCCGTTGCGCAGGAAGAACTATCACTGCCTCGGCAGATGGAGCAGCGGTGGTGTTGCTGAACGAGGAGAACATGCGGCCTGAGCTGCACCCGGCTGACTGCAGCACATTGCCGACTTCCATGTGGTTCCCCGACAATGGCGCAAGTCACCACATGACGGGGGACAGGCACCAGTCCCGGGAACTGGACGAGGTCGTCACTGGGAAGGTGAGATTTAGGGATGGCCGATCGGTGGAGATCAAGGGGAAGGGATCCATATTCTTTGCTTGCAAGAATGGAGATCAATGGCTACTACGAGGTATACTACATTCCCAGCGTGTGTAGCAATATGGTCAGCCTTGGCCAACTCACCAAAACAGGCCACAAGGTGATCATGGACGAGGATCAAATTCAAGTCTTTGGGAAAAATCTGATGCGATTGATTATGAAGCTGAGGCGTACTCCAAACCGGCTCTATAGGATCGAGCTCACCTTGGCATACCCAGTGTCCTTGACGGCGAGCTTGGATGATCCGGCGTGGCTGTGGCATGCACGCCTAGGTCATGTAAATTTCGAAGCACTGAAGATGCTTGCCGACAAGTCGATGGCAGGAGGAGTGCCACCGATATCCCACCCACAACAGCTCTGCCAGGGCTGCCTGGTGTCCAAGCAGGCGAGGCATACGTTCTCGGCAGCAGCAAATTTTCGGCCGGAGAAGCCGCTCGAGCTGATCCATGGGGATCTCTGTGGACCGATCACGCCGGCGACAAATGGTGGTAACCAATATTTTTTGCTTCTTGTGGATGATTGCACTCGCTGGATTGGGTGTATGTGATTAGAACAAAGGACTAGGCACTTCCAGCATTCACAAAGTTCAAGGCGCTGGTTGAAAATGCACGGGGACGCAAGATCAAGATGCCATTACAGATCGTGGGGGAGAATTTATCTCGGTCGAGTTCACACGGATGTGCGAAGACTCCGGCATCGATCGGCAGTTCACCGCCCCGTACACACCACAGCAGAACGGAGTGGTGGAGAGGAGGAACCGCACGCTGATGGACATGGCGAGAGCCTTGTTGAAGAGCATGTCTGTACCAGGAAGGTTTTGGGGGGAGGCACTGAGGCACGCCGTCTATCTCCTCAATTGACTGCCGACAAAGGCCATGGGTAGCCGCACTCCATATGAAGCCTGGACGGAAGGAAGCCACATCTTGCCCATCTCCGCGTGTTCGGGTGCAAGGCGCACGTGAAGGTGACAAGCCCACACTTGAAAAAGCTAGACGATAGAAGTCAACCGATGGTGTACCTTGGCGTCGAGGACGGGAGCAAGGCACATCGGCTATTTGATCCACATCGTAACAAGGTACATGTTAGTTGAGATGTTTACTTCGAGGAGAATGTGGAATGGAGTTGGAGTGTAGGAACAGCAGCAGCCCAATCATCGGAGTTTGTTGTTAAAGAACCAATGGCTGGGGCAAGTCAGTCGGCATGGGCATTCATATCGGCTGGAGCAAGGGTGCCATCAGCTAAGGCAGGTGCGCCATCGGCCAAGGGAGTCTCATCGGCTGGGCCAGAGACATCTGATCACAGCATTGCGACGTCACCTCCGGTAGGGGCCTCTCCTCTTCTAGCAGGTGGAGATGAATCCCACGACGGTCCTGTCCGGTACAGGCTCATCGCCGACATCATGAAGGAGACGCGTTGTATTGATCTGGAAGAAGCATAAGAAGCCAATGAAGAAGCACTGTTGATGGAGACGGAGGAGCCGTCATGCTATCGTGAAGCGGCTGGCCAACTAGAGTGGGAAGATGCAATGAGCAAGGAGATCGAGTCAATCGAAAGGAATGAAACGTGGTCCTTGGCAAAGCTTCCAAATGGGCATATGGCAATCGGCCTCAAGTGGGTCTTCAAGCTCAAGAACTCAGATGGGGAGGTGATCAAGCACAAGGTGCGGCTGGTAGCAAAGGGGTATGTGCAACATCAGGGTATCGACTTTGAAGAAGTGTTTGTGCCAGTCGCCCGCCTTGATAAAGTATGTGTCATCCTTGCGGTTGCAGCAAACTGAGGGTGGCAGGTGCATTACTTGGACGTCAAGTCAGCATTCCTCAACGGTGAACTGCAGGAGGAAGTGTATGTTGCACAACCAGAAGGTTTAATGGTGAAAGGCAAGGAGCATATGGTGTATCGGCTGCACAAAGCTTTGTATGGTCTTCGGCAAGCACCGCGAGCTTGGAACGCACGCCTCGACCAGAGCTTGAAGGACCTCGGCTTCACAAGGTTTGTGCAGGAGCAAGCAGTGTACACCCGAGGAAAAGACAGCACTAGTATTATCATCAAATATATGTTGATGATATCGTTGTGACTGGTCAAGATCCATGGGCCATAGCACAATTCAAGTAGCAGATGATGGCCAAATTCGAGATGAGTAATCTCGGACTGTTGCACTACTACCTCGGCATTGAAGTGGCGCAAGGCGAAAGTGGAATCTCCATCAAGCAAGTTTCATATGCCAAGAAGGTGCTGGAGCAATTCGGTATGAGTGAATGTAATTCCACCAAGTATCCCATGGAGCCGAGGATGCAACTGCATAAGGATGGTGAGGGACACCCAGTGGACGCCACGGAGTATCGCTGCATCATCGGGTGTCTCAGGTATCTTCTCCACACACGGCCGGACCTGTCCTACGCAGTTGGTGTAGCAAGCAGATTTATGGAGCGGCCTACTGTCATGCATCACAAGGCAGTCAAACAGATCCTGAGATATCTGAAGGGAACAATTCACTTCGGCCTGGTGTACAACAGAGGAGGTGTAGAGGAAATCACTGGATTCATTGACAGTGATCTGGCCGGCGACATGGATGATCGCAAAAGCACGGGAGGTATGGCGTTCTATATCAATGAATGCCTTGTTGCTTGGAACCCCCAGAAGCAGAAGACAGTGGCGCTCTCGTCATGTGAAGCCGAGTTCATGGCGGCAACAGCGGCAGCGTGTCAAGCACTGTGGCTACGAAGTTTACTGTGCGAGCTGATCGGAGAACAACCAAAGCCCGTGAAGATGTTCGTCGACAACTAATCGGCGATTGCACTGATGAAGAATCTGGTGTTCCATGGACGCAGTAACCACATCAACACCAAGTTCCATTTCCTTAGTGAGTGCGTCGAGGGAGGTCAGATTATTGTTAAGTTCATTAGAACGGAAGAGCAAAGAGCTCACCCTTTGACGAAGGCATTGCCGGCGGCAAAGCTGGCGACGATGCGGCATCTACTCGGTGTCCGCGACCTTGGGCCACTCCAGGATTAGGGGGGAGAATGTTGAAACTAAGTCCTAGAAGGCCCCGCGATGCTCCAGACGTGGCAGTTTGCAACGAAACAAGTGCGACAAAGCGGGCGTGGAAATTCCTCAACCGTTTGTTGATGCACGAGCTGCGACGTGCGACCATTTTTCCCAGTCTTCCTTAAACGTGCCAAACGCAGGAAGTTAGGATCGAGTCAGGATCGTCGGATGACACGATTCTGAATTTACTATTTAAGTGATAGCCTGAACACAGAACGTAGTACAAGAAGTTGTTGTTTTCTTGCCGTTGGTTTGCGACACTCCTCAGGCGAGAGAGAATTTGAGAAGGAGAGAGATCCTGTGTTGAAGGCCAACATTTTGTGGGTAGATGCACTTATGTCAGGTTAGAATTTTGCACGTAAATATAATCGCGGCTCCCTTTATTAGCATTAAGGAGTATAATGACTTCCCTTGATATATCCTGCATTGTTCCCCACGCCGGAGAAGTCGCAATTGAAGACTCATAATTTGGAGAAGCTGTTTTCTTGTACGTACATATAAAAATAATATTCCGTGGATCGGAAATTTTAGTTGAAAATTTGATTGTAAAGTTTATTTGAAAAGTCGCTTATAAATGTCCAATTTTGCATGATATGTGCATGAGGAATAGAAGTGGAGTTCTTCCGTTTCTACATTCTCTGTCATATTTTTCTTTTTTCTGTGCAAAAAGCAAGAAGAGAGCCGTGTTCTCCTAGAAGCGGTACTTTGGCAGGCAAGGGTCTGGAGCAACATGTATGTGAGGTTCGCATGTGAATCGTGGTGGGATGGCCAGATGAAGAGCGGAGGATGCCGTAGGAGGAAAGATAAGGCCCTTTCTCAATGATATTTTTTCTTCGCGTTCTCCCACTTGGTCCTCTCTTTCTCCCCCTTTCTCCGTTTCGTTATAGCCCTGTCATTGCTTTAATCTTCCACACTCACTTGCTCTTTCTGTCCCACTCTAAATCTTTGACTCATTGAGTCTTCCACTCGCCCTTCTAATCAGTTTCTGTTCCCTTCCCTCACTCTCTCCCTTTAACGCTCTCACCACCTTCCTCTACAACACTCGCAATGTTTCTCTCACTCTCTCATTCTCTCCCTCGGTAACTCTCGCGCTCTCGCTCTTTTGCGTTCTCCCTCTCTTCTACTGTCAGTGGCTTCCTTTCTGCCTCTAAATCACCTAATATATATTGCTCTCACTCTATCATTCACTTGTTATCTCTTCCGCTCACACACTTCCACATTTTGACTCTATCATTATCTCCCTTTCTCTCCCTCGCACAATTTTATTCTTTATTGCCCTTAATTTCTATTTCTCTCCGTTCTCACCCTTCATCGCTCTCATTCACTCCCTGTCTTACTCTCGTTCACCCACCCTCACTCTCCTACTATTTCTTCCCACCTTACGATGGCCCTCTGTCACTCTCACTCTTACTCCCGTGTTCTTCCTGCCTCGCGATGGCCCTCCCCCTCTACCTCTCGCACTTTGTCGTCGTGTCACACTATCTCGCTCTTTTTGTTGTCGCCCACTAAATACTAAACTCTTCCTCGGACATTTTCTGCCTCGCTCACTCTCGCATTGTCTCCCTCTAATTGTCTCTCTCTTTAACCCTCTCATATGTCCAGTATCTCAATATCTCTTACAATCTTACTTCCTCACTTCCACAATCTCATACTCTCTCCCATTTCCCGCATTTTTATTTCTTGGTACACTCAATTTTCTCCCTCTCACTCCCTCGTTGGTTCACTATCTCCTTCTCTCATTCGATTAACACTTACTCTACCTCTTCCGCTTGCCCTCTCACATCCGGCTTCACTCTCTTACGCTTCCTTACATGTTTTTCCCGTCGGCCTCGGAAATAGGACCTGCTTCGACCGAATGTCGTTAAGTGAAGACCAGGTATTATCAAATTTTACTTAAGTTCATGCTATTTAATTTGAGATGTAAACTCTATTTGCTGACACAATTCAACGATTTATATTAAATGGTTGATTTAAATATGATGGGCACTGAGGTTTGTCAAAATAGACACCATCACCTGCGTTGCATTACTGCTCCGAAACCAGTAATTCTAACGATAACCACCAACGATTGCAAAAGAAGAGGCGTTGTGGTGAAACTCGACAAGCGGCAGTAGAATGAAGGTGTAAACGCAGAAACAAAAGTTTAATACTACACTTCGTATGGGGTAAAAATCTCTAGTGTTTTCAAAGTTGTATTTTTTTAATTTTTAAAAGGTACAAAAATTTACAGGTAAAACTACAAAGGGATGAAATGACAAATGTTGGCAATAAATATGGTACAACCATGCTCTGTATTTGTTTCAAACCTCACTGAACTAACAGTATTTATAAATAAATCCACTTATGTTCCCTAAAAGTAATAAATTCAATTTAATTTCGGAATTTTTCATAGGTGTTTGAATGAAAGGAGTGAGTTTAAGATGGATAAATAAATTTATGCAGTACTTGGGATTTTGGGATAACTTGATTAATTTTCTTTGATTTAAACCGAAACAGAAGTACAAACAAACACTAAAAAATTATGGACTAATTTGATGTACTTTTAATTTACACCAGAAATGTAAACAAAATATTCTTAGTTTTTTTTCCTCCAACTACATTCATACCCGACCGAATAAAAAGAAAATACATGGTAATTGGGGGCTTTAATATTTTTTAAAATGCTGAAATTTGGAAAAAATTGGAATATTATTTGTTTGCTTTTTTTCTGATTTGTCAAATATATAAATACTAATATAACTACGTACGATAGTTTAGATCATTCAAACCTGTTTGAATCGGTCAGGTTGCTTTAAGATTAGTTGAAAATTTGTGTAAATTCTTCAGGAAGTAACTCATTCTGTCTGAGGGTTGCAGTGCTGTGCACGCGTACTATCAGCGGGGAAGGAACGACCTGGGTGTTTGCAAGATGACGTGCAGCGCAGACCACCGCAGAATAGGATGGGCAGACTGTGTGGATTAAAGAAAGGTGATTTGCAGATTATAAAAGTCGAATTGTTTTGGATCTCAAAGTGTGACTATGTTGATGACAATGGAATATAGAGAGTGAGAAGGGATGATCTTGGATAAAGAGAAGGGTGGATATTAGAGAGAGAAAAATAATCAAATGAATAGATATAAAGGAAATCAAATAAATGGTGTAGGAGGAGTTTGGAGAAGAGTATTAACAGGAAACTACTTTACCTTTTTTACGATCATCTGGGAAACAAATGTGAGGTATGGATAATGTTTTCGAGAGAGATGTAGTTAGTTATATATATAGAGTAGGAAAAGCATCTATTTAGAGTAAGAAGTGATAGATATAAAGGAGAGCTTGATAGACGACAGCGAAATAAACGACAGCGATCTTCTTATCATGCTGGCCAGCTTCTCAGAAGACTATCAAATGGAGGATGATGTCGCGAAATACATCGTTGATCCGGCGGCCAGGGACGCCGATATGCCCGAAGACCATCCAACGGCGCCAGATGTATCCATATATACGGACGATCCCGATCTCATGGTCGCCAGCGTTCCCCAGAATCATCCAATGCAGAGTGATGTCTTGAGATGTAACGGCGATCAAAATGCCACGTTCGTCAGAGTTCAGCACAATTATCCGCAACCAGCTGAGGGTGTCAGATACACTGGCGATGCCACTACGATGGTCAACAGCATTCTGTATAATCCTCGTTAACCTTTCGCTGCCGTAGTCGAACAGTAAATACTAGAATGCAAGTTATTTGATCTCTGGCTTTTCGTTAGTGGCTTGCTAATTTTGTGTTGAAAGTAAGTCCTAGAAGGCCCCGCGGTGCTCCGGACGTGGCAGTTTGCAACGAAAGAAGTGCGACAAAAGCGGAGCGTGGAAATTCCTCAACCGTTTGTTGATGCACGAGCTGCGCGACGTGCGACCATTTTTCCCAGTCTTCCTTAAACGTGCCAATCGAGTCAGGATCGTGGGATGATACGATTCTGAATTTACTATTTAAGTGATAGCCTGAACACAGAACGTAGTACAAGAAGTTGTTGTTTTTTCTTGCCGTTGGTTTGCGACACTCCTGAGGCGAGAGAAATTTGAGAAGGAGAGAGATCCTGTGTTGAAGGCCAACATTTGGTACCAGAGCCCTCCGCCAATCTCAAGTACTCGCATGGAGAAGACGTCGTTGATCCCGTCGGCGAGCAGTAGCAGCAGCGGTGGCGGTGGTGGAAGCATGAGTTCGTATCAGTACCCGCAACTCTCAACGGCACACTACACCAGCTGGGCGATACGGGTCCAGGCGATCATGGAGAACCAGGGCGTCTGGACAGCCGTCCAATCGGCGCCCGATGCTGCTGTCGACATCAAGCTGGATAGGAAGGCGAAGGCGCACCTACTCCAAGCACTTCCGGAGGACATTCGGATGCAGGTGGCACAGAAGAAGACTTCGAAGGAAATCTGGGAGGCTCTGAGCACGAGGTTCGTAGGCGCTGATCGTGTCAAGAACGCACAACTACGAGCACTGAAGAGCGACTTCGATGCCATGCGGATGATCGATGGCGAATCTCTCGACGATTATGCAGGGAGGCTGTCGACGACGTTGGTCAGATACACCAACGTTGGAGGAACGTTGGATGACACGGCCCTGGTGAAAAAGCTATTCGACAC
This sequence comes from Wolffia australiana, assembly GCF_029677425.1. Lineage (NCBI taxonomy): Eukaryota > Viridiplantae > Streptophyta > Magnoliopsida > Alismatales > Araceae > Wolffia > Wolffia australiana. The sequence continues at coordinate 9,932,279 of NC_135838.1, forward strand.
CATGCCGGATCGATATCTGCCTGTCATCGCCGGCATCGAGCAATTCTGTGACATCGACATGATGCTGTAAGAGGAAGCGTTGTCCCGGCTGAAGGCGTTCGATGAACGCTGCGCCTGCGCCAAGCCGGTGGCGGAGTTAATGTTGGTGAACAGCTTCTCTTCACTCAGGCCGAGTGGGAGGCGCGGCAGAAGAAAAGTGGAGGTGACTCATCATCAAGCCAGAAGGGCAAAGCATCCGAGGAGGCGGGAACCGTGGTCGAGACGGCAGTGGTTGTAGCCGGGGTCATGGTAGAGGTGCCCGTGGAGAGCCGCAGAACGCTCAAGGCTTGGGTGGCTCTGGAGGTGGTGCCCGTGACAAGACTCACATACGCTGCTTTAATTACAGCAAAATGGGACACTACTCCACGTGGCAAAGCCCCCAAGAAGACGGAGGAAGTCCACCTCACGCAGACCGGCGACATCGAACTAGCACTGCTCCTCGCAGTGTCAGAGGAGTTACCTCAAGTGATTCCGTTGCCGCAGGAAGAACTATCACTGCCTCGGCAGATGGAGCAGGCGGTGGTGTTGCTGAACGAGGAGAAAATGCGGCCTGAGCTGCACCAGGCTGACTGCAGCACATTGCCGACATCCATTTGGTTCCTCGACAATGGTGCAAGTAACCACATGACGGGGGATAGGAACAAGTTCCGGGAACTGGACGAGGTCGTCACTGGGAAGGTGAGATTTAGGGATGGCCGATCGGTGGAGATCAAGGGGAAGGGATCCATATTCTTTGCTTGCAAGAATGGAGATCAATGGCTACTTTACGAGGTATACTACATTCCCAGCGTGTGTAGCAATATGGTCAGCCTTGGCCAACTCACCAAAACAGGCCACAAGGTGATCATGGACGAGGATCAAATTCAAGTCTTTGGGAAAAATCTGATGCGATTGATTATGAAGCTGAGGCGTACTCCAAACCGGCTCTATAGGATCGAGCTCACCTTGGCATACCCAGTGTCCTTGACGGCGAGCTTGGATGATCCGGCGTGGCTGTGGCATGCACGCCTAGGTCATGTAAATTTCGAAGCACTGAAGATGCTTGCCGACAAGTCGATGGCAGGAGGAGTGCCACCGATATCCCACCCACAACAGCTCTGCCAGGGCTGCCTGGTGTCCAAGCAGGCGAGGCATACGTTCTCGGCAGCAGCAAATTTTCGGCCGGAGAAGCCGCTCGAGCTGATCCATGGGGATCTCTGTGGACCGATCACGCCGGCGACAAATGGTGGTAACCAATATTTTTTGCTTCTTGTGGATGATTGCACTCGCTGGATTGGGTGTATGTGATTAGAACAAAGGACTAGGCACTTCCAGCATTCACAAAGTTCAAGGCGCTGGTTGAAAATGCACGGGGACGCAAGATCAAGATGCTTCGTACAGATCGTGGGGGAGAATTTATCTCGGTCGAGTTCACACGGATGTGCGAAGACTCCGGCATCGATCGGCAGTTCACCGCCCCGTACACACCACAGCAGAACGGAGTGGTGGAGAGGAGGAACCGCACGCTGATGGACATGGCGAGAGCCTTGTTGAAGAGCATGTCTGTACCAGGAAGGTTTTGGGGGGAGGCACTGAGGCACGCCGTCTATCTCCTCAATTGACTGCCGACAAAGGCCATGGGTAGCCGCACTCCATATGAAGCCTGGACGGAAGGAAGCCACATCTTGCCCATCTCCGCGTGTTCGGGTGCAAGGCGCACGTGAAGGTGACAAGCCCACACTTGAAAAAGCTAGACGATAGAAGTCAACCGATGGTGTACCTTGGCGTCGAGGACGGGAGCAAGGCACATCGGCTATTTGATCCACATCGTAACAAGGTACATGTTAGTTGAGATGTTTACTTCGAGGAGAATGTGGAATGGAGTTGGAGTGTAGGAACAGCAGCAGCCCAATCATCGGAGTTTGTTGTTAAAGAACCAATGGCTGGGGCAGTCGGCATGGGCATTCATATCGGCTGGAGCAAGGGTGCCATCAGCTAAGGCAGGTGCGCCATCGCCAAGGGAGTCTCATCGGCTGGGCCAGAGACATCTGATCACAGCATTGCACGCGTCACCTCCGGTAGGGGCCTCTCCTCTTCTAGCAGGTGGAGATGAATCCCACGACGGTCCTGTCCGGTACAGGCTCATCGCCGACATCATGAAGGAGACGCGTTGTATTGATCTGGAAGAAGCATAAGAAGCCAATGAAGAAGCACTGTTGATGGAGACGGAGGAGCCGTCATGCTATCGTGAAGCGGCTGGCCAACTAGAGTGGGAAGATGCAATGAGCAAGGAGATCGAGTCAATCGAAAGGAATGAAACGTGGTCCTTGGCAAAGCTTCCAAATGGGCATATGGCAATCGGCCTCAAGTGGGTCTTCAAGCTCAAGAACTCAGATGGGGAGGTGATCAAGCACAAGGTGCGGCTGGTAGCAAAGGGTATGTGCAACATCAGGGTATCGACTTTGAAGAAGTGTTTGTGCCAGTCGCCGCCTTGATAAAGTATGTGTCATCCTTGCGGTTGCAGCAAACTGAGGGTGGCAGGTGCATTACTTGGACGTCAAGTCAGCATTCCTCAACGGTGAACTGCAGGAGGAAGTGTATGTTGCACAACCAGAAGGTTTAATGGTGAAAGGCAAGGAGCATATGGTGTATCGGCTGCACAAAGCTTTGTATGGTCTTCGGCAAGCACCGCGAGCTTGGAACGCACGCCTCGACCAGAGCTTGAAGGACCTCGGCTTCACAAGGTTTGTGCAGGAGCAAGCAGTGTACACCCGAGGAAAAGACAGCACTAGTATTATCATCAAATATATGTTGATGATATCGTTGTGACTGGTCAAGATCCATGGGCCATAGCACAATTCAAGTAGCAGATGATGGCCAAATTCGAGATGAGTAATCTCGGACTGTTGCACTACTACCTCGGCATTGAAGTGGCGCAAGGCGAAAGTGGAATCTCCATCAAGCAAGTTTCATATGCCAAGAAGGTGCTGGAGCAATTCGGTATGAGTGAATGTAATTCCACCAAGTATCCCATGGAGCCGAGGATGCAACTGCATAAGGATGGTGAGGGACACCCAGTGGACGCCACGGAGTATCGCTGCATCATCGGGTGTCTCAGGTATCTTCTCCACACGGCCGGACCTGTCCTACGGTTGGTGTAGCAAGCAGATTTATGGAGCGGCCTACTGTCATGCATCACAAGGCAGTCAAACAGATCCTGAGATATCTGAAGGGAACAATTCACTTCGGCCTGGTGTACAACAGAGGAGGTGTAGAGGAAATCACTGGATTCATTGACAGTGATCTGGCCGGCGACATGGATGATCGCAAAAGCACGGGAGGTATGGCGTTCTATATCAATGAATGCCTTGTTGCTTGGAACCCCCAGAAGCAGAAGACAGTGGCGCTCTCGTCATGTGAAGCCGAGTTCATGGCGGCAACAGCGGCAGCGTGTCAAGCACTGTGGCTACGAAGTTTACTGTGCGAGCTGATCGGAGAACAACCAAAGCCCGTGAAGATGTTCGTCGACAACTAATCGGCGATTGCACTGATGAAGAATCTGGTGTTCCATGGACGCAGTAACCACATCAACACCAAGTTCCATTTCCTTAGTGAGTGCGTCGAGGGAGGTCAGATTATTGTTAAGTTCATTAGAACGGAAGAGCAAAGAGCTCACCCTTTGACGAAGGCATTGCCGGCGGCAAAGCTGGCGACGATGCGGCATCTACTCGGTGTCCGCGACCTTGGGCCACTCCAGGATTAGGGGGGAGAATGTTGAAACTAAGTCCTAGAAGGCCCCGCGATGCTCCAGACGTGGCAGTTTGCAACGAAACAAGTGCGACAAAAGCGGAGCGTGGAAATTCCTCAACCGTTTGTTGATGCACGAGCTGCGCGACGTGCGACCATTTTTCCCAGTCTTCCTTAAACGTGCCAAACGCAGGAAGTTAGGATCGAGTCAGGATCGTCGGATGACACGATTCTGAATTTACTATTTAAGTGATAGCCTGAACACAGAACGTAGTACAAGAAGTTGTTGTTTTTTCTTGCCGTTGGTTTGCGACACTCCTCAGGCGAGAGAGAAATTTGAGAAGGAGAGAGATCCTGTGTTGAAGGCCAACATTTTGTGGGTAGATGCACTTATGTCAGGTTAGAATTTTGCACGTAAATATAATCGCGGCTCCCTTTATTAGCATTAAGGAGTATAATGACTTCCCTTGATATATCCTGCATTGTTCCCCACGCCGGAGAAGTCGCAATTGAAGACTCATAATTTGGAGAAGCTGTTTTCTTGTACGTACATATAAAAATAATATTCCGTGGATCGGAAATTTTAGTTGAAAATTTGATTGTAAAGTTTATTTGAAAAGTCGCTTATAAATGTCCAATTTTGCATGATATGTGCATGAGGAATAGAAGTGGAGTTCTTCCGTTTCTACATTCTCTGTCATATTTTTCTTTTTTCTGTGCAAAAAGCAAGAAGAGAGCCGTGTTCTCCTAGAAGCGGTACTTTGGCAGGCAAGGGTCTGGAGCAACATGTATGTGAGGTTCGCATGTGAATCGTGGTGGGATGGCCAGATGAAGAGCGGAGGATGCCGTAGGAGGAAAGATAAGGCCCTTTCTCAATGATATTTTTTCTTCGCGTTCTCCCACTTGTTCGTCCCTTTCTCCCCTTTCTCCGTTTCGTTATAGCCCTGTCATTGCTTTAATCTTCCACACTCACTTGCTCTTTCTGTCCCACTCTAAATCTTTGACTCATTGAGTCTTCCACTCGCCCTTCTAATCAGTTTCTGTTCCCTTCCCTCACTCTCTCCCTTTAACGCTCTCACCACCTTCCTCTACAACACTCGCAATGTTTCTCTCACTCTCTCATTCTCTCCCTCGGTAACTCTCGCGCTCTCGCTCTTTTGCGTTCTCCCTCTCTTCTACTGTCAGTGGCTTCCTTTCTGCCTCTAAATCACCTAATATATATTGCTCTCACTCTATCATTCACTTGTTATCTCTTCCGCTCACACACTTCCACATTTTGACTCTATCATTATCTCCCTTTCTCTCCCTCGCACAATTTTATTCTTTATTGCCCTTAATTTCTATTTCTCTCCGTTCTCACCCTTCATCGCTCTCATTCACTCCCTGTCTTACTCTCGTTCACCCACCCTCACTCTCCTACTATTTCTTCCCACCTTACGATGGCCCTCTGTCACTCTCACTCTTACTCCCGTGTTCTTCCTGCCTCGCGATGGCCCTCCCCCTCTACCTCTCGCACTTTGTCGTCGTGTCACACTATCTCGCTCTTTTTGTTGTCGCCCACTAAATACTAAACTCTTCCTCGGACATTTTCTGCCTCGCTCACTCTCGCATTGTCTCCCTCTAATTGTCTCTCTCTTTAACCCTCTCATATGTCCAGTATCTCAATATCTCTTACAATCTTACTTCCTCACTTCCACAATCTCATACTCTCTCCCATTTCCCGCATTTTTATTTCTTGGTACACTCAATTTTCTCCCTCTCACTCCCTCGTTGGTTCACTATCTCCTTCTCTCATTCGATTAACACTTACTCTACCTCTTCCGCTTGCCCTCTCACATCCGGCTTCACTCTCTTACGCTTCCTTACATGTTTTTCCCGTCGGCCTCGGAAATAGGACCTGCTTCGACCGAATGTCGTTAAGTGAAGACCAGGTATTATCAAATTTTACTTAAGTTCATGCTATTTAATTTGAGATGTAAACTCTATTTGCTGACACAATTCAACGATTTATATTAAATGGTTGATTTAAATATGATGGGCACTGAGGTTTGTCAAAATAGACACCATCACCTGCGTTGCATTACTGCTCCGAAACCAGTAATTCTAACGATAACCACCAACGATTGCAAAAGAAGAGGCGTTGTGGTGAAACTCGACAAGAGCGGCAGTAGAATGAAGGTGTAAACGCAGAAACAAAAGTTTAATACTACACTTCGTATGGGGTAAAAATCTCTAGTGTTTTCAAAGTTGTATTTTTTTAATTTTTAAAAGGTACAAAAATTTACAGGTAAAACTACAAAGGGATGAAATGACAAATGTTGGCAATAAATATGGTACAACCATGCTCTGTATTTGTTTCAAACCTCACTGAACTAACAGTATTTATAAATAAATCCACTTATGTTCCCTAAAAGTAATAAATTCAATTTAATTTCGGAATTTTTCATAGGTGTTTGAATGAAAGGAGTGAGTTTAAGATGGATAAATAAATTTATGCAGTACTTGGGATTTTGGGATAACTTGATTAATTTTCTTTGATTTAAACCGAAACAGAAGTACAAACAAACACTAAAAAATTATGGACTAATTTGATGTACTTTTAATTTACACCAGAAATGTAAACAAAATATTCTTAGTTTTTTTTCCTCCAACTACATTCATACCCGACCGAATAAAAAGAAAATACATGGTAATTGGGGGCTTTAATATTTTTTAAAATGCTGAAATTTGGAAAAAATTGGAATATTATTTGTTTGCTTTTTTTCTGATTTGTCAAATATATAAATACTAATATAACTACGTACGATAGTTTAGATCATTCAAACCTGTTTGAATCGGTCAGGTTGCTTTAAGATTAGTTGAAAATTTGTGTAAATTCTTCAGGAAGTAACTCATTCTGTCTGAGGGTTGCAGTGCTGTGCACGCGTACTATCAGCGGGGAAGGAACGACCTGGGTGTTTGCAAGATGACGTGCAGCGCAGACCACCGCAGAATAGGATGGGCAGACTGTGTGGATTAAAGAAAGGTGATTTGCAGATTATAAAAGTCGAATTGTTTTGGATCTCAAAGTGTGACTATGTTGATGACAATGGAATATAGAGAGTGAGAAGGGATGATCTTGGATAAAGAGAAGGGTGGATATTAGAGAGAGAAAAATAATCAAATGAATAGATATAAAGGAAATCAAATAAATGGTGTAGGAGTTTGGAGAAGAGTATTAACAGGAAACTACTTTACCTTTTTTACGATCATCTGGGAAACAAATGTGAGGTATGGATAATGTTTTCGAGAGAGATGTAGTTAGTTATATATATAGAGTAGGAAAAGCATCTATTTAGAGTAAGAAGTGATAGATATAAAGGAGAGCTTGATAGACGACAGCGAAATAAACGACAGCGATCTTCTTATCATGCTGGCCAGCTTCTCAGAAGACTATCAAATGGAGGATGATGTCGCGAAATACATCGTTGATCCGGCGGCCAGGGACGCCGATATGCCCGAAGACCATCCAACGGCGCCAGATGTATCCATATATACGGACGATCCCGATCTCATGGTCGCCAGCGTTCCCCAGAATCATCCAATGCAGAGTGATGTCTTGAGATGTAACGGCGATCAAAATGCCACGTTCGTCAGAGTTCAGCACAATTATCCGCAACCAGCTGAGGGTGTCAGATACACTGGCGATGCCACTACGATGGTCAACAGCATTCTGTATAATCCTCGTTAACCTTTCGCTGCCGTAGTCGAACAGTAAATACTAGAATGCAAGTTATTTGATCTCTGGCTTTTCGTTAGTGGCTTGCTAATTTTGTGTTGAAAGTAAGTCCTAGAAGGCCCCGCGGTGCTCCGGACGTGGCAGTTTGCAACGAAAGAAGTGCGACAAAAGCGGAGCGTGGAAATTCCTCAACCGTTTGTTGATGCACGAGCTGCGCGACGTGCGACCATTTTTCCCAGTCTTCCTTAAACGTGCCAATCGAGTCAGGATCGTGGGATGATACGATTCTGAATTTACTATTTAAGTGATAGCCTGAACACAGAACGTAGTACAAGAAGTTGTTGTTTTTTCTTGCCGTTGGTTTGCGACACTCCTGAGGCGAGAGAAATTTGAGAAGGAGAGAGATCCTGTGTTGAAGGCCAACATTTGGTACCAGAGCCCTCCGCCAATCTCAAGTACTCGCATGGAGAAGACGTCGTTGATCCCGTCGGCGAGCAGTAGCAGCAGCGGTGGCGGTGGTGGAAGCATGAGTTCGTATCAGTACCCGCAACTCTCAACGGCACACTACACCAGCTGGGCGATACGGGTCCAGGCGATCATGGAGAACCAGGGCGTCTGGACAGCCGTCCAATCGGCGCCCGATGCTGCTGTCGACATCAAGCTGGATAGGAAGGCGAAGGCGCACCTACTCCAAGCACTTCCGGAGGACATTCGGATGCAGGTGGCACAGAAGAAGACTTCGAAGGAAATCTGGGAGGCTCTGAGCACGAGGTTCGTAGGCGCTGATCGTGTCAAGAACGCACAACTACGAGCACTGAAGAGCGACTTCGATGCCATGCGGATGATCGATGGCGAATCTCTCGACGATTATGCAGGGAGGCTGTCGACGACGTTGGTCAGATACACCAACGTTGGAGGAACGTTGGATGACACGGCCCTGGTGAAAAAGCTATTCGACACCATGCCGGATCGATATCTGCCTGTCATCGCCGGCATCGAGCAATTCTGTGACATCGACATGATGCTGTAAGAGGAAGCGTTGTCCCGGCTGAAGGCGTTCGATGAACGCACACGCCTGCGCCAAGCCGGTGGCGGAGTTAATGTTGGTGAACAGCTTCTCTTCACTCAGGCCGAGTGGGAGGCGCGGCAGAAGAAAAGTGGAGGTGACTCATCATCAAGCCAGAAGGGCAAAGCATCCGAGGAGGCGGGAACCGTGGTCGAGACGGCAGTGGTTGTAGCCGGGGTCATGGTAGAGGTGCCCGTGGAGAGCCGCAGAACGCTCAAGGCTTGGGTGGCTCTGGAGGTGGTGCCCGTGACAAGACTCACATACGCTGCTTTAATTACAGCAAAATGGGACACTACTCCACGTAGTGCAAAGCCCCCAAGAAGACGGAGGAAGTCCACCTCACGCAGACCGGCGACATCGAACTAGCACTGCTCCTCGCAGTGTCAGAGGAGTTACCTCAAGTGATTCCGTTGCCGCAGGAAGAACTATCACTGCCTCGGCAGATGGAGCAGGCGGTGGTGTTGCTGAACGAGGAGAAAATGCGGCCTGAGCTGCACCAGGCTGACTGCAGCACATTGCCGACATCCATTTGGTTCCTCGACAATGGTGCAAGTAACCACATGACGGGGGATAGGAACAAGTTCCGGGAACTGGACGAGGTCGTCACTGGGAAGGTGAGATTTAGGGATGGCCGATCGGTGGAGATCAAGGGGAAGGGATCCATATTCTTTGCTTGCAAGAATGGAGATCAATGGCTACTTTACGAGGTATACTACATTCCCAGCGTGTGTAGCAATATGGTCAGCCTTGGCCAACTCACCAAAACAGGCCACAAGGTGATCATGGACGAGGATCAAATTCAAGTCTTTGGGAAAAATCTGATGCGATTGATTATGAAGCTGAGGCGTACTCCAAACCGGCTCTATAGGATCGAGCTCACCTTGGCATACCCAGTGTCCTTGACGGCGAGCTTGGATGATCCGGCGTGGCTGTGGCATGCACGCCTAGGTCATGTAAATTTCGAAGCACTGAAGATGCTTGCCGACAAGTCGATGGCAGGAGGAGTGCCACCGATATCCCACCCACAACAGCTCTGCCAGGGCTGCCTGGTGTCCAAGCAGGCGAGGCATACGTTCTCGGCAGCAGCAAATTTTCGGCCGGAGAAGCCGCTCGAGCTGATCCATGGGGATCTCTGTGGACCGATCACGCCGGCGACAAATGGTGGTAACCAATATTTTTTGCTTCTTGTGGATGATTGCACTCGCTGGATTGGGTGTATGTGATTAGAACAAAGGACTAGGCACTTCCAGCATTCACAAAGTTCAAGGCGCTGGTTGAAAATGCACGGGGACGCAAGATCAAGATGCTTCGTACAGATCGTGGGGGAGAATTTATCTCGGTCGAGTTCACACGGATGTGCGAAGACTCCGGCATCGATCGGCAGTTCACCGCCCCGTACACACCACAGCAGAACGGAGTGGTGGAGAGGAGGAACCGCACGCTGATGGACATGGCGAGAGCCTTGTTGAAGAGCATGTCTGTACCAGGAAGGTTTTGGGGGGAGGCACTGAGGCACGCCGTCTATCTCCTCAATTGACTGCCGACAAAGGCCATGGGTAGCCGCACTCCATATGAAGCCTGGACGGAAGGAAGCCACATCTTGCCCATCTCCGCGTGTTCGGGTGCAAGGCGCACGTGAAGGTGACAAGCCCACACTTGAAAAAGCTAGACGATAGAAGTCAACCGATGGTGTACCTTGGCGTCGAGGACGGGAGCAAGGCACATCGGCTATTTGATCCACATCGTAACAAGGTACATGTTAGTTGAGATGTTTACTTCGAGGAGAATGTGGAATGGAGTTGGAGTGTAGGAACAGCAGCAGCCCAATCATCGGAGTTTGTTGTTAAAGAACCAATGGCTGGGGCAAGTCAGTCGGCATGGGCATTCATATCGGCTGGAGCAAGGGTGCCATCAGCTAAGGCAGGTGCGCCATCGGCCAAGGGAGTCTCATCGGCTGGGCCAGAGACATCTGATCACAGCATTGCGACGTCACCTCCGGTAGGGGCCTCTCCTCTTCTAGCAGGTGGAGATGAATCCCACGGTCCTGTCGGTACAGGCTCATCGCCGACATCATGAAGGAGACGCGTTGTATTGATCTGGAAGAAGCATAAGAAGCCAATGAAGAAGCACTGTTGATGGAGACGGAGGAGCCGTCATGCTATCGTGAAGCGGCTGGCCAACTAGAGTGGGAAGATGCAATGAGCAAGGAGATCGAGTCAATCGAAAGGAATGAAACGTGGTCCTTGGCAAAGCTTCCAAATGGGCATATGGCAATCGGCCTCAAGTGGGTCTTCAAGCTCAAGAACTCAGATGGGGAGGTGATCAAGCACAAGGTGCGGCTGGTAGCAAAGGGGTATGTGCAACATCAGGGTATCGACTTTGAAGAAGTGTTTGTGCCAGTCGCCCGCCTTGATAAAGTATGTGTCATCCTTGCGGTTGCAGCAAACTGAGGTGGCAGGTGCATTACTTGGACGTCAAGTCAGCATTCCTCAACGGTGAACTGCAGGAGGAAGTGTATGTTGCACAACCAGAAGGTTTAATGGTGAAAGGCAAGGAGCATATGGTGTATCGGCTGCACAAAGCTTTGTATGGTCTTCGGCAAGCACCGCGAGCTTGGAGCATACGCCTCGACCAGAGCTTGAAGGACCTCGGCTTCACAAGGTTTGTGCAGGAGCAAGCAGTGTACACCCGAGGAAAAGACAGCACTAGTATTATCATCAAATATATGTTGATGATATCGTTGTGACTGGTCAAGATCCATGGGCCATAGCACAATTCAAGTAGCAGATGATGGCCAAATTCGAGATGAGTAATCTCGGACTGTTGCACTACTACCTCGGCATTGAAGTGGCGCAAGGCGAAAGTGGAATCTCCATCAAGCAAGTTTCATATGCCAAGAAGGTGCTGGAGCAATTCGGTATGAGTGAATGTAATTCCACCAAGTATCCCATGGAGCCGAGGATGCAACTGCATAAGGATGGTGAGGGACACCCAGTGGACGCCACGGAGTATCGCTGCATCATCGGGTGTCTCAGGTATCTTCTCCACACACGGCCGGACCTGTCCTACGCAGTTGGTGTAGCAAGCAGATTTATGGAGCGGCCTACTGTCATGCATCACAAGGCAGTCAAACAGATCCTGAGATATCTGAAGGGAACAATTCACTTCGGCCTGGTGTACAACAGAGGAGGTGTAGAGGAAATCACTGGATTCATTGACAGTGATCTGGCCGGCGACATGGATGATCGCAAAAGCACGGGAGGTATGGCGTTCTATATCAATGAATGCCTTGTTGCTTGGAACCCCCAGAAGCAGAAGACAGTGGCGCTCTCGTCATGTGAAGCCGAGTTCATGGCGGCAACAGCGGCAGCGTGTCAAGCACTGTGGCTACGAAGTTTACTGTGCGAGCTGATCGGAGAACAACCAAAGCCCGTGAAGATGTTCGTCGACAACTAATCGGCGATTGCACTGATGAAGAATCTGGTGTTCCATGGACGCAGTAACCACATCAACACCAAGTTCCATTTCCTTAGTGAGTGCGTCGAGGGAGGTCAGATTATTGTTAAGTTCATTAGAACGGAAGAGCAAAGAGCTCACCCTTTGACGAAGGCATTGCCGGCGGCAAAGCTGGCGACGATGCGGCATCTACTCGGTGTCCGCGACCTTGGGCCACTCCAGGATTAGGGGGGAGAATGTTGAAACTAAGTCCTAGAAGGCCCCGCGATGCTCCAGACGTGGCAGTTTGCAACGAAACAAGTGCGACAAAAGCGGAGCGTGGAAATTCCTCAACCGTTTGTTGATGCACGAGCTGCGCGACGTGCGACCATTTTTCCCAGTCTTCCTTAAACGTGCCAAACGCAGGAAGTTAGGATCGAGTCAGGATCGTCGGATGACACGATTCTGAATTTACTATTTAAGTGATAGCCTGAACACAGAACGTAGTACAAGAAGTTGTTGTTTTTTCTTGCCGTTGGTTTGCGACACTCCTCAGGCGAGAGAAATTTGAGAAGGAGAGAGATCCTGTGTTGAAGGCCAACATTTTGTGGGTAGATGCACTTATGTCAGGTTAGAATTTTGCACGTAAATATAATCGCGGCTCCCTTTATTAGCATTAAGGAGTATAATGACTTCCCTTGATATATCCTGCATTGTTCCCCACGCCGGAGAAGTCGCAATTGAAGACTCATAATTTGGAGAAGCTGTTTTCTTGTACGTACATATAAAAATAATATTCCGTGGATCGGAAATTTTAGTTGAAAATTTGATTGTAAAGTTTATTTGAAAAGTCGCTTATAAATGTCCAATTTTGCATGATATGTGCATGAGGAATAGAAGTGGAGTTCTTCCGTTTCTACATTCTCTGTCATATTTTTCTTTTTTCTGTGCAAAAAGCAAGAAGAGAGCCGTGTTCTCCTAGAAGCGGTACTTTGGCAGGCAAGGGTCTGGAGCAACATGTATGTGAGGTTCGCATGTGAATCGTGGTGGGATGGCCAGATGAAGAGCGGAGGATGCCGTAGGAGGAAAGATAAGGCCCTTTCTCAATGATATTTTTCTTCGCGTTCTCCCACTTGGTCCTCTCTTTCTCCCCTTTCTCCGTTTCGTTATAGCCCTGTCATTGCTTTAATCTTCCACACTCACTTGCTCTTTCTGTCCCACTCTAAATCTTTGACTCATTGAGTCTTCCACTCGCCCTTCTAATCAGTTTCTGTTCCTTCCCTCACTCTCTCCCTTTAACGCTCTCACCACCTTCCTCTACAACACTCGCAATGTTTCTCTCACTCTCTCATTCTCTCCCTCGGTAACTCTCGCTCTCGCTCTTTTGCGTTCTCCTCTCTTCTACTGTCAGTGGCTTCCTTTCTGCCTCTAAATCACCTAATATATATTGCTCTCACTCTATCATTCACTTGTTATCTCTTCCGCTCACACACTTCCACATTTTGACTCTATCATTATCTCCCTTTCTCTCCCTCGCACAATTTTATTCTTTATTGCCCTTAATTTCTATTTCTCTCCGTTCTCACCCTTCATCGCTCTCATTCACTCCTGTCTTACTCTCGTTCACCCACCCTCACTCTCCTACTATTTCTTCCCACCTTACGATGGCCCTCTGTCACTCTCACTCTTACTCCCGTGTTCTTCCTGCCTCATGATGGCCCTCCCCTCTACCTCTCGCACTTTGTCGTCGTGTCACACTATCTCGCTCTTTTGTTGTCGCCCACTAAATACTAAACTCTTCCTCGGACATTTTCTGCCTCGCTCACTCTCGCATTGTCTCCCTCTAATTGTCTCTCTCTTTAACCCTCTCATATGTCCAGTATCTCAATATCTCTTACAATCTTACTTCCTCACTTCCACAATCTCATACTCTCTCCCATTTCCCGCATTTTTATTTCTTGGTACACTCAATTTTCTCCCTCTCACTCCCTCGTTGGTTCACTATCTCCTTCTCTCATTCGATTAACACTTACTCTACCTCTTCCGCTTGCCCTCTCACATCCGGCTTCACTCTCTTACGCTTCCTTACATGTTTTTCCCGTCGGCCTCGGAAATAGGACCTGCTTCGACCGAATGTCGTTAAGTGAAGACCAGGTATTATCAAATTTTACTTAAGTTCATGCTATTTAATTTGAGATGTAAACTCTATTTGCTGACACAATTCAACGATTTATATTAAATGGTTGATTTAAATATGATGGGCACTGAGGTTTGTCAAAATAGACACCATCACCTGCGTTGCATTACTGCTCCGAAACCAGTAATTCTAACGATAACCACCAACGATTGCAAAAGAAGAGGCGTTGTGGTGAAACTCGACAAGAGCGGCAGTAGAATGAAGGTGTAAACGCAGAAACAAAAGTTTAATACTACACTTCGTATGGGGTAAAAATCTCTAGTGTTTTCAAAGTTGTATTTTTTTAATTTTTAAAAGGTACAAAAATTTACAGGTAAAACTACAAAGGGATGAAATGACAAATGTTGGCAATAAATATGGTACAACCATGCTCTGTATTTGTTTCAAACCTCACTGAACTAACAGTATTTATAAATAAATCCACTTATGTTCCTAAAAGTAATAAATTCAATTTAATTTCGGAATTTTTCATAGGTGTTTGAATGAAAGGTGAGTTTAAGATGGATAAATAAATTTATGCAGTACTTGGGATTTTGGGATAACTTGATTAATTTTCTTTGATTTAAACCGAAACAGAAGTACAAACAAACACTAAAAAATTATGGACTAATTTGATGTACTTTTAATTTACACCAGAAATGTAAACAAAATATTCTTAGTTTTTTTTCCTCCAACTACATTCATACCCGACCGAATAAAAATAAAATACATGGTAATTGGGGGCTTTAATATTTTTTAAAATGCTGAAATTTGGAAAAAATTGGAATATTATTTGTTTGCTTTTTTTCTGATTTGTCAAATATATAAATACTAATATAACTACGTACGATAGTTTCGATCATTCATACCTGTTTGAATCGGTCAGGTTGCTTTAAGATTAGTTGAAAATTTGTGTAAATTCTTCAGGAAGTAACTCCTTCTGTCTGAGGGTTGCAGTGCTGTGCACGCGTACTATCAGCGGGGAAGGAACGACCTGGGTGTTTGCAAGCTGACGTGCAGTGCAGACCACCGCAGAATAGGATGGGCAGACTGTGTGGATTA